>NC_081143.1:17598949-17920575 GCF_958295425.1 Solea solea | reverse complement strand
GGAAAAACATTAAGGCAGCAAAAATGCAAGAAATGCAAGAAAAACAAGAAAGGAAAGAGACGGATGAATGTCAGAGAGCTGCAGCTTTGAAAAAGCGGGAGGTTAAAATCAAACAACGATAGCTAATAATTTATCAAAGAATTGTGGAGTGGAGGTCCAGGCTTTGATTAATATTTACCTGAGAGTTGAAGCTTGAACGCCGGAGTGTAAGGTCTGCAACAACAACAAGGCACAGCAACAGTCAGCCAACTGTTTCGTGTTTCATTACTTGGGAAAACAAAAGTATGCAGACATTTCCCCAGAAGAAATAAGAGAAATGTGAATAAAAGGAACCAAAATGGTTTAATTTTGGAGGAAGGAGTTGAAAGCGCGACTCTGAAAATAAAAACCTCACCAACAACATGATCCTTAGCGTGGACCTGAGTCCAGAACTGTGCATCCTGTCTGAAACATTTGGAAAACATCACAGTTTAATATCACAACAACGGCACTACTGTATTAATTTCATGTACCATATTATAGGAAAACAAGGTCAATTCTTCATGTAAACTATATTATTAGTTTATTTATTATTATTACTATTTATTATATTCGCAGTGGAATTAATGGAGAGATACAAATGTTCTCTCCGAGCTAGTACATTTTAAAACTCAAGGAGTTATGAATAAATGCCTGTAAAGGTTCCTCACATACTGTATAATAATTACTCAGTGCCTTTTGATTCATTTAAAAAAAAAAATAATAATAATAATAATAATAATAATAATCTGTATAGAACAAATGTAGTAATAATGTCATGGTCTAATATGAATCCAAGACTAATGAGGAGTTATAACAGAATACCTGTTCTTCTTCTTTTCAGCTGCTGCTTTTACTGGAAGAGCGAGAGAGCGAGAGAGAGAGAGAAAGTGGAAATGATGAGTCTCACACAGGAAGACATCGGTGAGACTGTGAAAGTGGAGATTCATTTTTGAAATACCTTTCCTGTGTGTCACTATAACTGCCAGTGCCACAGAGCAGAGGACTAATACCACAGCAGAGAAACACCCAAGAACGAGAGGCCAGTCCACACCTGGCAAACCTGCACACATCAAACAGCCATTATTCTAAAATGCTTTTATTCTAGGCCAGTACAGTACTGGCTGTACTTAACTTACATAACTTACAATTAACAAAGGTCAAATGTTAACCCTTATAGGTCACATATTCAGGCTTTAAAAAACAGGTTTTTTCTGTCTTGTAATGTGTGATTTTTTTGGATGATTAATTTCATATCGCATTTTTAGTAGTGATATAAAGTAGCAATAATTGTGCAGAAGTCGCAAAATAGACTGTTTTCTTTCTTTTCTCGAACAGTGGCGTATTTCCAAAATTCACTTATTCAATCCGATTTTAAACATTTTAAGTACTTTTGCTCAGGTGTGTTTATACAGCTGGTGAAAATAAAATAAACATTTCATCAGATTGCCTAGGTTGTGCTGAAAAAAAGGATATAAGACACTCTATATTGCACATTTGTTTTATAACCTCTGTATAAACTGTACGTTTTAACATAGTAATTGAAAAAAGCAGCCAGAATGCTCTGTGTCCTATAAGGATGAAGTGAAACAATGACATGCTGCTGTTCGCCTACCTGATGATGGAGGAGGAGAACGTTCTGAAAGAAAAGTACGGAAGCAGCCAGTCACATGTTTGCATCATATTACACTGAAACACGTCTTATGCTGTACATGCATACATCTGTACCTCTGGTTACAGCGAGAGGTTGGCTGGGCTCTGATCTGCTCCACTTCTTTCCCAGAAGCACGCTGTACTGACACTGGTACAAAACCACTGCAGCGTCTTGGACAGGCACTGGGAAAGAGGCCTGATGGTGGATCATTTTGGCGTGGACAGTGTCGATGGGATGCTCACTGTCTGCCAGGCAGAGGGAGAACACGGCACCCGGGTATGAAGGAGAACCCACGCAGAGTAAATGCCAAACGTCCGTCTGCTGGTGGAGAACAAGAGTGGGCGGTGGAAGCATGTCTGGGTACAGAGGAAACCAGGGAACAGAACAACAGCTGCAGTTAAAAAAAGTACTCCCAAGTATGTACAAGAAGTAGCTAAAACTATAGCTGAAGGAATCGTGTAATTAATTGATAAGGAACAGAAGTCATTTGTTTGATTTGGTAACAATTTGGACAGTCCACTGTTCTCAGCAGAAATTGTTCACTTTAAGAACTGACATCAAATGTTTTCCTGACATAATACTCACATATACATTTTATATGCATAACGGTAATGAATCCATCATGGGTTGATTATATAATTCCAAAACTATATAGATCCTTTCAATCCTTATATGAGGCTTAAAAACAATAATCATCATCAGCTGTAAATCCAGTTTATGGATTTCAATTTGGTGAAAAAGGGAGATCTTAATACTAAACACCCTCACCTTTGACAGTCACTTGAATCACATTGCTGACCGTTGAATTAACCAACTGCCTTTTGTTGGTGATCTGGTACATGCAGGTGTACACTCCATCATCTCCTCCTCGCACGGGCCCCACAGAAAAAACTCCAGACGGACGCTCGGGACCTGACACCAGACTGGCCTGAGGCTGCAGGAGAACAGAGGCCGCCCCTGTTTGCTCAGCAGTCCTCAGCAGATGGAAGGTCACTGGTGTGTTTGTAACGCCCGACTGGGACTGAGACTGAGGTATAGGAGTGGGGACGGAGCAGGTGAAGGACAACATGTCCCCACATTTTACCACACCAGTTGATGGCACCACAGACAAGACTGGAGGTGGGAAAAGGGGTGGAGACTGAGTGGGGACAGCTTCTGGGGAAAAAGGAGAACATTTTCTTTAAACTTTTGCTTTCTTTTTTCCTTTACATAACATCCATCTTCTACCGATTTATCCTCCACATGAGGGTCACAGAAAGTTTGCATAGATGATGCAAACCTCCTGTGAGATCATAATGTTACCTAGTCCAATCATTCTTATATGTTCTTTATGCAGAAATGTTACATATCATATCTTGATTATGATGTTCTCATAAATTAATTAAAAAAAAAAGCCACTGCGACTAACTGTCAGCATATATTGTGTTTGATGTGTGTGTGTGTGTGTGGTTTCTATATGAAGTGCACATGGGGGTCACAGGAAGTTTGCATAGATGATGCAAACCTCCTGTGAGATCATAATGTTACCTTGAATAGAAATACAGATTTAAACAGTGTTGGAAATGTTTATCTAGTTAACAAAATATAAGTCCTCTCATTCTTATATGTTCTTTATGCAGAAATGTTACATATCATATCTTGATTATGATGTTCTCATAAATTAATTCAAAAAAAAAAAAAAAGCCACTGCGACTAACTGTCAGCATATATTGTGTTTGATGTGTGTGTGTGTGTGTGGTTTCTATATGAAGTGCAGGATGTAACAACTGTTACACACACACCCACAGAGCTGAGGACAATAAGAGACCATAGAGAGCACCTGCGTGCAGCAGTCGGCTTTGGGGGTTAGTCAGGGGCGGATGGGAGTTGTTTATTATGCTAAACCACATGTTGAATCACGAGTGAGTACAGATTGAACGGATCTACACAAACTCACAAAATAATATTTGTGCTGTGTTTAAAAAGTACAATTTTAGTCATGGTAGCAGTATGTCATGAGTCAAGTGAGAATGAGTCAAAATATTCTATCACTATGGAGGGGAAAAAAACAGGAAACACAAACCTTTTTGGTGTTCCAGCCGCAAATATGGACTAAATGCACTGAAGAGACCGTCGTTGTCCTTGTAGAGGCAGCAGTACAGTTCTTCTGAATGATCTTCTTTCACCTCGACAGTGAAGTGAACTTCCTCAGCACCAGACTGCAGCTCCTGAGAGTCAACCTAAATCAATGTAGCGGGGGAAAAAAATCTATAACATCACATGATCCCAGTGATAACCCAACACGTATCCTCAAATACATAAATAGCGACATAAATACCTTATCTGTGATCCTGTATAACATGAACAGAACCCCATTGTAGCCCTGTGGGACCTTACAAGTCAAGACCAAAGAGGCCTCTGACCTGAAGTAGATGCCCAGGGAAGGTGCTGGAAGAGTGGGAGAGGAAGTGGAAGAAGAAGAAGAAAGTCTTCCTGGACAGAAGACAAAAAAGTTACTCTGAATAAAGCTGATAACATAATATAGAAATACTTTGAGTGATACACGTCTATCATTGGATACTTACCCCAGAGTTGTAAAAAGGTGAGCAGAAGAAAGTAAATCCAAAGTGATCTTTTTCGACTTACAACCTGCATCTTTGACAAAAGGAGAAGAAGAGGAAAACTGGCTGAAGTATGAAAGCACCAAAGCATGCACTGCTCTCTCTCTCTCTCTCTCTCTCTCTCTTCCTCTCTCTCTGTTTTCTTAATATGACATCCTCTTAAAGACAGAACGATGGAGGAAGTCAAACCTGTAAACACATTTCCTTTTTTGGGGCCAGTCGGCTGGATGTAGGCTAAAGTATGATGAGAATAAATAGCAGCGCTGCATCTTCCTAAACCATGTATACAAACACTTAAATCAGGACCAAGAATGTGAACAAAATCATATTTTATTGCCATTAAAAGCTCTCCACCTTTCTCTAATCACATTAGAGAAAGGGGGAGAGGCTGTGCATAGACTAACAGATACTGGTGATGTTGTGAGAGATGCTGAAGAGGTGAAAGATGTTGATGACTATTCTGGCTTGACCTTTGCACTGGAGACTGGGGATGAAAGTGGTGGAGGAAGGTCGCAGAGTGACCGGTGACTGCAGATGAAAAGGAAAAAATATCTTAAATTTGCAATGATGTGATTGGGATGATTGGGATTGGAAACAGAAATGTTATCCTATCATATAAATGAAATTCTAGGACTTTAAAAGGGAGGCACTCACTCTATTATGATTTTGTAAGTCAAGTTAGCACACAATTATGTTAAAAATAACTGGTGAAAATAACAGGAATTAATATTTAAGGAGATGGCCAGTGTTTTCCCTGAACACAGTGCATTGAGCCGAAAACTGTACGTCTGTATGTGTAATCATGCATTTTCTTTTTGTGTTGCTCTTTTGAAAGAAAAGCAGCCTTTGTTAGAGTCTGCACAACAGTTTAATTAGGTGAAACCATGCAAAGACATAGGCAGGATTAAAAGTGTGGCAGAAGCATTTGCAGTTCATAGAGAAAAAAAGAGACCTTTGATCATTTCCGACGAAGAATTTGAATGTTTATAAAGTGTAAAGTTTAAAACTTGGGTGACTATATATATATATATATATACGCCCTCACCTATATATATATATATATATACAGAGTAATCTATCTATCTATCTATCTATCTATCTATCTATCTATCTATCTATGCCTTTCTTAAAGGCCTGTCGCATATTTGTTGGGCTCAACATCGTTACCGTAAATACCCCATCAAACGCGCACTAACATTACAGGTGTTAACTGGTTCACGATCACGCAAACGCGAATAGACCCACGCTTGACAGTCAGTTCGGGACAAAAACAGGTTTACAACTAATTCTAAATCTATAACGACATGGACGAAGGCAGGACACTCGAGTCGGAGCATCTGCTGACATCCGTGATGCAACTCAGAGAGGTGTTTGACGTCTGTGACACGGACTCGGACGGTTTTATCGTCCCTGAACACCTGATGCAGCTCGGCTCTCAGTTTGGGAAAGAGGAACAGGTGAGTGCGTGTTAGCTTAGTAACGGCTCGATCTTTAGCAAGTTATGGTTCGTATCTGACTTCTTTTTTTTAAAAACTTCTCAGTTTTAATGAGTAAAGGTGCAAATGACCGTCCTCATTAGGCTTTACAGAGGCTCACGTACTGTGTGTATTTATGTATAACAGGCTCCATATTGTGTTATATTTCACCATTTGGCCTTGACAGATCAAATTAAATCTTTTAGCACTTAAGTATTTTAGTCTTTGTGCTCGTTTTTATCACTCTGGGATGGAGACTATGTAGCTGGTGGGATATTGAGTGGTTTTCATGTTGCATGTGTTAATAGCAGTGGATTGGGGTTTAATCAGTGACCTTTTGTTGAATATTGGAAGCTATTTATTGTATTGGTGTAAATTGACCTTGTAGTGTGGTCCATTCAATGGTCCTAATGAAAGTTTTTCAGGTTTTAGCAAAAAGCAAAAACATGTTTTTGTTCCCTAGCAACACATTCAAGTCCCCCCCAAAAAATGTCTGATGCTCCCTGACCTGTGTGACCTGAGAGCTCACTGTTGAAAAAATTAGAGTAGTTCATTTAAGTGCAGCAGAACTGTGAGCTATACGCACAGTGAAAGGTGGAAATATTAATTTTAATTGCAGGTGTTGTATTGTGGCGGTATGACATTTTAATCTAATGTGGTTAAGCCGGTCGCAAACAATTACCCAAAACATTAAACAGAATCCAGTGTAAGGAGATGACGCTGACATGAAGTGACATTAAACACATGAGTTGTGATTTGGCCCAGCAGAGAGCTGTAACTCAACACAAAGAGGATTAGAACTAGACTGATAAATCGTCTCGTGTCATCTCTGACAAATCATCAGCTGATATATTGGCTTACTGTCAAAACATTTGAAAAACGATAAATATTGATTAATAAGTCATAAAACCACCAAAACTTTAGATGGAGCAAGCTAAGATTATGTTGCACCAAATTTCTCGATCCTTGGTGGGAACTTGCAATAGCCCAAGAGAAGAAAAAGGTAAATTGGGACCACGGCCTCAACTCAACAGGATGTCAGCCATTTAGAATTTCTCCAAGCATATTTTTGTATGTTAGATGTTTTTTTTTTTCAATCTGTTCACGTGACACATAGGATGTCCCTGTGGCCTCCGTGTCCCACTGCATGTCAGCGCGTAGATGAACGCTGTCTCTGACTGGCTCCCCTGTGTTGTGCTGCTCACCAGCAGAAACACTGATTAGCTCCAGAGGGACAGTTTTTTTTACTGACCTTGGAAATCGGTTCATTGTAATTTATAACTCGACTGCAAAACATTTCACCATGTATTGGCGCTCTATTTGTTCTTTTGCTCTTATGATGCTTGGTTTGTTGTGACAAAATGAATGGAGCATCTATCGACATCTAGAACATCTAAGTTAGATAAACAGCATTGTTTCCAAAAGGTTTGTATTTGTTTGTTGATGAATTACATGAAACAGTTTCTACTGCACGTGTCACCCTCTAATGTCTTTGTCTTGAGAGCAAATTCCTACTGGCTGTTCAGTGTCAACCTGACCTACTAACGAACACACTTGCCACTGACACATTCCCACTTGTACAGTCACATGCACGCACTCCCATAATCCTTCAGTTTTCTCATCCGACCTCTTTTCCCTGCCCTTCATTTCTTCTTCAAAAATATCTAGGACAAAACATCTAGTCGGTCTATGGCATAAAACCGAATGAACACGCTGAATTATACACATTTGCCAAATAAATGACCTTGAACAAAGTCATTTTGTGACCTAATTTAAACTAAACTGTACATGTGACCCAGTTTTGTGGATAAAAAGTTTGTATTGCACACTTTTTTTCATGCATCTTAACTTGTTTTCTTTTTTAAAACTATCCACCTCTGGAAGTTGAAGTGTAAGAGGCCAACTTTAAAAAAAAAAAAAAAAAAAGAAGTATTTGTTTTAACCTGTAAATATCCTTTGATTGGTTCTACTTTAGTCACCAGCTTTTGCTAAAATTAGTGTTGTTAAAATTTAAATGGCTGTGGGTAGCTTGCAAAGAGAATAATGCATTATTCAGCCATAGTGCTCAGTGGCTGCAGCCCACTGCAGTGATGTGGATATGAGAGGATGGTGAGTGAGGGTGTTCATGTACTTTGCTGCTTTTATTATACACATAATGTGATGTATCCCACTGCTTTCAGTACTGTCTCATGTTGGATGATACAGTGTTTACATGCAGTGTAAATGTAATGGTTTTTTGTTTTGTTATTTTGAAGTAAAGTCCAGGTATTTAATTATCATCATGGTCTGCCAAGGATATTCTAGTGATATTTGATGACCCCCTGCATGTCATCTATCAATCTATAGATCCACACATCCACCTTTTTACTTATAATAGAGATAATAATAATAATAAGCACATATTCTGTTCTTGTTGTAGATCAGTGGTAGGGTACTGCATGCATGTGTGAGTGAATGGATGAGTGAGTGGGTGAATCGATGGCAAAACTGTAGTGTAAAGCAGCTTTGAGTGGTCATCAAGACCAGAAAAGGGCTATAAAAATACAGACCATTCACATTCACACTTATCAAAGTTGTTTTTTTTCTCCTGCAAGAAAACAATGTTTGCTGTTCCAGTATTACTACAGTGACATACTGGTTGTTCTGAACCGCACACAATATGGCATAATTACACTGCATGACATCTGACAAACACTGAGAGGAAAATAAATGACATCATTAATTGTTGTACCTTGCATTGACTCTGCTGGTCTTCATGGTTACTTCTTACTTTCCCACAGGTGAAGAGTTTGGCCAAATGTTTGGAACCCAGCGCTCATGGACGGATCAACTTCAATGACTTCTGCTGTGGTGTCCTCACTATGAAAGGTTAGACTGAGCACAAAAATCACATCTGAGGGACTGCATTTCATTTATACTTCATTGTTCCATTGTACCCCTTGTACCCTCAAGAGGTATTCACCATGTTGTCCTTGGTTTTATTATTAAAACAACAAATATATCAGAGACTATATGTAATATGTATCTAAGAATATTTTGGCTTAATTTCTATTTAACTACTAACCGTTTGTACTGATTAGCGACCCAACTGTCAATAGCCAATGAAAAAGAGTAAAAGAGTAGGTGGGACACAGGAAATGGAAGACAACGGGAGGTGGGAATAGCAAAACAACAATTGTGATGAAATTGCCGCTCTTTTAGATATGGTTGCTCTCGCAAGAATTTGAGTTCAGATCAGAATCTTAGACAGATGGAGATGAGTCATCATGATTTTTTTTTCCCTTTGCAGGTTATGTTGGGATGCCTAAAAAGAAAAGTGAGGCACAGATTATTATTAAATGGCTGCATGAAATGTCTAAGAGTTGCCACCAGGTAAGTGTGTGTATCCTCTTGTATAAGCTATTGAACTCTAATGGTTCACTACACTGTCTGATCTCCAAAGTGATCTAAAAACTGTTCAAATAAAAAAATATGGATGGATAATAAATAGTGATGACACAAATGGCATTGCACTTAATATTTTACATATATACAGTTCAAATAAAATATTATAAATATTAATAATTAATTAAGAATAATACATTCTGCCTTAATAACGAATAAGTGTAAGACTAGTTTCATTGTGTCTTATTGGCAGTTAAACAGTTTACCATTTACTGCAGTAATGATTTTGCTGTAAATAGGAAATGCACACCACCTGTACTGCAGTATTGTGGCCACATGGTGGCAGTACTTAGCTGCAGATGGTTGCAAACTGTGATTCACCTGCAGAAACATTTAGTTGAATTCTGTTTAGAATCAGTGGAAATGTCCTCATTCAGATACACGGGACACAGATTTGATTAATTCTTGGCACGACACTGTCACTTCCTCCAGCCTTAATATGGCTGGTATCTATCTACAAAGCAATGGAAACAATAATTAAATAATTACTGCAGGGCAGAGCTACCTGTCCAGTTGTTTTAAGAGTAAAAGTATTTCTTTGGCCTTTAACATTTGATGTTGTTTATTTGATGTCTAGCCTGGGATTGTTTGTTACCTTGATGCCACAGGTGCAGGAAAACTACGACTGTCGGCCCAGTGTAACATTTCATTGTAGCAATGGAGAAGTGCTTTTAAATATTCACACTCTGTGAAATGCAATACTTTGCTGCGTAATGACAGACCACATGGAACACGCTTCTCCTTTTTTGAAAATGCTGTTTCATTTGTGAAACTGCTGCTTGATGGTATGATTAGAGTCAGACCTGGTTTATAATCCAAGAAGAGGTTTTATCCCTTTAGCCAAGATTTCTTTTGACTTTGTATTATTTTCCACACAAAGTGGCAGGTAGGTTTGATTTGCAGTTGTCTGGTATGGGTTTGCTTGTGTGTTTTGAATAGAAACTTATTTCATCCATGTGTTTTTTTTTTTTACCTTGGAAAAGTTTCTACAACGATTGGGAATGAAAGCAACAAATAGACGGGATGGAAACATGTGTGGGTGTACTTTAGCAGTGTGCACATCACCTATTCTGTGGTTTTATATATAGTTATTCCTCTAAAACCTCTGTGTGTGTGGAACAGATACAAACAACACAATATATACTGATTTTGTAATACAATATGAAAGAATCCTCATATAAAACATGCAGGTTTAAGAATCGTACTGATTAGAATGAAGCTGCTGCCAGTGAGAATAACGTCTAAGACTTCTTTTCGAATATACAATGATAAAGATTAGGTAACTGTACATCTTTGATGTATAACACATAGACATATACGTTATGTTTTAACACCCAAGGCTGTTTGAAGTGTTGGTAGTTGCTCTGTTTACTGCTCAGATATGAGAACAAGTTGGCCTGCCTTATACATAATTGATCTGTTGTAGGCTGTGGATGAGTCGATTGTGCTGATCTCTTTGTTTCGTATTTTTTGAATGTGGGTTAAAAAAAACTCCTTAGCTCTTCACTGTGGCTGGAGAAAGCAGTGACTGCTGTTTCTTCCAGCGTATCTAGATTTTCCTTAAGGGTGGTGTTTTTCCTCCTGTGGTGGTGGAGATTAAGTGAAAATAATAACAGCTATTTAACCATCCCACTGATGGCAACCACCTTCCAAACATGTCTTTATCCCATTTTCACATTAGAGGCGCTTCTCTGTGGTTTTGTTGGCACCAGATGTGAGTGATGCATTGTTTTAAATAATATAATAACATAATAAAATATATTGATGATCCATAGATGCCCAGTTATTTCTGGGCCGTGGTGTGCAGTTGGGGGAAAGAAGTAAAGTTGTGTTGCCATAGCACCGTGAGAGGGAGGATTCCCAGAGCTCCCCAGGGAAGGGGTGTGTGTGTGTGTGTGTGTGTGGGACAGAGAGAGGGAAGTTGAGAAATGCCTCATTATTCCAAGAGATGTGGTTGAGGATTTATTAGCTTCCTTTCTCCTGCTGCTTGGGTTTACACACACACACACACACACACACACACAGACACAGGAAAGACTCGGCATGGCCGTGGCAGGTGCTGAAATGTGTTTTGGCATGTAGCAAAAATAGATTAAACAGGTGCACTAAGCACCTGGGATATTTGTGTGTGCGTGCTTGTGCTTGTACATGCATGTGTTCATTGATTTTTGGTGAGATTACATGTAGAGTATTACATGCACCTAACCTGATAATAGCATTTAACCACAAGGTAAATTTATTCATTAATTTATTGTAGAGACTCTTAACAAGTCCACGAGTTCCCTCGTAATCTGCAACATGTTCAATTTTACAGTTGTGAATTTAATGCTGATCAATGCTCACTGGTCCTTTTCCACCTTTTTATATCTCCCCTCATTCCCTGAGTGGGTACAGTGAGCACACATGAGCGGCAGGGAACCTCATAGAATCTGACCCTGAAAATATGTGGAAACTGCGGTGACCCAGATTTGCCTCACCACTGCAGCAATGTACTGTAATCAATAATTTACACCTCATTTGTCCTCTCATGGAATAGACAATGTTGTTGTTCTCCTGAGGTTTTCCAGCAGGTCAGAGGACTCTCGGGAGTTCTCAGCCTCTCGGTCTGCTTTTCCAAACTCGTCTGCACTTTCCCCTGTGTGTTTTCTTCATCTCCATCACTTGTTTTGTTTGATCTCTGTGATCTCGCATCCATTTCTTTGTGCGTGTGTGTGTTTTACAGTTGGACTTGAAATGACTTCATCATCTGTTTTTTTCATGTTCCCTTCTATTTTTATTCATTTTATATGCTCTTTAAACTATGAGTGCATGTGAGTTTAGAGTGCACCTTCGCTGTCTTCCTGCTTTGCATGCTTGTCTGTATCCACACATTAACTTTTCCGCTTGCTTGTCTATGTTTTACCTCTCACTTTATTAGATTTTCTTCTGTTGATTTCGCCATCTTTTCCCTCTTTTGTCATACTTTTCCTCCCACGTTAGCTCTTCAGATAAACAGTGAGGAGGTGATGTCTCTGCTGGTCTCCGCACTCATCTCATGGTCTAATTAGAGCTGAGACATGGGGAAACTGCAGCAGTGGCATTGAGACCAACACCATCAGTGTAATAATGGTAAAAGTTGAAGGAAGAAAACCAAAAAAAGTTATGCAAAAGAAACCACAAAGAGGGTAAAAAGAATCGTTTGTCTTTGTTTGTGCACAGTTGGCAGGTCAGCCAGTGTAGCTACAGTACAGACAGAGTGTGTAACAGAAACAACATCCCAGTCAGTGTCTGCAACATGAGCACTTCCCCTTGATCGCTATACACAAGCCTTCCTCAGAGATGTGTTTCGGTTGTAAGTGAAGTGGCTCTTTTTTTTTGTTTTTACAGCAGAAGTTTGTTTAAAGGTCAGGCTCCGTTTGTCTGTATTGGGATTATATTCTTCATACATCATGCATTGAGTCTGTGTTGTCCTTCATAATTACTAGTGAGATAATGCAAACAGCTCTGGGGCTCATCTCATGCAGAAGTAAGTAACCCACACCCAAAGACGCACTGAATAAGTAATAATCCTAGCTGGATCTTTATGGTCCAATGTGGCAATGCACTTGATGGTACATGAGAACGTTTTTCCTTATCAATACTCTCCTGTGTAGAATAACAACACACATTAATATTTGTACTGTTTTCTCTGTGAAGGAAAAGCAAAAATCATGCATTTGTTGTATCGACTGTAAAACAGCGTTTGGCTGTGTGTATAAGGATTTAGTGAGAGAGTGTAAGATACATCTCTATACATTATCATGTGTCTTACTAACAGTCAGGGTTATGTAGTGTAATGTAATCCCCATCATGTCCTAACCTTAACCAATAAATTGACATAGACTAGTGTCCTATTCACTGGAATGGGAATGTTCATGTGTGCCCTTTTGGCAGGCAATAGATGTTTGGTAACTTGCTCAGGGGTACCCAAGCCTGTAGACCTGGCAGGGTTTCTGAACCGACAACCCTCCAGTTACAAGCCCAGTTCCCTCTCCTCTTGGCCATGGCCCATGACCTGCCCTTATTATTTTATCTTTGATTATTCACTTTGGTTGGTATGTTTTGATTCTTTCTTTTTCTTTGCGTGGATCTGATCTGAAACTAACATGATGACCTCTCTGGCCACACAGTTGACTGATGGCCTCACTGACAGCCATGGAAACACTTTGATGTGATGTGATATATCATGATGCGTGGTGATGGCACATTATAATAAGCTGTCTTTTTAGATTTCACAATTGTCTTGTGATTAGAGGACAGTGTGGCAACATGTGAGAAGCTAAAAAATCTGAAATCTTGTTTTAATTAATCAAAAACCAGTCAAACCGATTAATTGATTATCAAAATAGGTGGCGATTCATATAGTAGTCGATTAATAAGCGATTATTCGAGTAATTGTTTCAGCCTTAATATTGTTTTTGCATTTTGTGTGGAAAAAAACAGCACTATAATGCTTTACTAAAAGTATCCTAGTATTGGGGTATGTTTTCTATCCCCAGATCCTTGTCATGCATAGCCTTTACTGCACAGCTTCAAAGTGTTTCTGAAGATCAATGGAAATATTTTCTTCTCACAGAATTACAGATCAGTGTATGGGCTTTAAAGTATTGATCTATGCAGAGATGCAGTGGAGCTTCGATACCATTTCCTGAGATTTTGAGATTTTAATGTTTGCATTCGTATGTGAAATACACCATGCCAAATGAAATCAATTAGTTTGTCATCTAATTGTAACCTAAATAGTAAATGAGTTTCATTTGGCTTGAGTTTTGGACAGATTGCTGGTTTGACTGCCAAAGTACAGTGTTGTGAAAGAGACTGTGATAAAGGATCGTTGCGGTTAATATTGGTATTTATTTATACAAGTGCATGTGAACACAGTAAATCTGACAGTAATATAAGATGGATGTTGTGTGCAACCAGACACAGACAGACATGCTATGACAGTAATGGCAAAGTCATACATAAAATATGACAAGGATCTTTGTGTTTAATAGATATAGTGCATAAAATATGCCATGGTCATAGAGCATAAGTCTGGGAGTGAGCAAGGGGAAAATGATGATGTCAGGAAAACAAAGGAGGACGCAAGGAAATAAATTAGGGAGAAGAAGAAGGCAGTTAGAGGGAAAGATGAAGTGTGATGGATTGAATGGATGTGAGGGAATGAGAGGTTGGAAAGCATGAAGAGCAGCAGATGGTATGCAGACACCGAGAGAAGTCTGAAGAGATGAAAGGGAAGCAGAACAGTAAAACACCAAAACAAAACAGTACAAAGGAAAGATTTGTGGTTGACGAAGCAGAGAGCAGGAGAACAACAAAGTCAGATAAACTAAAGAATGCACCTTTTATCTCATTTGAGCCGTCCGTCCTGTCAGTAGATGTGAGTGACATGGTCCATTAGGGAAGGTGACGCTCATCAGGCCACGCTTCCAAATCTGATCAGATGGAAACAGGAGTGAATGATATGGTCAGAGTCTGAGTGTGTGTGTGTGTGGTCACTGCTACAGTATAAACATGCTCTGTACAGATCTTAAAAAAGTAAATCATAGTCCGCAAAATCCTAAAAAATAAAAGGCTTCAATGCAGTTCATTTAGATTAGATTAGATTATATCAAATTACAAAAGTCCTTATTTTCCCCAGAAATGTCCCCATACAAATTTTGGCATTTTCAGAGTTTGTTGTTTAATTCCAGTTGACATTAACCAGTTTGAAGTTCTACATTGTTATGTTGTCTTTTTCTTCAAACTTGGAACAGTCCCACACTATAAAGACACCCAAGGCAAACTGATGTTTGTGTGGTGTGTCATCCATCATTGGCTCCTATGAATGAGAGGTGGAAGGCCAGAAAAGCAAAGCAGCTGCAGGTGCAGCCTGATTGTTCCATACATCAGTAAATCTGCTTGTACGTCCATTGGTTACTCCATCATTCTCCCATGTGGCCCCTTTGCAGTAGTGTTTTCTTTTGCAGCTCCCAGGTTCAGAACTGCTGTATGGACACATTGATGGTGGCTGTGTCACCTCACTGAACACCTTTAATCTTTGCCTTCTTGCTATTTTTTTTTTCTTTTTAAGCTATCTGCAAACAATACTCTGTACTTCTAGAGTGTGAAAAGAAAACTATCGTCAACACAGCTTTGTGTGTAAAAGAAATGCAGTCATTTTCACTCCTCAATCACAAAGCTGCGGACTTCTGGAAAACACCCTTGAGGAAATCAGTAAGTATTGTGGAGTTGCAAAATCTTTCTAACTCTATTCAAGCGGAGGTCAATCAGTAGACCGTGTCAATAGAAAAATACAGCAGAGGTGTCCTGCTTAAAATAGATCAGTGCACATTTAGTTGTTGCAGAGGTGAATCTGTCCAAGTACCATTGTTACATTGTTTTCTCTAATTCTTTCACCAAAAGCTTAAAAATACTGAGAGCAGAATGAGGGACTTTATTGTGGTCACTTTTGTCAGATTTTTTCAGCTATTGAAAAATCTTAAACAAGAGGCAAATTGTACTGAAAAGGACTGATGTTGATTTGGCAGAGCGCAAGCATTTCTGCCTCACCATTTTTGGCAACCTTAACTTCTCCACAATTTAATCTCAGCCCTAGATTTACCCAGTTTCTCAGAAATTAGGTCAATTGTTTGGTCTCCATGAGGACTACTGGTCCTGACTAAGTCAGTATTTATGCTCGAAAAGGTCAAACACAAAAACGCTCAGACTGGAATAGAGACAAGGCCCAGCAGAGACATACCAATGACAGTCAAGGACACACAGCCACCAAGCCAACATGATTATCCTGTAACTATCCAGCTATAGGGGAGGACTGCTAATGAAAATCACTCATCCATGCCAAGATTTTCCCTCTCTCCTTTTTTCCTCTATCTTTCTCTCATGGACATACACAAACGATTTTCTCTCATAATCTGACTGTGGAGCAGTGGCTGTAACTCATAATATGCTCATTTGGCTCTCAGTAATTACTTATTCTTTCGACACATCATGTTTACTCTCATAGTGCGTTCACTATCCCATCATTATGCATCTTCTTTTCTTTGGCTTCATTCTCAGATTCTCTTACTCTACTTTGTGAAGCATTAGCACATGCAAGTGGGCCAATTCTCTTTCCACTCTCTGAAAAATGATGCTGCTCAATGGCATTTGATTACTTCAGCCAATCCCATGATTACGTTTTCTTCCTGTGTCTCCCAGAGCTCTTTCTTCTGTGTTATGCAGAGAAAGAATGCTTTGTTAGAGAGTAAAAAAATAACAATTTATTCCACAAAATGTGTTTTTTGTTGGCACATTCATATTAATGATAGGAGAATATTGCCTAATTATACATTTAAAATTGTTGGCAGTTTTCTGGAAGTTTACACGACCTTTGTGACTTTGAGCAGGTTTTTTTTAGATAGGAGTTTCAGAGTGTGGGTTGCCACAGGTTCCGACCGTCTGTCAGAGGACAGAGGTCACCTCCTGCCAGGAGTGCATCTGGGTGCAGAGCATGAAGCATGAGCTTTTTGACACACACATTAAATGTGTGGAAAATGAGCGTGTATACACATATACCTGCACTGATTTCAGTTTGGCTGATGGTCTGTCATGACACACTGTAATGTGAAGACGGGGGTCTCTATTTTCACTTTGATTTGCAGAAGCCATCCGAGATGAATCATTTTTTTCACCTTTATCTTGTCTCTGTGCAGAAACATTTTTTTTGAAGCACCTGTACTTTCCACAGCTTTCTCTCTACACTCTTATCATTTTTTGCCAGGTGCATGGAGAGGATGTGGACAGCTCTCAAAAACAGCACAGCAGAATTCTCCCTTTTAAGCTTCTGGCTCGGGTAGTACGTTAGCTTTTTTTTTGCAATCCACCTTCATGCTGCTGCTGTAATTTGATAAGGATAATTATGCGCTGAAAGTAACATTTAAACTTTGCACTTAGAAAATCAATCTGCTGCCATGTTTTTTTTTTTAAATATGTTTTCAGCCTTAGAGCAGGTGGATGGAGAGTTGAGCGTGTAGAGCAGGGGTGCTCACACTTTTTCAGCATGCGAGCTACTTATAAAATGACCAAGTCTAAATGATCTACCTACTACAAAAATGCAAAACATATATTTATTTATAAATATATTGAGAATTCTTTATATGTACAATGTATGTTGATGTACCTTGCATTACCACATGAGCCCATATTGCACAACACAACACAATTAACTATGTACATTTTTTGTCATTACCTGACTTTACTCTGATGACTTGCACTGAATGGAATCAGCACAGTAGCTGCTGACAGCCAGCCTCAAGCACACTAACAAATGATCATCAAACGCACTTCGAAAATGTCATCGTGAACAAAAGCCATCCTCCCATTCTGTATGAAAGTGATACGTTTTTGTCTTTTAACTTGGTCCAGCTCCCCCACTCATTTTTATACCCTTTCTTAAGTTTAAGAGAAAAATTGGAGGTAACTCGCTAGCTATCTTGTTAGTTTTGCTGCTGCACTTAGCGCCGTTGTTTGCACATGCGCAGTGACCTAAGTGTCAGAAAAAGTCAGATGTCAGCTGACTGGCTGCCCTGTATATCAATCAAGTGACAGGATGGATGATAGGCTGAAGTCTATTTTTTTTTAACGTTATGCGATCTACCCACGCTACCTTTGCGATCGACTGGTAGATCGCGATCGACGTACTGAGCACCCCTGGTGTAGAGTGTGGCAAATTTGTGATTTTGGGCAACAAAACAAAACGTGATTTGTCCACACTAAATGGATCAATGGTAGTCTTCACCAGCTTTCCACTCTTGAACACGGCCAGGTGTTTGATAGGGGCAAGTTGAAAGCACCACTTCAGAGGATTGAATTTTCATGTGTTTTCCCCCTTTGGCAATGCAGGTGCTTCAGTGTGTGCTTCTGAACTGAACTGTATCCATCTCTTTAGTTGTGGATGCACTGGAACTTTTCCTGACAACTCGTGCAATCTTCTTTAGATCTCAGGGTTAAAAGGTCCCCGTCTTTCATGTGTGTATTTGCG
This sequence comes from Solea solea, assembly GCF_958295425.1. Classification (NCBI taxonomy): domain Eukaryota; kingdom Metazoa; phylum Chordata; class Actinopteri; order Pleuronectiformes; family Soleidae; genus Solea; species Solea solea. The sequence goes on along the minus strand of NC_081143.1, from coordinate 17,902,341 downwards.
TTTATGCAGCTACTCTGTCTTTTCTTATAACGATGACAACCGCTTTCACACTTTACTTCTCATTCTGTCAGGGTGCTTGTGTCCTTGTCCCCTGAAAAACAGAACTAAGTGCAAAACAAACAACATGTATAGCTGTCCCTCCTCCACCGAATGAAGAAGGAAGGGTCACAATGTTCAGCATAAGACCGATAAGTACTTGCGGTTGTTTATTACAGCAAATGTGAATAGAATAGAATAGAATAGAATATTACAGAAAATGTAAAACACAGATTTTCAAACGTATTTCCTCAAATAAACATTTATTAAATAGCAAACCACACACCTGGTAATAATGCCCTGTTACGTTTCTTTATTAAGAATAAATTCCACTTCAAAATGACCCTCTCAGTCACAGCAGATTCACGTGTTTCGTTCTCTGCCTTACATAGATAGTGTCACACATCTGAGTCAGAATATAATCTGTCATTTCATCTGGCTTTGGAAACAGGCACAGTTATATTTCTCTTTTACTTCCCCAGTTTGTATTTCTCCACTGAGAGTGTTGTCATGGCCTCAAAAAAGAAATGAACCCGTTATCGTTGACTATGGTCCATGGTTCAGACCTGGTATTCATGTCCGTCCTGAGAGATGCGATCACAAGTTAACAGCAAGAAATGAGACTGTTCACACGTGTGATCTCTTTTTAAATGATCGTTCTGCTTTTAAATTACCTTTCTTATTTCTGGGTTTGTTTGTTCTTTGTTTCTCTTGGGATTTTAAATGCACCTCTGGGGTTGTCACAAAAGCACTTTCGTTGTGCTACACAATAACAGTAAAGAGGATGAATTCAGTTGATCTCACTTACTCATGCTGTATGCTAATGTGCACCGACATCCTTGTTTTTAACAAGTCTGACTGTGACTCTACTTTTGTGTGTCTGTGTATTCTCATGAGTAGGAGAGAGAGAGATCAGTAATCCAGGTCATTGTATCTTCATGAGTTTAGATGTAGGCCACTGGACTTTCTTATTGAGGAAGAGAGAGAAGATGCAGGTGTAACATGAATTAAAATTTTAACATTTAGAGAACAAAAAATCATGTTGGCAGTCAATGTTAATATTGTGGTGGTGGCTTATAAATAGTTTCACTATAATGCTGATTTTCCTCATTGGACACATTGCATTCACTAACCACCTCTGAATGTAGTTTTGTGTGATCCAAAAAATCCTTTTCTTATTTCTAAGCCTTAACCTCCCTCCCTCGTTAATTTGCTGTCTCTCTCTCTCTCTGTCTCTGTCCATTGTTATCTCCCCTAACCAGTGCTTGATGTGTGGCCAGAGCTCCGCTGTTCATGTGTCTGTCTTGATTTCCACAGACATTATCTTCTGCTTTTCAAACGGATGAACTGGATTGCTTGCAACAGCACTACTGCCCCTAATATCCTTCTCTGTGCCCCCAAATCTGAGCCAGCATTTCCAAGCAGCATTGCTCAAGGCCGATGTGCAGAACACAGCACCGCCGCTCTTCACCATGCTTGTTACTATTCCTCCATTCCTTTCAATTCTCATCTGCAGTCAGTAGTTTATTTAGGCGGTGGCTGTTTTAATCATTGATTTTCTAAACGTCATCTCATTCCCACTCTCTCATTGCAGATTTTTGTTTGTTTGAGGCCCAGTTTTCTCTTTTTCTTCTTCTTTTTGTCCCGACACTCAATCGGTTCATCCCTCTCTTTCTCCCCTCTATTTCTTCCCTCTTTCTTCCCCCCTTTCTCCCTCATTTTCTTTCTGTTTGTTTAATTAGGTCGCTGATTGTCCTGTGATGTGTGGCCTGCATATAAAAGCTGTCACAGGAGCTCAGTTCTGGTTCACTGCCTCCTCCTTTGCAACCTTTCTCGCTCTTGTGCCACTGAAGAGCCAGTGACGTCATTGGATATTTAAAACATGATTTAACAACGTCATGTAAATGAACACAATGCTTTGCAACTCAGGTATTTGTGTATTGTGGTATACATAAATAAGACAAAGCATAAATGTGACTGTCCTACACCACTATTAATGGTAAAAAAAAAAAAAATCTAACTTGTGTGAGGTTATCAAGATTGTTGCACTGAAGAACTTACAGACGTATAACAGGTTGACAACTGGGGGTTTGTAGAAAGGTTACAGATCAGAGTTACACATAATGTTGCTTCAGAGTTGCTTCAGTCAGTGATCTAGAGGAACACTTTTATTGTACAAACTGTTTCAACAGGTGTTTCAGTAAAATTGTGTCCCCGCATTGTCACAACACCATGACACAAAGAAGCGCACACAGTAACCACAGTTTGCTCATAAACCTTTTGACATGTAAACGAGAACTGTGAGTAAAGAAGAGTAATTTTGTTTCAAATGTTACCATGGTGAAGTGCTACTGCTATATAATATATTTTCTTTAAACCATTAACAAGTTAAGAAAGAATATTGACAAAGAAATTAAAACTATTATTGTCTTATTGCCATTCAGACACGGCAACACGGCATCACTGCTTGTGAATAAGTGCACTTGTATTCTATGCTCCTGGTCACTAACTCCTTTCATGGTTGAGTGTTTTCTCACCTGTCTGTGAGGATAATTAGCTGCCCTTTTTAAGTCGCACCGTTTTCATTTCAGCTCCCACAAAGTGTCACCGCTTTACCCACTGTAACCTTTTAATAGAGGAAGATAAACATTGCCATTGAAATGTTGAACATCCTGCTGAAGCTGTGTAGTTCTTCTTCAGCTCCTGTCAAAAACATTGAGTGTTGGGTTTAACTTCTCTCAGACCTTTCTGTCACATCTCCTTCCTCTCTAATCTCAATTTCAATCAAGAGACACACTTGTCTTTATTCTCCTCTGCCTCACCTCCACATTGATTCCTCTGTCATCTGCTCTGCCATTGGTCTGGTGTAGTGATTTGATGGATGAATGGTGTGGTGACGCGTTGATCAATAGGCTTTGATCTGTTGTCAGTCAGAAGTTTGCCAGGCTTGCTCAGCTGACGAGGACAATGTTCAGTGCTGCTTATGTCTCTTTTTACTAAAGACCTTTTTTTTAGAAGGGGAAGTTGGTCTGCGTAAGTTGGAACAAAATAAACATCAGCTTTCACACAGTATTGCATTGAGAGGCTTAAGTGACCCATAACCTGTGTTAGTTTGCACATAATGGAGATATTACCTGTTTGTCTAAGCTGCTTTAAACTACACTACATGGTCTGACCTCGGATCTGTCCATTGAATGATTAGTGTGACCAACGTCCCTTCACATTCTCTTAGTTATATTTGCTACAGCTATTTATTATTATCATTATTATCATTATTATTACCTATACTTTAGAGCTTCCTCTCTCAATTTTCTCCTCACACGTGACACTGGCCTGACATTCATATCCATTGTGTCCTTCCATACGCCGATGCAATCTAACCATGGGAGCAGTAATCGAAACCTATACAGCTTTCCCCCTGCAGGCTCGACTAACCCACTGACCTGTTTTCACTCATATCACTGCCATACTGGCACCAACAGGTACATTTGTCACACTGCAGAAGTGGCTCTTCCTGAACTTAGTTGACGTGAGGAACGTCCTACAAAATAGTCTTTGGTTACTTGGTGTGTTGCTACTTGTATTTACTGTGACTATGTAAGAGCTGATCAAACATTGCTATTCATCATGGACGATAGCAGAACAGATCTCTTGTGGTCTGATGTGTCTGGCTGTCAGCATGAAGTGGTTTACATTGTTCGCATTGGATTAGGGACAATAATAAGTTAGAGGAAGTTCATACAAAGCTATTTGTAGCCCCATTTGTTTGCAGTACACCAGCGAATCTGTGTGTTAGTTCTGTGTATGTCTGGATAGGGTATGTAGGGCAGCCTGTATTTTCCATTATATAGGTGTAGCACGACTTGGCTCGACTCTGCTCGGTTTGGCATCAGGCACGTTATTTTACTACATTACTATAGTAATAAAACTAGTGACGAGCAAAGCAGTTGTTTTCGGTCTACCAAATCATTAGAATCAGTGATTTGTTTAATTAAAAAGATTAGTTCAGTACTTCCTGCAGTCACTGAATTAAGTACAGCTGAACGGGTTTGTGATTCGGTTCACGATCGCCGGCTTTCAGCAGTGCTGTCACTAAATACACCAGACTCCACTGTTAAATGCTGAGATTTTAGAGATGTCCTTGCTAAATGGGGAATTATTTGGCGAAACAAAAATAATTTCACCTAAATTTGACACTTTGGACCCTTAAGTGCAATGACAGTCTCAAATATTAGTCATTTAGATGCAGTAAGTCATGGTGGTACTTTTTTTTTTACTCACGTCTGATAAAACTAAGATAGCAGTGAATATTCTGCAGATTCCGGGCTTTTCATTTCACTTGGCCTCATTCACTCGCTCTGAATCTGACCTTCTCTTTTACAGTTTCAAGTTGTGCAGTTAATATGTTCAGATATACATATAGAACAGTCCTCCAATCCTTAGTGTTTTTTGCTCCTGTTCAGCCCCATAGCCTCATCAAATACATGGCATGATGACATGAGTTTTGGAAAAACTACCAGGGGCAGGAACTCTATCAACTGCATCATAAAGTATTCAATATTAAATGCAAATGTATGTTTGCACACATCTCAGTGTATCTAGAAACAGCAGCGTTCTTGGCATTTCCCTTGCTCTGTCCAAAAAAGCTGACTAACAACTCTGAAGAGTCTCCCTGCCTCACCCCATGTTAGCTTCCACTGCTCTCCTTTTTCTCTCTTTCTCTCAAATTGTGCCGGGCCTCTCCCTCTCTCGCTCTTCTCTGTCTCTACCCCCACCCTCCTCCTCTCTATCATTTGTTGTGCTGCAGTGCGAACTCCAGCAGCTGGTCGAGATTCCCCACAGAGCTACTTCAGCTGAACTGTGCAACACGCACATTGGTTAGATTTGTGTTTTTAAATACAGCGTGGAGTGAATAATAGTGCATGTGTATGAAGGTGTGTATGTATTCGCCTAGAGCTGCAGAGCATAACATTTAAATATAAAGGAATGTCTGTTACGTTCAAACCATTGCCAATATTAGTTCACACAATGCTGATTAAGCCTAGCAGCTCCACATGACTTTCATCTGTATTTCTCAATATAGCAGTTTTATGTTTTTTATTTCTGTGTCTGCGGCCACTGAGCAGGTAGAAGAAGCACATGGCACAAGTATTCCTGGATGTTCAGCAGGACTTTGCACTTGTATTTTAATCACAATCCTGATTGCACACGCGATCAATCGAGCAATATCGAAAATGTTTTTATTCACCAACAGCAACTGTGGGCTCCCTAGAGCTGCTGCTGTTTCCTTCACCGCACAGCTCCAATTAAGTTTCCTGGATGCAGTAGCGATAAGGTAAAAGACAGATATACACGTACAGTAATCGGAGACAGCATCGCTTCCTTCTCTTCTCTTTCTCACTTTGTGTCTGGGTTTGTGTGTGAGAGAGAGTGTGGGCAGGAGCAGGGAAGAAAAAAGTAGGTCATGGACTGCAGGGTCTTAGACACAACAGAGTGTTTTGGTAATTACTCAAAAATCCACAGGGGGTTGTAGAGGTTCCATACTGAAGCTTCAAGTGTCCATTGGTCTTGTAGAGGGGTGTGTTGCTGATTTTCATCATCTCTTTGTCACTGACCCACATCACTTAAATACTGCACCTACTTTCTGTTATACATCACTATGGAAAGTGATACAACAGTGTCATCCCCCACTAAGAATAGCACCAATTTAACTGCGTTGACACTTTGTGAAAGGCCATAACTCTGCCTTGCCATCTGAACGAGGCAGGTAGACATGAATAGAATTGTAAATGGCTTCTGTGAAAAGAAGGAGAGGGGCCAGCCCTCGAACAAATTGCACATAAACAAATAGCCACAGGCCATTGGTTGAGCCACTGCCAACATCTTTGAGAAGTGACGGAGAAAGAAACCAAAAAGGATAGAGAGAGAGAGAGTACGGGGATAGTTTGAAGGGTACATTCCATTCCACATAATTAGGTTTTATTTGGCTTCCTGATCTTGGATCACATCTCTCGCCTCCTCTTCATCATTTACACCTCCTCTCTCTTTTTTCCCTTCATCATTATAAAATTCCATACAGCAGAGTTATCACATTAACACTGGAATAACACTCAACACTCAACCAAAAATTAATGGATGCACACTAGTCACTTCCTGGTTTAGAGTAGCTCTTTATTATCTGTAAAAAATAAATTAAATTAAAAAAATAATATATATATCACATCATGCTTTGTCCATGCAGTCGTCATTTCGGTTATTGAGTCATGTAGCGTCAGAGTTGATACTGTACCCTCAGAGGTTGACTGTAGGCTCACAGGATACTCTGTCATTGTGAGACCATTGGATTTAATGCAAAATGAAGGACTGTAGAGACTGATTCCAACCCCGAGGAACTAAACAGCCAAGATCAGACCACTTCTGCAGCTCCAACTGGAAGAGTTTGCGCCTCTTCAGTCCTTAATCCAAATTCTGTATTAAGGAGATTGCACTGAGTAAGATGAGTGATGTCTTTATTGGATTAACCAGTGTTTCAGAATATATGTCCCCTGTTTGAGCGGTAACCCAGTTGGGGTGGTGTGACTTAAGAAGTAACCTCTCTCTTTTTTTTTTTTTTTTAATTAAACTAAACTCAAATTAAGTTTATCCTCTTGACAATTCCAGCAGAATATATATCTTCTCTGCTCTCTGCACTGTGTGTTTTCTTTTTGACCATTCTTGGGGAATCTGCTGCATCACTGAAGACAAACTGTTTCAGTTTCAGGGACAACAGTCACCTCCCTCCCTCGCGCCCTCTACCCCTCCACAAAAGCCCACACAACACACTGGCCTCTTCTACAGCAGAAGCAGACAGAGGCGGGACGGAGCGTAATATGCAAATATAGCCTGAGTAGGCGGCAGCTGAGAGCAGAGAGTGCAGCAATGTGAGGACTCTTGCAAGCCCCACCCACAGAAGCCAGTTGCTAGGCGACCGCAGAAAGGCAGAGGGAGGGGGGGGGGGGAGAGGCGGTGCCATGAATTCAACAACTGTTGCCTGATCTGGGCTCTCACTGTGTGAATACGAGTCAGCCGGCAAAACCCGAGCAGTCAGAGACGGACAGTGTGCGGGTGTGAGGTGCAGGGTCTGTGCTTGAGTTTGTGTGTGTGTGTGTGTTTGAGTGTGTGAGTGGGACACAGAGGAAGAGAGAGAGAGGGAGGGACAGAGAGAGAGAGAGAGCGAGAGAGAGAGAGAGAGAGAGAGAGAGAGAGGCACTGTAGGTGAAACCAGGCAGCTGGTGCAGTCTTGTGAAGTGGTGCTCCACTCCTCAGCCTCTCTTTGGACTATTCAACAAACAGAGACTCACCCTTTGGACTATCCTCTACTTACCTTTTGAAAGAACACCTGTGTATATGTGTGTGTGCATGCGTGCATGCTTATGTGTGTGTGTAGGTGTGTGAGGACAACAGACTTGGCCCTTGGTGAGGTTTAGGCTGGTGGAACGCCGGGGGGGCTGCTGACCATGGACTCCCCTCTCTAGTTAACGGGGTAAGTAGTAACCGTACTGCAGCCAGCCTGCTGTAATGGGGGGGGATCATGAAAGATTACTTGACAGAAAGGGAACAAAACAGTGTGTTTTGAGCAGGCACTGACCATTTAACGGGAAGGGGGCGGGGGGGCATTCAATCCAGATTCAATGCTGAGTCCACTGACCAGTGTGGAGCTTATTGAATGTGTGGTTGCATCCAGTTGACCCTGCCTCACTCGCTTTAGTGTCCCTTCCTATCATTTTCCTCGTTACTTCTTTCATCTCATTCACTTTTTGTTTGCTCTGTTGCAGTTTTTTCTTTTTTTTTTAGGGTAATCAGATTAATTGAAAACCAGGGTCACTGCAGGAGAGAGAGAGAGAGAGAGAGAATGGAGAGTGTAATCAAAACAAGAGTGCAGGCAATAGGGAAGTCGTACATTGACCATAAAGGTACTGATTACGTGAGACAACATGTTTGCAGGCTAACAGGACACAGGGGCATGGCTTTGGTGTCTGCAAGTTACTTCTCTATTGTGGCCATATTTCTACATTTGTAGTGTTGCAGGAGAAGAAATAGGAGCGCTTTAATGTAACTCATAGACACAGATCAAATGATATATTTATGTAGTGGAGATTTTTTTGTTTTACATTTTGCTGTTAAAAAAGACAAAACGGCAGTCCCTTCAAATGTTTCCATTTAAATGTAACTGTATTTATTTCAAGTGAGTAATCTAGATTAAGTATTCGTTTCTCCAAAACTTAATTAGGCAACCTAAGTTATATTTGTATTGTGGGGATCTCAATAGCAACATGTGATGTCAGACTCTCTAGTGGTTTTGAATACTCCAGGTCTGTCACTGGATGTTACATAATGAGATTTACTCTTCGTCTGCTGGGTCTAAATTCTCTGCCGATTGTCTAGGACGCAAAATGTTACTGGAAGACTTTTGTTTTCCTCTATTATTCTTATTTCGATCATTTTCGATTCAACTTTATTGCCATTGTACAGGTTACAATGCACAGAGACATTCAATGTTTTGTGTTTTTTATCTTGTTTCACATTTGAACAATGTCACTTTATACGTCAAGTTGATTCATTTCAAGTTAATTTTGTTGTTTTTAATTGTTTGCCTTACCAAATCTGGCACTCAGTCAAGTGTCTTCAACAGGGCACAGGTTGTACACTGAGACTAGAATAACTAGATTAACGTGCAGTACTGTGCTGTACTGGATGAATGAGGGATAATCTGCAGCAGTTAAAACAGTCGTTCCTCATAGTGACACAGAGAGAAAGAAAACTGTCCGAATAGAACAAAAAAAACAAATCTTAACACTAACATAATTGCGTCTTCTGAGTCACTGAGGTAACGTATGATAGATTTGAAAGACAAATAAAACACTGGAATTTTTATCTACAGTTGCTATTTTATTTCTTGTTTGCATTTTAGGATTAGTTTTTGTGAGAAAATAACAGAAAGGTAGCAAGAGGTGGTGGATGGACCTGCCACTGATGGTCTGCATGCTCAACATGCTAAGTGTTCAGAACAGCTCCAGGGCAAATGGACTAAAAACACTCACTCACACGTCTACATTGTGTGACAGCTTCTCTCTATTGTTTTTCCATATGACACTGATTATTGGCTTATATTACTTCTCTCTTGAGGACAGGTACCACATGTACCAAGTCAAGATGAACAACAACCATTATACTGAAATGAAGTGATGACAGAGATATTAAACCTGGATTCAGTCATTTAAATATGGTGCCAACAGTTATATCAGTAAGTCATTTATAATGAGGGTTCCGATACAGGCCAGATTTAGCAGAGGCAGCAGATTGGATAAGAGCAGCAGTGGAAAAGCAGCTCTGTCACTTTCAGATATCGACTGACTGTGAATGAGGAACAGAGAGAAGCAGCTGATCAAAGGATGTGAAGAGTCTAGATGTAGAATTTGGAATGAGGAAATTGGAGATATAAGATGGCACAAAACCGTTCAGTGACTGAAAAATAAATCAAAGCATCTTACATTCAACTCTACTTATTTAACCCTGAAGAGAATATGGTGGACTATGTATAAAAATGGTCTCTGCGTCTATGAGCTGAGCTGTATTTAAGTTTATGAGAAAAACTTGTTTTTATAATCTCAGATTTTCCTAAGGAGTTTATAGTCAATAGTTTGAGGTCCTTGTTGATATTTATTTAGTAAATGACAGTCTCATTAGATTAAAATAAACTATAAATTACGGCATGTGTCAAGGCATGAACACTGTAATTGACAGCTAGTACCATAGTTCAGGTTCCTGGGTACAGTATGTGGGTGGACGTGCAGTGGAGAAACTGGCTCACTCGTAATAAGTGTGCCCCGTGTACTGTAAACCTCTGTTTTAAATTCTCTGACTAAAATAATACATTAATCTTAAAAACAGATCATTAAAATGGGAGTGCACAAACCAATGGGTGACTTCAATTGACATAAGTCAAGAGAGACATGTGATGAGAAACGTGGTAATCTGCAGGCGAGCAAGGGATTACCAACACACTTACAAGAGAGTTCAAATAGCCACGACATGAAGCCATTTAAACAAAAGGAGTTGACCCAATCGGCTTCATGATCGCTGTAAATGAATACGAGCAATGGGGCTAAACAGTTGTATCGTTTTTTAAATTGAAATCATAGTATGAAACAACAGTAGTAATATTTTTCTTACTTTTCTTTCCAAAGCTGTGTTTTTAGTTTACTCCTTGAAGGTAAACGTTGTAGTGATGGTCAAGAGGTAGCCTGCTCTACTGTAAAGTAAAGGACCTCAATAACTGAAGGTCCACTCACCTATTATTGATTTTATTCTGTGGACAATAAGAAGAAAGCTGATGACCTGAGAGTCCTGTTGGTTGTTTAAGTCAATGAGCAAATCGGTAAATGATGTTTGTGTGTTTGAATTCTGGCTGCTGTGTTCTGCACGAGTTGGAGACAACCTAGAGATTGTTGGGAAAATCCTGTGTGAAGAGCATTACAATAATCTAACATAGTTAAAAAATGAATGTATAGTACCAATACAAGAAACGTTTAACTAAAGTAAGAAATACACTGCATTAATATTTAACCCACTTGAATATATGGGCACATTTAGAGTGTTGACGAGTCAGCTGGTTGTGATGACTGTGAATGCAGTTTTGTAATCTGCCGTTAATACAGTAGAGCTGACTTGGCCTGTCATCTTCTCATGTATTGTTTTTTTTAACCCCCAATTGTTGTAATTAAAGGTATAGTTCACTCATTACCTCAAATGACACTCACACACGAAGGACATTGCATCACTAGTAATTTATAATGAAGGTAGGTTTTTCAAGTTCATTGTGCACTTCTACTGCACACACATAGAAATGTCTGTATGGTTTTAACAATTTATTCTAAACACTTGTTTCATTCTATTTTTTGAGGGGACTGGCACATCATTCTGTCTCACTCTCACACACACACACACACACACACCCTGTCTCTCTTTTTGGGGGTCTGGTGTGCCTCTAAGCTGCTTCCAGTGAAAATGCTTCCACACAGTGTCTCAGTTGTTACTCCAGTCCCTCCCTACTTTCTCCTTTGTCCAGTGCCACATTCCTGTAATCCAAGCAGCTACCTGTTTCCCTTGAGACTCAGGTGGAAACAAATATGTGTGTGTTTATGATTCATTGAACAGAGGTAGCGCTTATTTTCCTTATACATGTGTAGTTTTTCTGTGCCAAGCTGTGCTTAAAGCCCCAGTTCTGACTTAAAGATGAACAAAGAGGATGTACTTTAAAGTCTCGGGTGTTTTCATACAGAACTAATTTCAGTTGCGTGTGCCGTCATTTGTCGAAACCCAAGTTTCTCACAGTGTTGACGTAACAAAATGGTAGTGAGAAATGAGTCATTACTTCCCTTTGTGTAATGTGTGGGGACACTGGTGCTCATCATGGGAGGATATGACATGCAGAGACATGTACAGACTGTTTTTGTTCATCCTCCCGTGTCGTTGTAGTTTGCAAAAGTGTTATCCATTTCGGTTACTCAGTTATTTATCAACAAACGGTTGTCAAGTACATTGACATACAGCTGCCAGTAATGATTATTTTCCTGACCAACTGAATTGCTCAATGAATTGTCTCATATTATTGATTCACAATGTTTATTTTGTCTCTTGAAATAATGGAACATGCTGACAACAAGGTTGCTGTTTTTGTTCAATAATAATAATCATTACATATTTAATTCAGTATGTGGAAAACGTTGGAGTGGACATATTGTTTGGCATTTATTTGTTTGAAAAATGTCAGAGATGATTGACAAATCACTGAACTGAGGTGGTGCATAATAAGCTTCTCATGGCCTCCTGTCACCTACCGGGTGAGATCTGAAACTTTAAGGATGATCGAGGCACAGACAGAAGATGTGTCAAAATGCTGAATATCAAGCAGAGGCTTTAAAGGGATTCACTTTATAGGAAAACATTGTAATGTCAGGCAGCACTTGAGAAGCTCAGAGCTTAGAGAAATCCAGCGATACACAAAGGATGAAATGAAGAATGAGGGGAACAGAGAGATGCAGAGAAACGCCTGTTGTCACTGGAGCTCAGTCTGACAAACACAAGCAGAGCGACTGCTGCTGCTCTCGGAAACTACTGCATTCTTTTTCTGCTGCCCATCTTGTTTTGCTCTCCTTAATTCCATTTCCCTCTTTTCTCAGACGTCTTTCCACGTTTCAATCTGTCCTTTACTTCCAGTCCATTTACCGCTGACTCACTCTTGTGCCAAAGCTTCATCAGTGTCGATGTAGGCTCATGTCTCTTCTGGTCCCACCTTGCGGAGCACTACGCAGTCTCTGTCGTGTCATCTCATTTGTTTGACTCAATTGTTTAGCAACACGGTGACTGTCTGACTCGTTATACAACTACAAACACCTTTTAAATCCTTTAATTCACTCTCAAATGACATTCCTCTTAAGGACACTCCTTAAAAATCATTTACAGTCTTACAAGACACATGTGACCCTTTTGAAAAAGGTGAAGATAAAAACAATTTCATATGAAGAACAAAACATTTTCCTAAAACTTCTAATGGAGATCAGCTTGCATCAAAAACCATGCTCATCGTTATACTAATATGTGTTCTGCAGATTTATGATGAACTGTTAAGAAAATTAAACAAAATTTGACACATGGAAATCCCATAATAATGATTTCTATGTCCGCAAAAAGAGAAATTCATATTAAACCACTCTTGCACAGTCACAGTCTGGCAAGATCAAAGCCATCTCCTCCCCCTTCTTGCATTCAGATCAATAATCAACATCATTTCCCACTGCTCCAGAAAAGGGAGATTAGAGGAGAGGAGAGCTGCACCAATGTTGTTGTTTAAGACACTGTATGGGTCACTTCTTACTGGGGTTAATAACCACGTTAGCTTACACTGTATCTCTAACCTAAAGTTTGGCGATAACTGAACAGACTACTCACTAAATAAATACATACTAGTTATTACAGCTTCATTTTATTTCCATGGCTCTTTGATTCTGCACAGAGTTGACGCGTTTACTCTCTTTTTAAATTCTATCACTGCAGCTCAAAATAACCCCGAGGAGATGCTGAGGTGATAATTGGAAATGTGACGTGTGTATGATAAAAATGAGGAATCCCAATCATGAGTTTGAATGCATTATAGTGAGGCCAGAGGAAAGAACATGGTTAGCAGGATTTATCTCTTCTTGCTTTTACCTTACACAACCTTCTTTGTGACCAGTAACTGCAATAAATAGACATGATTTGCATAACACTTTCATTATTATAGTAGGTATTATTATAACTGTATTTTCAATTGCAGTAATGTGTCAGTATGGCATTATTCATTTTACATTTCTCTGTTTCTCTCCACTTGACATGCAGTGGTCTCTCTCCCTCCATCTTCCTCTTCAGCTGTCCAGAGAAAATTGATAAGTGTCCTCTGCTCTGGTGTTTCACAAAAGTCGAGCACACTTAGTCCCTTTGTCACGAAAGGCTAAATATAATAACTGTGCTGTTCCTTGGAAAATCTAGACAATATGCTTGACTGGTATTTTAAAGTGGACTGGGTAAACTTGTTTATTCAGTCACACATCAAGATCAAGATTAACTTTATTGTCCCACTAGTGGGAAATTTGTCAATAGTTTGCATACAGACACAACTTAAGTGTCTGAGACTGAGACTCTCTTCACCATCTCTGCATCTATTCTTTCTCTGACTTTCTCTGGTTTCACCTGGGAGAAGAGCAGGAAATGATGATAGGATGTATCTGCGTTTTAACTAGGACAAAGCCTTTGGCAAAACACTTACAGAGAGATCAGATTTTCTTTTTTATCTCTCTTTTAGTCAATTTCAGTATGAAGAAAAATGAACAGTGACACATGAGTAACTATATGGCGCTTGCGTTTACGTCTTTAAATTCTTTGAAACTTTGTGAATTTTTTATTGGTTAGACATAAAATTATGATCATAAGACACTGGAATATAGCATGGGCTGTATGCATTTTTTTAAAATACTAGGCCTGCAATTATACTATATGATACAATTAGTTTATAATAACATTTGAAAAATGTCTCAGGCAAACATTTACGAGTGATAAGAAGACTCTTCCTTTCCCCTGAAGTGGATGTGAAGACCCATCAGGCTTCAGGCAACAGCACTGCAGTTAAAAGCACAGCACATCTTGGCATCCTCAGTTCAAAGCCACAGGCTGCTTGGACCATGTTTGGCAGGCTTTGCTGTTTGTGCTCTTGCGCATCAAGAAACTCAAAACACTTTGTAGCCTCATGTTTTGGCAGTTACAGCCCTGAGGCTTTTTTGGAGCAGACGAGTATAGTGAAAGGCAAAGTATAAACACACTACACAAACACACACACACACACATACCAGGACTCCTGCATGCTGATATTGACCTCTAGTCCAAACCCTAAACCTTAGACCCAAGTATCAACTCTTATACAACCCTTTGAAGGTGTGATGAGAAATGAAACAGGTTGTATAAATGGCACACTCACTGTTCATCAGTTTCGTCAAGTGCTAGTCAACAAAAGCTTTAATTGGCACCTTCAGCGACGGCACATGTCCCTATGTTCTCCCGAAATGAGTTCTTTTCTGCTCAGTGTTTTTGTCCAAGAGCACTTGAGCGAGTCAAAGGTCACACATTCACCTGAACACAGGAACACAAAGCGCTTGACATACTTTGAAAAGAAGTGTGAAGTCAGGCTGCAATTAGACAACATATTCATTGTAGTGAGTTGCATGAACATAATATAAGGTATGAATAACTCAGCTGGGAGTTTATTTCCACATCTTCAGTTCAGGTTGGGTGTTGGCTCGTTAGTTTAACAGTGTAACATGTTAATAACATGAGGTAATCTTTGCATAAACAAGATTGTTCACGTGTTCAATTCTTAATTACAATCTTGGCACAGTATTGAAATAAACAATAAACATTTTATTGGTATAATCTATGTGCTATTGGATTCTATAGTAAAAAAAAACGTGCTCCACTCACTTCCACAGAATCAGTGCATCATTTGTCAAACTCACTGTGTTAGCTGTTGTTTTTGGAGACAGGGGGGAGCTGCCTTGCATTTGCTTACAACTCACTATATGTTTCTTTCCCTGCTGCAGGGAATAAAGAGACTGGCCTTAAAAGAGCTAAAGAGACCTTAATAATTTTTTCCCTCTGTGAGTCAACCTCAGACCTCATGGTGGCTGATTATAATAGTGCAGGCTCACTCAATGTGTTGAATTCCTAATGTTTAGTATTTTAGCTACTTAATAAACATCGGTGCAAGTCCAGTATTCTTGAGTAATGTGCTAAAAACTGCTGAGGTTTTTTTTTTGGGGGGGGAGGGTTTGACCTCCTTTCAAAAGACCTGTCTTGATTTTGTTGCAGGTTGTTTTATATTCGTTTTTTTATTATCATTATTTATATCTAATTTGATTTTAATGAGATGATTTTGGAACTTAAGTTCTGATAAGTATAGTTAATAAAGAAAGGCTATCGAGGCAGACCTTAAAAGATAAACGAGGATTTAATAATCTAAATTCTGAAAACGTGGTTTATTTGCTTCCAGTCTTAATCCAGGGTAATGAGACCAAATCTCTGTCACTAAAATCTTTGATTTCTTTATAATGTGCGACACTGACTTGATTGTCTTGCTTTCTTTCTTTCGTCTTCACGTCTCTCATATCCACCGTTTGTACTGCTAACTCTTTTTCATTCTCTCTTGACTTTGTTCCTCAGGCCCGTTATCGTCTCCTTACACGTTCACTGCAGTTCTCTTTTATAATATACACCCGGAGCCTATTTTGTTCCCTCTCCACTTTTTACTACTCACACAAACCATATCACTCACTGTCTCTCTTTACTCTCATCTTCACCTCCCCCCTTCTTTCTGTGTGATTTGTGTTTCAGTGGTTTGTCATGCTGAGATAAGTCGTTGTTCTCTGTTGCATTAGTCGAGGTTTGAGCTGCTAAAGAGTGAAACTAGATGGAACAAGACCCGTGACCTTTGACCCGTTGCTCTTTCACTCCTGTAGCCCTCCAGACCCCCACTGTGAACTTAAGACCATTCCCACAATGAGAGGATTAAGTAAATTGGAAGTCCACACAACAAAAATTCCACAGGTTTCAGTCACATTACCTTAAGCAACGTTGATATGTGATGTGAACAGTTCTCATGTCTTAGCTTGTTTTTATATTTTCAGGAGAAGGCAAGCTCCTATATGATGCCATGTGTTCTTTATTTTTATGAAATTTAGAGTTTCCTTGGATATTTGGTTGGTATGTGTGGAGGTGGGTAAGGGTTTGCTAGATTTAAAGATTCTGCAAAAGAAAAGGCACATTTGTGTTTGTTTCCATCCACTGCTGCAAAGTCAATATCAGGAGTTTGTTTGCAGAGATGAGCAGTAGGTGGCGCAAAAGTTGGGAACCACAGAAGGATAAGAAGGCGCAACTTAATGACACAAATAAATAGTTCCAGTTGACACATGTTGGTGTTTTGCTGATGCTTCCTTCTATTATTTGTACTTACTTATACTTGTACTAAGAAGAGGAATGTTGTTGACACAAACCTCCTCTTCTCTGCCACATGTGCTGTCTCTAAATCTTTCCCAGTGTAGTAAAATGTGGAAGCTAGGTTTTAGTTACATGATTTCTAAATGTCATTCATTATTTGCTACCTCCATCAAATGAAAAAAAAAGTCTGTGTGATATTTCAAGGGTTTTTCAAATGTGTTTCCATTCAGTTTTTTTATGTGCAAATTGGAAATTCGCGCAAAAACCCATCTAGTGACACATTTATTACTATGAATTTAACTATAGTAATGAGAAAAGATCTAATAATGACTACTGTCATGCATGAGCTGAAGTAATAAATTGATTTGTTTTTTGTCTTATAATTTGAAAAGAGTAATTCCTGTTTGGAAGGATTAAACACAGAAAGATCATAACAAAGGTCTTTGTTTTCTACATTTCTTTGTAAAGTCACTCAACTCTTGTCGTCATTCTTCAGGGTGTTAAGAAGAAGCGGGTTTGTCCGGTCATCATGTGCACGCGAGCCTATCCTGACCTCGTCCCTGAGTACCAGCTGTTCCCGGGAGAGGAAGAGGTGGCAGACGAGGGCAGGGAGAGGGAATCAGACAGAGACAGTGCTGTGGAAAGTACCCAAGGTTCAGACTCCTCAGATGGTCTGAGCAGACCAGGGGACAAAGACGACGCACTGGGGGATCTCTTTCTCCCAGGGGTGAAGTAAGCACTGCTTAATCCTACTGCATCTGACTCCAGTCTCCTTTTAGATGATGCTCTGTTCTTAGCTCAATCTTAGCTCTCTGTATCTGCTGATCAGATTTATGGTAGTGAGTGCTGCTTTCAAGATGTATCAGGTTGATATTCTGAAGGAAGATTGTCTTTATAAGTAAATGTTAAAACATTTTGACCAATGAATGCAAATGTGTCAATAATTTCACATTATCATTCTGTTCTGCCTTTCAAAAATGTCTACAGATGTGAATACATAAGTTATATATTACAAACTGATACCAACGTCTCTCTTTTTTTCCTTAGGTGTGGTCAGACTACCATCTCGGTCACCTCTGACCTATCAACGCGTTCCTCAGCTTCTCTGAACGAGGAGCAGTTTGAGGACTACGGAGAGGGAGAAGAACCAGACTACACTCTCAGCAGCCCCTGTCCAGACGACGAGACTCGTACCAACGGACACTCTGACCTCGGTTCATCGGTTCCCTCTAGGTAAGAGGAAAAAAAACCAAGGAGAGTTTGTCATGTTTGAATGCTGAGTGAGATGTTACTCTGGCACTGGTATAAAAATACACTTTTGATATCAATACTTAACCTTTACATGGTTAAGAAGGTTTAGCGTATTTAATTAGTAGTTAGATTGCTGCACATGATAATGAGTAGCTTGGTGAATAATAATTACGTATTAAAGATCAAGATAATTAGTTTACAAATCATCTTTGTTAGCCCATAAATTTATGTAATTATACGCCTTGCTTAATCGTTTTATACTTCCCTGGACAAATGTCTCAGGTGGTACAAAGTGCATATATATGTATATATATATATATATATATATATATGTCATTTGTGTTGTCGCCTCTGTGCTTTAAGTCCAATCCAATCTAATTCATTTATAAAGCACATTTAAAAACGACATTGCTGACCAAAGTGCTGTACAGTAATAAAGAAAACATTTAAAAAACATAAAACACGAACACAGCACAAACTCACAGTCGAATGCCAAAGCGAAGAGATTATTTTTTAAGAGAGACTTAAAAACAGGAAGTGATGAGGCCTGCCTAATGGGAAGTGGCAAACCGGGCCATTCCATAATTTAGGAGCCGCTACAGCGAAGGCCCAATCGCCCCTGAGCTTCAGCCTTGTTTTGGGGACAACCAAGAGCAACTGATCAGCTGATGTTAGGGACGCGAAGGAGTGAAACGCTGAAGTAGGTCAGTGAAGTAAGATGGAGCAGGTCCATTAAGAAACAATAATAACTTGAAATTGATCCTGTGGTGTACTGGGAGCCAATGGAGTCATGATGAAGCGAAATGTAAAATATGGACCAGATACTGGAACTTCATATTTTTTTAACACATGCTGCAGAATCATTACCTGTTTAATATTACTCAGAGTCTTAAATGTGTAGCTGTAGCCTTGGAGTTCTTGTCCTTGAGCACACATTAATATTTATCAAAGGCCTGTGCTTAATGGAATTAAAGTTCTTGGCTGGTAGACCGGCAACACCAGCTTCCATGATCCTTCCACACATACCAAAGAGACAAAAATCTCTCGGTGGAGTGAGCGTGGAGATTTAAATTTTAAAATAAAATATGACCTGGATTTTGATCATCATGTGTTGACTTAAGTAATGTAATTAGGAATCTGGGAGAAAATAATGGCATTTTGGACAGTGAAGTGTGTTGACAGCTGATTTGATAACTTGAACTTAATGCCTTGATTTAAATGTAGGCTCTTTGCCAGCATACTTACTCACAATAGCATACAAATTCCCTAAATGTGCTTATTTTAATTTAATACTCATTCAAGTTCCCAGCAAAGAATGTATTTGTCACTGAAAACACTCTTAGTGACTAGCCTGATCTGTTTCAAGGTGTCATGGCACCAGCTGCTTGGTTTTATCGTGTATAGTCATACTGTGTCTCTGAGCTTTCACAGTATTTTCATTGGCAGATAAAAAAAAAGGTTTGTCTGTGTTTACAGTGCGGGCCAGACTCCTCGTAAGGTGCGGCACCATTACACTGGTGAAATGATGGATGTCTATTGCTCTCAGTGCAGCAAAAAGGTCAACCTCCTAAATGACCTGGAGGCTCGCCTCAAAAACCTCAAGACTAACAGGTAGGACACCCTCTATCTCTCTCTCTCGCTCACACAGGTAGGACACCCTCTATCTCTCTCTCTCACACACACACACACACAAACTCATAACACAGTTACAGGACATCAAAATATAAATAAACAGAATTAAAAGGAGAAATATCGCATCTGCCCTAAAACACATAAAAAGTAAAGAATACATTAAAATGTAGGCAAGACATGACATTACAAAACAAAACAAAGTAACACAAGGCATTAAAAACTGTGAATGTGCAATTATTCACTTTCATTTGATTATTAAAAAACTTGGATCAGTTAATGTGTGTATTCCTAAATATGGTTTAAATCTGTGGATATCCTCTGTGTGTACTTGTAGTTAGGTTTATGGCTGAGATTTGAGTTATGCTAAGGTTGTTAAGGGTTAGGCATTAGCCCGTTAGGGATTGATTCTGTTTCAAGTAAATGGAAATTAATGCGATGCTTTAAAAAGATAGCTGTGTGTGTGTGTGTGTGTGTGTGTGTGTGTGTGTGTGTGTGTGTGTGTGTGTGTGTGTGTGTGTGTGTGTGTGTGTGTGTGTGTGTGTGTGTGTGTGTGTGTGTGTGTGTGTGTGTGTGGTGATGGATGCTGGGATAAAAGAGAGCTTGAGATGGCTGGTTTTACATTTGCTTATCGTACAGCCTCTACCAGGAGGTAACAGTTTATATTCAGAAAATAAAATGTGTGGTCGGTCATTTAGAATCCCTTTTTGGCTTATACTGTACATGCAGTCTTTCTATATATGAGTACCCTTCACGACATCCACTTTGTCTTTTAACCAGTCCAATCAAATCAAGTAACCAGCAGCACATAACATTTGATAACAAGTGCGCTTATTCCCATCTATTTTGTTCAGATTAAACCTGATAATTATTTCATGATATGTGCTGAAAAATATTATTACATATTATTATAAAAACCTAAAAGAAAACAGACAGGGTGATATATTTGTCTGAATGCGTAGTGTTAATTATCATGGCAGGTGATTTTAACCGTGACATACTGTATGAAAAGGCGCAGTACGCTGTTATTGCTATTCTGTGTGTTGTGCAGGATACTAACAGAGGAATCTAGAGTGCACTTTGCAGAGTGACTGGGACCGTCCTCCTGTTTCGTGCAAAACAGAACATCATAATCGTTCACATGGATCCAGATGGAAAGACTAATTAATTGTTATACAAGTCTGTCACTCTTTGTGCTGACCTCATCGGCTACTGTAATGGGAAACCTATTATTGGAAACAAAATCCATGGTGATCATTGATAGTGTACAGTCTTCCTAAGACAAAACAGTTCACGCACGCATGCACACACACACACACACACACACACTTGTTTTTATTTTCGTAGTGAGGACACATCATTGTCTTCATGCATTCCCTTGCCCCTTACCCTAACCTTAACCATCACAACTAAGTGCCTTAACCTAAAACCATTTCTAACCCTAACCATAAAACCAGGTCTTAACCCCAAAACTTAAAAGTTGTGGGGCCTAGACAAGATGTCCCCACAATGATAGGTTTGTACATTTCTGGGACCTGACAAAGATATAAATACAAGTACACACGTTCGCACATACATTTACGGACAATAGATCGTTTAGGATAATGTTATTTTTGCATGAACTATGCCCTGAGGAGTCAGATTTTCTCTCTGTTGACTCATCACGATTCCTCCTCGGAGAGAAATTGATCTATAATCCAGCATTTTTCTCCTAATGAGGCCGATGCTTTCCCCTTATGAATAATGAAGCAGAGATAGGAATAAAGAACGAGTCAAGTAGAAGAGATATAAATTATACAAATGACAATATATTGATCACAGGAATTACTTTGTGAGCTTATAGGAAGTGAATACAGAGATAAAAGAAATGTCTGACGACTAAAACAGGACATCTCAAGGATAACAAGAATGGAAAGAAAGGAGCATAGTGTATATTCGTTTATGTGTGTGTTCTGATAACTTTATACCATTTATTTAAATGTAGTCATCCTCACTGAAGCACTTGAAAAATGTAATTAGTTTTCTTTAGGCCACAAGGAAAATCTTTCATGTTCAGTGTGGTTCACTAATGATATTCATATACTATGATTTGGATGTCTCATGGTGCATTTACATTAACGTGAAAGTGGTAACGGAGACATTAAAATGTTTCTTCTCATGAATCCAAAACATTAGGTGACATAAATTTAAAGTTTGTTTTATGTATTAGAGCACTTCATACAAAAATGTGAGAACGTCTGCTATGATCCAGTGAAACAATGACATTATATGATCAACTACCAATGGAAAATTTTAAATTTGCTCACAATAGATTATTATCAAATTTGCTGAATTTATTATGCAGTCCTCTGGCTGCCTTTGAACTTCTCCCTTTTGTGGCAAGAGCTAATGAAGATGTTGTGAATTAGATCAACTTTCATTTAAATGACACATGAACAGTATGGTTGTTTTTTTTTTTCATTGTTGTCATTCCAATGTGAAACGAAGACAACCTGAGAGACAGACAGTCGTTCACTGAGCCAGGAGATAGACTGTGTTGTCATTGTCATGTCCTTCAGTGTTTCACTTTCTTTTAAATCTCTCTGTCACACTGAAAAGCCTAAATCTTATTTGCCTTCAGCAGTTATTTACAGTGTATTGTTGAGCTGATTCATTGCAAAATAAATGACTGCCATTTTGTTTCTGCTTTTCCAGCCCAAACAGGAAAATGTCCAGCACTGCTTTTGGAAGGTATGCTACTCAACTGTGTGTTTACTCCAAGTCACTTTTGTATACTTGCTTTATTCAACCCTAGCTGCATGTGTGGGCTATATTCATTTGATAACAACACACATACACACACACACACACACACACACACTGGTTTCCATGACTTCAGAGGACATTGCATTGACTTACATTCATTTCCTGGGGACTTACTCTAATCTTAACTATAATTACTACTGGTCCAAATCATAACCCTGACCTTAACTTTAAAATTTCACCTTAAGATGTCGTAATTTACATTATGGGGACTTTAGTTTTGCTCCCATAAGGAAGACAAGACCCCATAATGTGACTGTGTAAACAGATTTAGGTCCCCACAACATGAGGAATGCCGCACAGTGTGAGTTTCCTTATTAAACAGCTGCCAGTAGTATACTGTAGTAGTACAGTAGTTATAGTTTTGCAGCCAGTATAATTACTGACTAGTTGTACAAAAAAAATCGCTAAACAACAAAAGTGCTTTAAAATGTTTCATTTTTGTTCTGGGTTGATTAAAAGCTGTTAAGGGACATTAGCGTTTCAGTAGCAGCCACTTCATGGCCTGTTGGCCT
Source organism: Solea solea (assembly GCF_958295425.1). Classification (NCBI taxonomy): domain Eukaryota; kingdom Metazoa; phylum Chordata; class Actinopteri; order Pleuronectiformes; family Soleidae; genus Solea; species Solea solea. The sequence continues at coordinate 17,879,548 of NC_081143.1, read as the reverse complement.
GTACTGGCTGAAATGTTTTGTATCAAGGCTTTTTGTCCCTATTCCACCCACAGTAACTTAATTACAGTGACAGAGTGAAAATGGCCTGTCAGTCCTGATCTATGTATTTAATATAAGGCTTGGCTCTCCGTCTCTGTTCCCACTACTGTCCTCTCTGTCTGGTTTGATGATGTCTTTCACTTTATTGCTCCCTTTATCCGTTCTTCCTTTCTTCCTCTCTAATGCCGCTCTAATGCAACTTGCTGTTGTCAAATTGTTTTATCTGTAAAACATAGGTCGGCTGCAGTTGTTCACTGACACACTCAGATAGTGACACGACGTCATGTGCATCTTTAGGACTAATTTCGGTTTGGTTTGCGCCAGCTTCTCTTCTGTCCTCTTTTTCCTTGATCATTTATCTCACAGGCAGATCACAGTCTCTCACACACACACACACACACACACACACACACACAGACACACCAGATGGTCCTCACCTGGCTCTGTTTCTTCAGCTGGTTCTTCCTCTCAAATGTGTTAATCATTGTGTGTTTGAGTAGGCAGCTGCTTCACAACAGCAATCTCAGCAGCAGTAATGGCAGCACAGAAGACCTTTTCAGAGACAGCATCGACTCCTGTGATATCGACATCAACGAGAAGGTACATGAACGTGTGTGTGACGCTTGTTCATGCGTATGTTGATCGACAAACATCTGTGTGATGACTGCAACTGAACAAAAAAGAATCAATTGTGTGAATTTCACCTTCAGCTTGAGAATACAAATGCATTCTCAAAGTCCCTCTTAAATCTGCTTTGCAAAATTAATAAATGTTGTTTTTTTGCCCTTATTTATAGACCAACTTACATTTCCATCTAATGTCATATGTGTTGTTTTACTGTCCACTGTCATTTATGTTATACATAATTGAGAATTGTTCATTTGGTCAATTTACATCTTTGTAGGATATAGAAGACAAAATGGACAAAATAAAATAAAGCTTCATAGTAATCAGTTCAGCCCGAGCCTTTATCATTCTAAATAGATGAATATATTTGTCAAAATGAATTATGTTTATAGTGTAAACTTGGCTCTTAGTAAGCGCTCTCTGTTTCTCTCAGGTGACTTTTCTGGAGAAGAAGGTGTTAGAGCTGGAGAATGAGATTCTGATAAATGGCGATATCAAGTCCAAGCTGAAGCAGGACAACACGCAGCTTGTGCACAGGTACAGTCACAGTGCAGAAATAAATATAATGTGTTATGTAACCTATAACATAAACAGGCTTGCAGAAAGATCTAATCATCAGAGTAAGGCTGTATCATTAGCGACTTGAAAAAGTAACATTTGGCTCAGTCATGATGCAGTTAGACACTATATATTGATCGAATTTGATGTAATGTGTTCATCGTTGCAGGGTTAATGAGCTGGAGGAGCAGCTGAAAGACCAGGAGACACGAGCAGAGCAAAACATGCAGGAGAAGCTGAGACGACATCGAGAGAGCTACGGCAAGATGGAGAGAGACATGACTACACAGACAGAGCTGCTGAACAACCGGTGAGACACATACACACAAGCAATAAACACTTAGAGAATTCGGTAAAGCATTTAAGTGCTTTAAATCCCCTTGGTATGGACACCAAGGTTTGTGTTTTTAGAGAAAAGATTCAGAATCTAAAACTTAACATGAAACAGCTGAGAAATGTATCCTGGTTCTCAGTCAGTTCTCTTTGGTGTGTGTGTGTGTGTGTGTGTTTGTGTGTGTGCGTGCATGCTCGTATTTTGTTACCATTTAAGAACCTTTCCCGGCATAAACACTGACCTTGTCAGAACCAGTAGTCCTCAAAAAGTAATGTAAAGTAGTCCTTGAGACCAAAACCTTGGTTCTAATGAGGCAGAACCTTATATCTGAGGAAGTGGAAGTCAAAGCAGTGTCCTACTATATATGTGCATACAGTGTATATATATATATATGTATATATGTTAGGGGTGGTTCAAAATATCGATTTGGTGATATATCATCGTCCTTTCTTGTGCAACAACTTATGCACCAAATTAAGGCACCCTTCAATACATAGACTTTATGCACTTTTAACATTTCATGATCATGTTTCCTTCAGTTAGACAGATATCGCTATGTGTGTGTGTATATATATATATATATATACTTTTTTTATATATATATATATACTTTTTTATATATTTATATATATATATATATATATATATTGTGTTATATAGTGTTAGACATACACTGACTCACAATATGTGTGTTTTCAGAGTTAAGCAGTTGGAGGAGGAGAACAGTGAAATGGCTCTTAACATGGGCCGACTCAAGTCACAGACGGAGAAACTGGACGAAGTAAGCTACATTTACTTTTCTCTTTGTTTATTTGGTTTGTTGTTTCATGATTTTATCTGGGGTGATTATGTAGTTGACAAGATACTGGTAAGAGGAATAATCACCTATGTCAACACAGGTGAACTGTGTCAGTGAGATATATTTACATTTTTTAGTTGGATGTTCTTAACCAAGTGTGTAATCGCACACATTTACAAGACATCAGGAACTATCGGGATCTTGCACGGTGAACCACACCTTTAGTTTGAGATGGTACACACTGTGCAGTATGTAAATAACACCAAGACCTGTGGTGTTCAGCTCTACACGTTTGTTTTGAAACGTTGATGTCCACTTGTTTTTCAGTTTTTCAAGGCAGGGTAGCTTAACTTGGTGAATATATACAAGCATTTTGCTTCTGTATATGCCTTGTTCAGTCACTACTGTGTCTTAACTGTTTGGCTCTATGCTGTATTTGTGTGAGTATATAAAAAAATACTAAATAAAAAATAAAACTGTGTGCGTGTGTGTCAATTAACAGGAAAAACAAAGAATGACGGACAAGTTGGAGGACACGAGTCTGCGCCTGAGGGATGAGATGGATCTCTACAGGAAAATGATGGACAAACTGAAACAGAACAGACTCCAGTTCCAGAAAGAGAAGGAAGCCATGCAGGAGGTGGGAGGGGCTGTTTTGTGCAGTCAGACACACCCTTAATAAATAGATCATTTGTTCTTCTGCTCACTTTATTTCCCCTCTTCACTCGTCTTGATCTCACAGCAGTTGCTGTAGGTCATGTTGTACGTACACCTTCTACAAAAAAATAATCGCATTGACATGTTATGACATGGTTCATCTCTCATGTGTCTTTTCTCCAGCTGATAGAGGACCTGCGTCGAGAGTTAGAGCATTTGCAAATGTACAAGCTGGAGGCTGAACGGCCTGGCCGCGGCAGAACCTCCTCCTCTAGCATGGTGGACTTTAACAGCAGGACCAGGGAGATGGAGCTGGAACACGAGGTCAAGAGACTCAAGCAGGTAACAAATACTTCTTTTTATAAGTTCACCTCATGAAGAGTTCTTTAGCTAGTGATTTCAGAGACATCCCTATTCTGAGCCGTGTTGAAGATGCTGCAATGATTCGATGGTCAAAAAACACATTGACTTAGATTTGGGTTCCTGAATCCAGGGTTGTGCTGAAAGTACTAGTTGCACACACCATCTCGAAATGAGCTCCATAATTGTGTGTACGTGCTGTAATACATTACAAAATGTATGATGTTTTTACTCATATACAATGTTCATCATGTTTTATTTCATCTAAATGTCTATTTCAAATACATTCAAAATGTGTTGCAGTCATTTTCTCATCCTTAAATGTTATTGTGGTTCATTATAATACTTGGAGTAGTCTGTATGCTTTTTTGACAGCCCCTCCATGTTCACATTTTGTGTTCCTACTAGCCACACAACACATTTACACCTAGACAGACACCACCCTCACTTTCCTTTGATCTGTATGTGGGATACTGTGGCAACCATGGTGGTGGCCAAAAGTATGTTTGCAGGGATAGCATGCAGCAGTCTCCCACCCTGTCACTATTCTTTTTCATCTTCTTCTTAGGGCCAATCTGTCCACAATGACCTGCAAAACCAGTCATTGTGCCACCTACTGGCAACAGGAAGTACGCCTGCAGTAACAAATACAGTTTCATTCAGGACGGGGTCTTATTTGCTAAACTCTGATATGCATAACAAATGATTTGTGGTCTCTCTCTAGTCCCATGCAGGCCCATTCAGTGCTGCTTGCAGCCCTAGTTTTCACACTTAATAACCAAAACAGAGTCTTGGTTTATGGATGTGGGTTTTGATTCATATTGAAGTTATAGTTTATAGAGTTATAGATGGACATTTAGACTTTATTTATCCTAAAAGTGGGGAACTTGTGTTGCATGATCACAGTTTTTAGGCCATCTTACAACTCTTAAAATGTACAAAATTATAAGAGATGAACTTCAAAACCTTACTTTTACATTATTTTTAATATAACACGGTGAGCAGTTTCACAGGAACATAATTCTAATAAATAACAAATACACTTTTGGTGTTATTTTCAGAAGTTTTACCTAGGATACTCACTGCAAGTGGTATCCTAGGTAAAGTATTGCAGTGATTTACAACAAAACCAACTGCAGCGAAGATGTTCTATCTGGTTTTTTTTGTTTAAATATTCCAAAATACAGTATTGTTTGCCTCCAGGTATCTGCGGGCTCGAAGTCAGAGACTCAAATATTATGTTACAGTTTCAAGTCTCGGCAAAGTGCACAGACCTGTTGCAAAGCAAACACAAGAGATAAGTGAGTAGGTGAGCGTGTTTTCCCTCTCCGATAATCCCAGTTAAAGTGCACATTAACACTCTTAAAACTTGTTTGTAAAATGTGACATGGAATGCTGTGGACTGGAGCCAAGAGACGGAGAAATGTAAAAGTAAACATTCACCAAAAAAAACCCACCAGATCTTGAGGTAAATGATACACAACCAGCTGGAGAGAATTGCTGATTCATACGGCGTGTGCATTTTATCAGTGACTGATCATTTATCAGGTACTGAAAAAGGAAGATAAGGCCCTCCTGTAGCCTTGAGCCAAACTTATCATGCTTACTGTAAGTACAGACAAGGAAGAAGTGTTATGATATTAATAGCGTAATACCAGCTTAGGCTGCAGGTATTTCTTTTTAATGATGTCTTTTAATATCACTTTCAGTCAGTTTCAGGTCTACAACAATTTAATCCAAGTGTCTGTGGTTGCACAAATTATGGTGCTGTGTGTCGATGACGGATTTAATTTGACAGACACGCCAGATAAAAAGGTTATGGTCGCTCTTTTATTGCCTGTGCACTTCTGTAAATGTCTTTATGTGTGTGTGTGTGTGTTCAGCGATTTGCGCCACAGGCCTTTCTTCCCTCTGAATTCCAGCACCTGATGTTGTCTCGGGCTTGGCTTCATCCTGGCCTGATGGTAAAATTGCTTCTCTGACTGCTCTGACCCGATTAACCACTAATAACGATGGAGTAGAGTGAATTTGCCCGCACTGAAGTGGGGTCAGTGTTGCAATCTCTCTTCCAAAAGAACAGGGGTAAAGCAAACTGACCTTTTGTCAGCACTCAAACTCAACTCTTTCATGGAATTCACGTAACACCCAACAACGCTGCGGAGTCTTTTGTTCTGTAACACGCATAACCCATGTTATGTCCTGTAGGTGTTGCCAAAATAGATTGTGCATTGCTGTGTTTGCTGCTGGATGAGGCACAAAATGCGGTGTTTAGGCATATTATGGGCTGTGTGAGGCTTGTGTAGTGGTCATTAAAATAACAACAACAAAAAACAACATTTTCAGCCCTGATGTACTTGTGTGCTCAAAGTACTTATCGCTTTCTCCTCTCTCTCTCTCTGTCTCTCTCTCTCTCATCCTGATTCTGTTTTGTAGGAGAACCAGAAACTGAGGGAGCAAAATGATGAGCTCAACGGTCAGATCCTCAGTCTCAGCTTATTTGAAGCGAAGAACCTGTTTGCCACACAGACCAAGGCCCAGTCTCTGGCTGCAGAGATAGAAAATGCCTCTAGAGACCAGGTAAACTTGGTATAATACACAGTATGATCATTCAGTAGAGTTAAATAGTTTTTTCTTGCGTTCAGTATTTTCTATTCTGTACATTATTTGTCAGTATCAGGACATGCATCATCACAATGGTGTTGTCATCATCACCATGACTCTGGCACGCACATAACTGATGACCGGCACAATGGAAACCGATAATCTACATTATCTGTGCATAAAAATGAATAATGACCCCATACAAAGAGATACGTTTGTTTCTATTAATAGATTTTACTGTATTTATTTGACAAACTTCTTTCCCTGTAGATAATGGAAGCCCTGAAGGAGCAGGAGGAAATCAACCTCCGCCTGCGACAGTACATGGACAAAATCATTCTCTCCATCTTGGACCACAACCCTTCCATCCTGGAGATAAAAAAGTAGCGATGACCCAACTGGAATGAGAATCGTTCTCCGTCCCAGGAGGACGAGGATCACTCCAGTTGTTGGAACATTATAGCAGAGAGAAGCCGATGGTCTGACACCCGGGATACATATGTAGCCATCCATCGCCCCCTGCTGTGTGTGGGCGGGAAATAACTTCACCACTTCATTTAAGAGCCAGTGCCTGTACTGACGGACTACAGATGAAACTACTGTGACTCTTTAGTGTGATCTATCCTGCTTCTATTGTCTCTCTATGTCCTCTGGACTGTGACCTCTGCCACAGCTTTGATCTCACTGGACAAACCTGGAATATCTTTGAGGATCGACTTGGTGGTTCAATGTAGTACACTGGATATAATCTAACTGGAATAATTTAAGTTGATGTAGGTTCTACTGTTTTCTGGTGTAATGTTAGCTGTCTTATGTGCGGACAGGCCACTCGATGTAGTACGATGTAGAGAGACACATTTAAGGACGTACAGTGAGACAGTTCTGGGAATGCATGTTGTGTTCTTGGACAAGCAAGTGTTAAAGGAAGACTGAGGATGGAGTCGGAAGTGGTTTGAGAAAGAAGAATTGAAGAATAAATTGATTATAAGTTGAAAACAATAAATTAAGTAAAAAAGATATGGGAAGTCAGATGGTGCTCGTAAAGGAGGTTTTTAGTGAAGTCAGCGAGGGTTAACTGAAGGATAAGTTTACTGTTTTTGTTTCTTTTCTTTAAACTGTGTCTTCCTGAAACTTTGAAATAGCACTTGCAGAGTCAATCAGTCCCAATTCACCGAGAAGTGGCCCTTAGATTGGTTCAGATAGTGTCACTTTGTGGCACAGATGCTGCAATCAAGGATCATCTTTCAAACTGTACTTCCATGGCTGATGTTCGCCAGCAATGTATGAGATGGGAAGGATTCTCTGTTGCTGGCAATAGGCCCAACGATGTTGCACAGAAATGTAATGAAGTGAATGTACAGGGTGTTTAGTGGCTTTATATTGGAGTGTCTGGTAGCCTTGGCAACATGGATTACAGAAGGTACCTATGTTTATTGAAATCAAACCTACAGGTTGTAGATTGTAGCACTGAATGCCCAAATGTCTCTCTGAAACGGTCTTTTACTGTAAATATCATGAATGTACAATTTGGATATGTCACTTTCTGTGTGGCCAAAAAGGCCTGTTTGAATTTAAAAAATTTAAATATGTAACTGGGTAAGACATGGTGTAACACATGTGTGCAGTATTCTGTACTGTAATGAAGAGGTCATAATTTTTGGCAGGGCAAAGAATTTCAATCTGCTGTGTTATGTAAAATAACTTGAAACTTGAGTTTTGCTTCCTTGCACAAAAACAAACAAACATTTGTTTCCTTTTGCATGGTTCTGCCTGTGCCTTTTTTGAGGATGGTGTTGCTGTAGATTTACACAGTCTTTGAAAATACTTTCAACGTCAATGTCGGACTTAACTATTTTCTTGAATTGTAAATGTTGTAATTATATAGTGATAATTTGTATTCACGTGCCACTCACCAATCTTTTTCAGATTAATACGATGAGATTTTATACCGTTTTATCAAGTTGTGAGCAGCTTGCGATCACTACAAGGTGTCCTGGTGGAAAAGCAGCATAGCTCATTGCTATGTATGGTACACACGCCAGGATAGCATTTTGGGAATATTTTGTCAATGTAATATTTTTTTAAATGCAGTGGGGGACATTTTTGTTTAATTTCACAGTTTGTCAGTCACGGTGAGTCCATTTCTTTTCAATTTGCTTCAAATTGGGTTGTTCAAATGTGATTGTAAATTGTCTTCCTAACCTAAACTAAATGGTGAGTAATATGAGCAATATTAACTTATTTTCCTGCTTAGTACCTGCTTGTTTGTGTTTTGATTTGTTTCACAAATCTTTTCACTCTATAGCTGCTTGTGCCAACCTAGATTTTAAAAAGTACATTGGTTGAAATTTCCTATTAGGGCTATCAAATGCAATGTAGTCACTATAAATGGCAATAAAATGGTTTTGGCAGTGACCGTGTCTCATGAATTTTCTAAGTTTTTGTCCTCATGGCCATTTATATAATAAACTTTAATTTCTAAAACATCAAACCACTTTGTGTTTATCCCTTGTACGTCATTGATGTCTTAACTGCCATGATGAAATAAAAGGCTTCATTTTGAAATTAATCTTATCTAATTCAGATATACGTCATATCTAGGGTAGTAATGAAGGTAACTTGGCATTAGTTGGAGTCGGTGTGTTACAGAGATTTTGATTTTGATGACATGATAGAGTTAAGTTGAAAGATTTTATTATAGACAGCTCAGATCCGAACTGACATCATCACAGATTCTAGTTAGTATTGACTTGAGATAGTGTATCTGGTCCAGATGCCTGGCGCCTTGGTATCTAGGGAGGGAATCTTAAAAAGCTCCTAGTTTGTGTCTTATCGTACGTTATGGCTGTTAATTCTGTACACCAGGTCTAGTTATAAGAATATGTGAGTAATTAAACTTAAAAAAAACTTATGTCCTGTTTAGAATCTTTGGGTGACATGGAGGCTATTAAAAATAAAGGAGTTCTTTCCTATTTCTGTGCACCCCAAAGTGTGGACCATGGCTGGGGATTACAGGTGGACCTCAGACCACTAGGCTATGAATATTCTCCCATTTACTAAATTCGTATAAAATGTAAATGTAATGACATTAAAATATGTCATATGTCAATACATATGACAACTAACTCAACTCAGTTTTTCACATTGTTTTCTATGGCTTCTTTATTGTGTCTTAAAGCAAGTCTGAAGTTTTGGAAACTTCTGTCCAGTTCAACCTGTAATGTATTGACGGCCCTCGAGAGAAAACAATAAAATAGCCTAATGGAGTTTGTGTTTGATTACAAACACAGAAAGCGTTTGCCAACACCACCAAAAATCATCAGAAAAAGATCTTTGTTTTGCACTCTAGCGCCCACTACCGGCGCCTCATTTCCCTCCGCCCTCCCAGACCCCGCAGTCAGTGTGGGTCACTGCTACCTTGGGGAGGAGGTGTGTGTGCTCCAGGGTCCAGACTAGTTCAGGTAACAGGTCACCGGACTAAACTGAAAAGAGTCCCGGTTTTTAGTATCGAGTTGTTTTTTCTTCACATGATAACATAGTTATTTTTTCTTGGTAAACATATTATTTACACTTAAACACACAAACCTTAACTGTCAATCACGACGTTAGCTACTGAGAGGTGTTAGCAGGTGGCTAAAAGCTAGTACAGACAGAGTTTTTCGATGTTAAACTGCAATTTTCACCTCATTTTACTGTACACACATATTAATACTTGGGGTGTAGCGTTTTTCCCAGAATATGAATAAAAACTACTATTAAAGATTATATATAATACACAGTTTTGATAAATGGGGAAGAAGTTTAGATTTGACTGCTTTGCCCAAAAAAGTAATTTTCTGGTTTATACAGCTTGTAAACTTTAACTGTTTTACACGTGTCCACCTTTCATACGTGTCATAACACAGACTCTTCTTATTGACAAAGCAGTAAAATTATTTAAAATAATGAATATTTGATTGTTTTTACAGATAACATGGCTCACTTTATCAAATAAATACAGAAGAGTGTGACCGAACTCTGCTCTTCAATGATAAAGCTGGTGAAGCTCTTATTATTGTACACCAGCATTTTGTTAGTGCAGAGTTTCAACTGTTTTCAATGTTTTTTACTATTAAAGACATGCATTTGTTTTTATTTCAAATTTCAAAATACAACATTGTATTTAGGACACTGCGAGTATTATCAGGTGAGGATTAAGACACCTTGTGTCATGGTAGTGTACAATATGTTGGATTATTGTAAGTCAAAAGTTTCATTGTTCACATTCATTCTGATGTAGGAACACAATGCTCGCATAAATGTTTTTGAACAACTATTGTAATCAAAGGCACAGGAAAAATCTACATTAGGGTTTAGCTACATGAATATTTGTATCAGTAAGAACTTAAGAAAACCTTTGTCCAGTGGCTTAACTTCTTTTGTTCATTACAGGTGACACGATGCCTCACAGTGGTATGAACTTCATCGGTAGAAGAAGAGGAACGCATCACAACACCTTTAAATCAAATTATCAGGTCAGTTGTCAGGTCCCAGGCACAGGTTTGATTAATGGAGTCACTTCACATGATGGCTGCCCACCTACTGCCACTGGAATCAGTAAGAGCATGCCAGTTGACATCCCGAAAGGTTCCAAACCACAGCACATGGTTAATGGTCATATTAACCACAGGTACAAAGGCAGTAGTACCAATGCAGCTCCTCTAAGGACATTCAGAGAACAAGGACGTATGATTTCAGCTGTGACTGGTGCCTCGGCAGCTGGCAGGGTCAGCAATGGAGACATTTCACACAATGCCTCGGTCAACGGGGCCACCAGTCCAGATACTGTTGAGTTGACCAGTAATTCTGACCAAATGGGTGCAGAGCCTTGCCTGTCAGCAACAGCAGTGAAGAGCAGGCCAAGAAGGAAGACATTTAGAAGGAAAAACAGGTGAGCTACCATGTCTACTTTGAACAATTTATTCATCATAATTATAAAGTTTGACGTCCAATTTGCCCACAATAAGAAGCACATTGTCAGACTACAAATGTGTGAATGTTATCTGTAGATAACCTTATCATAAAACAATCTGCTTGCAAGTGTTATTTTGTGTGTCGACTTTTTTAGAGCCACTGAAGTCATGATGCCACATCAAGAGGAGGACTGGGAGAATGAGGTCCAAGAGGTCATGCTCACTGACTGGGAAAAGATGTGTTTTGGTTTCACACCCTATGGTAAATGAAACACACTTAATCAAAAGTTTTCCATCACACTGCTACATTCATATTTATGTAAAAAAATATTTCAGGACTCACATCAGTCCTAGTCCATACTGTATGTTTTACTGTTGTTTTTTCCTTTCTCCAGGTCCAGAAGATTTGCTTCATTTTTCTGTGCGGGATATGACAATTAAGCAATTGGATGTAGTTGACCTGCCTGTGACAGCCAACTACAGCCCAGCCATACACCATCCACATCCCATCAAATGGTCCTGCTTCAAATTCCCCACTGAGCCAGACCAGTTTGCTGATGCTGACGAGTAAGTCAGAAATGTGATTTAATGTTGGAATGGCTGAAATCATTACTCACTAAAATAATGTAACCACTGGCCCTTTAGTTAGCCCATAATTATCTTATCATTTGACTTATCTGAGGATCCTAGCATTTTTGCTTAGGCAGCAGCTTCCTTTTCCCCCTAATTTCCTAAAATGTAAGTGGAAGAAGTTAATTCAAAACTTACTTTAGGTCAGTATTTATGCAAAACCTTAAAATCAATTTGTTAACACTGTCATAGGTCAAAGATTGGATGGTAGAGTCTTGGTTGAAATCAGGTTGTTTCTTTTATCATTGTTTCTATTTTACATTTTATATTCAGATTTTATATTTATTTTATATTGCTAGGTATATGTTAGGCTTTTGTGATCTTATGGAACGCTTTTAGTTAACGTCATTCTCCTGTTGGTACTGACGACGCTCATGCATTTGTTGTTGGCTTTCGTGGCTCCATAATTTTGCCAGTCTTTCACGAGTTTAAATAATAGTTTTTATCTTGTTTTTTTCACTGATGTTGTTTTAAAACCCTTTAAATAGGAACACTGTTGTCTTAATAGGTTGTGCATACATCCAACTGCATTTATAAATTGCGCTTGCAAGTTGCAAGTGTACGAAGAGGCTATTTTGAGTTGGGACAGCTGAAGCAAACCTTTAATTATAGTTTGATTATGTCACAACAACAAGTCGTTATCTGCCTGTTCAGATCTTAATTTTCAAACAATAAATCAAATTTCCTTCTCATTTGTACTCAAACATTTGCATGTTTATCACCATCATTCACAGCTCTAGTCAAAGTGCAGTTTGCCCTGTAGGAGAGTGAATAGAGGCCCACATGTTAGTCCCATGTAACCATGTTGACTTACGAATTTGATTATAGTATCTGGTTTTAATCCTTATTATTTAAGGAAGCATTTAACTGTAATGACTGTTTTTGGCCACTAGATGGGGGAGTTGGCGTAAGGTTGTTTCTCTGACTCAAATCCACACACACCTTTTTGAGTTCATGGGGTTCATACCCAAGGACTTGGGAGACACAAGCACTTACTTGCATGCTGCTCAGTTCTCATTTCTCTCAGGAGTTTTATTCAGAATGCAACAAAAGACTGGGTTTGCAGGCAACACTTTCAAAGCTGATTAGTGTCGTCTTGTAACACTAAATAAATCGTTCACAGACTACATGTCAATAATAGATGGAGGTCATAATCTCTGGTGAAATTCACTCTATACTCTAACAGGGCTTTGTAGTAGAATTTTAAGTTGAGCTCTGTTATTTTCTATCAAGTAAAAGTTGCGAGACATCCAGGTTATCAAAGAGATTAAGTCACTTTTGGTGTTTCATTGTTGATGAATGGCAAATGTGACTGGAGATGTAGTGATATTGGGAAAAGAAAATTACATTGTCAAATGTTTCTGCTGTTTTGCAGCCATAACATGAAATGAAAGATAATGGAGATTATCGAGCATTGAACTGAGCATAAATCTGGATAATTTTTTAATGGTGACTGTTGTTTTTGCCCGCATTGTACGTATTTGACACTGTGATAAAGTCATGTCCCATCAATGGTATAACCCACGTCCTTTCCAGTGCATGCCAAGAGAGGCTTGAGGTTATTTGGCCCCGGACAGAATAAGTTAAAATGGGGGGATTAATTTTCATCTGCGTTTGTCTTTACCTGTTTGAAGTGTTAGTTTTGCAGGAAGCTTACCCATACCAAATGTCATTATTAATTTACTCCTCCGAGGATCATTCTTTGCAAACTTGGCTTCCCCTAAAGTGAAAATCTACTCCAAAGCAGAATTCCCATATGTTATTTGTTTGATCTTAGACAGTTTAATAAATATTTGTGAGCATGAATAACTTTCCCAAGTCCAGAAACCAGAAAACCCAGAACCAAACATGTCATGTCATCATGAGATTAAGTCTCATAGCTGCATCTTTGACAGGAATGTATACACTGTCACTCTTTTCATGTCCACATTTTGTTTCAATGTATTTGCAAAAAATTTACGATTTACTAAAATATGCCAGATTTTGAAGTCGTCTTCAACCCCACGGGCCGCTTCAGGAATCCCATCTGTTATTGATTGTCACTGGATTGGCTCACACACTGGTGCATTCTCACTTTCAGCTCTGGGAGAGGCTGCTTCACATTCACAAATCTTAACTAAAGCAGCCCTCAGAATCATACAAACTTGTATTTGCTTTAGCTGTCAAGGGATTTCCCTCTAATGCTTCAGCAGCTGTAATAGTCCTGCAATACCTATTTGAGGGGATCATATCAAAGTCACATTGTTGAGGAATAGAATGTTTCATACACTAATTTAGGTGATTGATTATGGCCTCTTATGACCAAGATCTGTCCTGTGAATAAATAATCAAATATAATGGAGCCCTAAGCTGACCAGTCCTGTTACGATATGGATGTTTTTTTATAATGACACCTACATTATGTATATTGTTCGTACACTCATCCACCTTTGGAATATTATTAAAAGATTGTAATTGGTCCTCATGCTGTGATGGCTTTTCGGAAATCAGCTCCAGGCCTGTCGCACCACATTTCTCATACATGAATCATCACGTTATTACATCTGGCTCCAGTGTGACCAGTCATTTACCATTCTGCCTCTTTATTGATCTGACAACATAATGGTTTGTTAACCTGGCACAAGAATAAACCCTGGGGGAGACAGGAAGAAGTACTGTGGTCAGCACAACCTCCTGCAGCTAACCACAGCTCGCACACACCACGACAGTGGATAGACATTTGTCAAGAAAACGGACATTACACTGACAGCACCTTCCTGTTTTAAGAACTTTTCCTGTTGACCGTGCAGCTGAATGTCTAGTTTAAATGTACGCACATGAAATATCCTTCTGAATCAGAAATGAATCTTAAATGTAAACACAATCCATGTAAATGCAATCTTGTCTATTGTCAGTCCCTTTATATCGCGTATAAAACATTTTGTATAAATGATCACGCTGTTTAGGCAGAATGCCAATGTGTCAGACTGGATCTTTTAATTTTCCACACAATAACAGTATATACTATAACAAGAATATTATGGCACATAAAACAAGCCACTACTTCTTCATGGAAGATTTATGTGTGTTATGTGTAGGAAGGAAGCTTTATTGGCAGAAATTGAATATACTATGCAGTCTCACGATTAGATGTCAGTAATACTTACACACAGAACCTGGTTACTCCAACTAGTATAAGTAACTAAAGAGGAGTTGTTGCTGAGTTAACAAATCCATGTTAAAAAAAAAAGTCCTAAATCTTGAAGCCTAAATTTCATTCTCTTCCCATAGCCAAAGTAAAACAGACTAAAGTACAACACACAACCTAATATGTAAGCACAGTAGAAGGTTGCTTATAGTAGATCATCGTTGTTGTGGATAACCGTCGGATGAATAGTTTTGTTCCCTCGCATCCTTCCATAAATACTATCAGCATGTAATACAGTACGTGTGCTGTGTCAATAGGATCCTGTAAATGACCTCCCACAGTGAATGATAAACTGTACACTCTGTTTCCCCTCTGTGACTCACCTCCAGTCATGTCTTTCTCATCCTTCCGTTTGGTCACTCTGTGCCGAATAGCCTGTTGGCAAGTACAAGAAGATGCCTGTGGGCGTCTAACCACTGCCAGAGTTAACCAGTACAAAACCATAAAGACATTGGCTGCTTTGGGGAAGTCAGGATTCCAGTAAGTTAAAACAATTAGTCCACTAGTGAAAATTGGTGAAAGATGGAAACTAAAAGGCCTTTGGAAAAATTGCCTCAGTCAGACTAGAGCCATGCCAGTGTTATTTAATTTGGGGATTTTTTTGGCAACATTGAATTTAATGACTCCTTGGCATTTTAAATTCTCTCAACTTCCTGGAAATGGTGAACAGTATTTAACGGCTCGTTGTAGGCAACAAGGATGTGAGCACATTGATTCCACTGAGGTTCTTTAGAGCAAAATTGTATCCCCCCCTTAGAAGAAGGTTCCTGGTTTCCTGTCATTGTGACTTGACCCAGTAGGAAGACAGCCAGAGTGTGAAGATGTAGGTGACAGAACACTGAGTGAAAGAAAAAAATAATATTGCCTGTGGAAACAGTTGGCTGCTAGCCTCTGTAAAGGTTACAGTAGCCTGATGACTGAACACACAGTTTCTTAACTTTATGATGAAAGTGAAAATGCTGCAGTGCCTCAACAGACTTTACATCTAGGTTAACTTATTGGCAAACTAAATACCAACTCTCTGCCTTAATACTGAGCCAGATTGTTGGTTTTTATATTTTAAAACTTCAAGCTCTGTAATTAAGTTTCAGCTTATTATATATGTTCGGGGTAGATTGTTCTGGAAGAAACCATTGCCACATCTGGTGAACAGAGGAAGGGCAACATATTTTGCTGAGTCAGAGTGATTGGAATTAGGAGGCGTTTTCCCGGAGTGAAATCTTCACCATATGGTGAAACTGGAGCAGTGCACCACTGCTACAACCATGGGTCTGGTAAATCTGCTTCCTGTGTGTCACTGCAAAGCTATTCTTGGACATTCCTCTTGTAACACAATGGTTTTATTAGTACAGTTAAGGAAAAACATACAGTATGTTTTCATAGAAAACCCTCCTGATTTGAATTAATGCAACATATTTCGGCTTCCCTCAGTCATAGCTCAGCTTGTTTTAAAAAGTACTCAGCAACTGTCTCCAATTTTAGCAAATGAAATATAAGAGATTCTTCCATTCGTGAATGTTTGATTTTACATTAGAGCAAGAGGAATACAGATAAACATGTCACTACCAGGATATTTTTTCCCATATCACTGGTACATTTTAACGCTAAAACAATAACATTTGTGTGGATAGTTAATCTCCCTTTACAAAGTGGGCTTGGTCTGCTCAGCCTGAGGTTAGTTTTGCTCTGGTTTTGACTTGCTCATATTCACTGTCATTGCCTCCTTTGCAACATAGACAGCAACATAGACTTGCATCAGATTCTCAGATGAGATTTCACCTGAGACGAACACCCAGTAATTAAAAGGTTATTTTCACTTCTCAGACACCATTTACCGCCTGCAGTACAGTGCCAGGCCCAGACAGAGGCAGTGTTTATCAGCCATGCGACAACTGACCCTCTGGCCTGTTGAGATGCTGGACTCGTAGCTTGACTGGCTGCTCTGCAAAGCCCTGACGACCTGCGTGTCTGGCTGCGCTGCTTACCTGTCTGCCTCCTACTTGCCTGCCTCTGTCTCTTTTCCTTTCTGTGTGGTCGGCTTACATAGAGCCGTCGTCTTGTCAGACTACTCGCCTGGCTGCTTCCGGTTGCTTTCTTTCTTTTTGCCTCCTGCCTGTCAGTCTTGCAGTAGTAGCTAGCAGGCTGTCACTCTTTTTCCCCTCTCTGGTTGTCTGTTGTCTGTCTACCTGGTTGGCTGCCTGGCTTCCTATAGTCGAGGGATGTCTGGATGGGTGGTGGATAACAAGCACCCTACAGACCCACCACTCACATACAAAAAAAGGAGACATGGAAAGTGAGAGTAGGGGGCAGGGGGTGTTGTGACGGGAGAAAAGAGAGATAAATGCAGCACAAGACAGAATAGGTGGAAAGGGAGGGAGCGTTTACAGGAAGAGAAGGTAAGGAGAGAGTGAGAGGAAGAGGTGGCAGTAAGACGTGGAGGTATACGTACATTAAAGAGGAAGAGAGAGAGAGAGGATGGATGGATGGGAAAGCAGAGTGGAGTGATTGAAAGTAGTGAGATGAGAGATGCGAGGCATACTGCTTATTAAGAGGCTTACACTCTCCCGCTGTATCTTTTATTATATTAACATCCAGTTGTCATTCAGGTTGTCTCAGAACTGTACCGTTCCCCAGGCTCTGTATAGACCTAACATGCATTTAAAAAAAAAAACACACACACACACGTACACACCCACACAAGCAGTCGACTAGTGTCACACTCCTGGGTTTATGCACACAATCACTGTGATGAGACCTGCATCTGAATTACAGATGAGACCGTGTAGTGTAAAGTGCTGCAGCTGGAGTTACAATTTTTACAACACACCTGTATAATGTAAGACTTTGGCTCTAGTTCATCTCACCAGGCAAAGTGTGCCTGGAGTATCTCTGTGTCTCCATTTGAAGTGTCTATGATCTAATTAGCCGGTAGAAATTAAATCAATTTTGAGTTTTTTGAGTCTTGAATGCTGTGCAGGGCTGAAAAAAGATAATCAACCTGTAAAGTAAAGTGAGAAAAAAACATTCCAACTCTTTTTTTTTTTTTGTAATTTTTAAAGGAATTATATGGAAGAAATGCAACCAGAGTAAGAGAGGTACTGCAATCCAACTTGAGGTTGTCAAACTGAAAGATGGAACTACAAGGAGCTACACTCACACCTCTTTTCCACAACATAAACATAAACAGAATTTGGCTGTAAATAAAAACTGTCTGTAAAATGTTGTTTAGTGAAGCCAGTATTTAATTTTAAAATGCTTCCTTGATCTCCGATGACATATCATGATACTTTTATTACTTAGAGCTCCTTGAAGAAAATTTGCAGGTCCTTTTTGTATTGTAAATTAAATATACCTTTCACAGCAATTCTACCATTTAAACATTCATTTTGGAAATGTAGTATTTTTCTTTTTTTTCATATTTCAAAACCTATACCTCATATAGTTCATATAGATGTACACTTAGATGATCTCTAATCTAATGCAGATTATAGATGTGGTAAAAATGATTCTTTAATTTGTGTACAATGCCCTCTCCATAATAGAAGGTGGCTATCTTCGTTGAAATGTCAGTCTCATGCATTTCGTTAAGCTCTTGCCGGCTTCTATTTATTGTAAAATGATTGCTCATTGCATTAGCCAACATGCTATTTGCTGAGCTTGTAATTCTATGTTTGCCTGTGTGTTTATGACAGAGCTGGAAAGGAAGAGAGCGGGGGGTGGGGGGCTGGCGGGGAGGTTGTATCAGCCTCTGCGCATATCTTTGATCAGCAGGGCAGAGCCCAGAATCCTCATTCTCCACATTGCTCTGTGGAGCGATAAGAGGAGTTGTATCTAGCCAGCTTACACCTCCCACACCTATTTGTACAATTCACAAAAACACCTACACACACTCGGAACACCATACATCAGTGTGGAATCTGCCCTTTCAAAGATGAATTACATTCACTTCCCGGTCTCTGTCTGCCTCTCCCATGTTGTCTTTTCAGGCCTTTTGTAGCTGTGGTCAGTGGAGCAATTTTTGCAGCTGCATCCACAGCCATACCGAACTTTCCAAAGGGAAAGGCCCGTCCGACAGCACATAACAAAGGAATGTGACCCGACTGTCACAGCTGATAGAGATATCTGCAGCCTTGTGTCTTAATTTTGCACCTTAGCAGTAGCTGACTTCAGCTGTTTCCCTCTCCGTAATTTCGTTATCGGGTAATTGTCTTGTTTATATACGGTACGTGTGATTTAGAAATATGACGGTATTTAGTTTTATCTACAATGGAAAACGTTCCAAAGCAGAGCTGTGAGTACTGACACGCAGAAACCCACATCACAGTTTGGTTTTGGCTGTGTTGGTATGTTGACAGTCATGGTGACACTTTCTCTGAAAGCAAAGCTGTCATGTGATTCACACAGAATAATATCAGTGACTGTGTGTGCACCACACAGGCTAGTTCTATCCACTACATTTTGAATTGGTACATTTCTTTATGCAAAAACACCAATTTGCTGGCTTCAATTTTTTTAAAGGTTTTTGTGTCCCAAGCACTTAATGATAATTACCTGATCATGTGAGAAAATAAGAGTTTTATATTTAGCTAATTTACAGGCAAACATTGCTGCTTCTTCTTTAAGGAAACCTTTTTCAAAACAAATGTTTTGGTTTTTTTTTCAAAGCAAACAAAAAAACACAATAATTGAGAAACGACTTCCATGACAATAATAGCTGTTTGAAACAACACATAATCAAGTACTCGGAACTAGAACCGACAGACTAATCAGTAGTGAAAGTACTTGTTATTTATGAAATAACATTTTTTATATATTTATATTTTATATTTACAGCACTAATTCTAATGAGTGCTTGGATATTGTGTATGAGTGATGTCAGTTCATGGTTACAGCAGTTTGCTGTTGTTTTGCTGTTGTTGATTCTTATTAGTGGTCAATCATCAAATGTGACCGCATGAGTCGCTGACAGGATTTTGTGGGTTTTGTTTAACATCCGTGTTAAACTGTTCTCACCTTTTCTGAAAATTGCCTTTTTCTAGTTTTTACCAACGCCGTCCCTACATAGTGATTGATTTACTCAACGTTGCTGGATAAAGCGCTAAAAGATCCCCCTCATTTTCAATTAACCCGGGCATGTCTTGTCTTTATCCCTGTCAAAGCCTCTCTTAGCGTGATGCATTGGCGTGAAACAGAGCTGTCTACCTATAAAGCTTGTTTGTAGGCAGCAGAAAAGTGGGCATCTGGTGGAATGGCACCTCTGTGCCCGTGGTGGTGAAACCTGGCACAGGCTGCAGAGAGATGGCAGCATTGCAGGCAGACAAACAGAGGGAGCGGACACTTTATCCAGGATGAGCAAGGTCGCCGGCAGGTTGATTGAGTGCTCGTAGGTGTGGGTGACCTCCTTCTCTCCCCCTCAGTGGCAAAACAGAGAGGAGACGGGAGGAGAGGAGGGAGCAAAGAGGTTGTATCGCTGCTGTCTGCTCCACTTTCTCTCATCTCTCTCTCTCTCTCTCATCTCTCTGTCTTTCATTCTCCACTTTAGTCACACACATTTTCTGTTCTTATACACTTCACACAGTATTTGGACGAGGTGTGCTTACACATTCAGGACACATTTACATTCCCTACGTCTTTTTTATCACAGTCAGTGAGTGTACTTTGGTGTGCCTTCACACCACAAATAAACACCTTGGACCTTGACCATGTCCATTAAAGCATCAATGCTACGCCCTAACATGTAGCCTATGTTATCTTTGTCTCTACAGCCTTTGGTTGATTTTTAATCGAATAAAAAAACAGACAGACCTTGCAATATTATAGAGAGAACCTAGCGGTTCACACAAGAAGCAAGTGCAATGGATATTATTGCATATTAACACCGCCGTGATTTTCACATCACGTTTATCACTTTTAATCAGTGTGACAGAGAAGCAGGTTGGTCAGTCAGCTGACGTACATGAGATGTACCTCTGAAATGTAACCGGCTATCTTGTGCAAATGTGAAAAGCACAGCAGGGCAGATCTGTGGAGTTACAGAGAGCAAGAGGCAGGTGAGAATGTGAAGGAATAGTGTGGGAATTGACTTATTTACTGCTTTCTTGCTGAGAGTTACATGACAAGATTTATACCAATCTCATGTCTGCATATTAAATATCAATCTCCAGCTTTGCTTAGCCGAGGGATTCTGTAACTGCGAGTGTGTGATTCCTTAATGGAGGGGATGAGAATCCTTTTTTGGTCCAACGGCTCTACTTCAAGGAGTCTCTGCTCATTGCCTGGCAACCTCACAGTATCAAGACTAGATTAGTGAGGGATTTGGAGGTGGGTACAGCTTTTGGGTTGAGCCAGACTGTCTCCACCTGTTTCTAGTCTTGATGCTAAGTCATATTTCTTTATAGATGTGAGAGTCATATCAATTGTTTCATTCAAAATGTAATAAAATAACACTACAGCCAGTTAGCTGCTGTTTTGCTGTGTATTTTGGCCAGTATCTCAGATTTAACTTTGTCACTGAGTGAGCAAAGCCAGTTGCCTACAGCTAACTCCTGAAGATGTCTATGACCTGGATGACTGAGAACCTTTACAAACATGTCGTCTTTCTCTCCTCTCGCAAATTTTTCCCATCGTCTCTCCAGTGTTCAGCTCCAGGCCCTGGAAGATGCCTTTAAACCTCCCACACTCGCACCTTTTTGGCCTCCTTTGCTGTTTGAGTTTGTCCACAACCTCACAAAGCAATTTAGTTGCAAGTCTGTGTGTGTGTTGGGGGGGGGGGTTTGCAACCTACCTCCATGCTGAGATACATGCTTTGGAATGTAGCTTTCCGGTTGTTTGGAACAGGTGATGTTTGACACTGTGTATCCATGTCTGCTGAGACATGTGGATGTGTGTCCATGTGGATGTGTATTTGTGTGCATGTTGGCAGTGAGCACTGCATCCTCTGGGGGGTCATCAGGGGCACTCACTGTAAACAGATCTTCGTGGGCATCAGCAAATCCAACTTGCTGGAGCATGTGCTTGTTACCATTCTGTCAATTTCTCTTTCTCGCGGGCACATTAACACCCCCACTCATACATTGACACACATTCCTTATCTGGTGACCAGAGGTTTTACCCTCCCCGTCTCGCTGCACACTCATGCACAGTCTCTCTCTCTACCCCTTCCCTGACAGTGGGGCCTCCCGCTTGCTTTACTGTTTCCAGGAAGCGGGTAAAACCAGTCTTGAGTTTCCCTCCCCTCTGCTGCAAGCTTCCAGGTGGAGAAAATAGACTCCGCTGTCACCCTTGTCCAAATCTGTCCCCACGTTGCAGTGGAAAACAAACAGTGGAGCAGCCTGACAGGTCCAGGGGGACATGAGAACCTGCGGAATGAAAGTTTGTTCTTCAAAGCCAGCTCTGCCTCATTTCACCTGCCTCTCTCCTGCCATGTCAGTCATTTGTCATTCGGTCCAGCAATAAGTCTACCACCACTCCCCCTTATACCACAGCCTGCTGTCATGAATGGTTTTCTAGGTTATGCATTTGAGATTTTGAAAATGATGCTCTAGTGGAGTTGATAAGGTAGTCACAGTCTGCCTAGTTTGTATACATGATACTTGGATCTATGTCTATTTTCTGTGCTGTAATATCTTGGTACAAAGCACAGAGCTTAAAAGTAGTTACGCAGCCGCACTTTTTTTATTTATAATTTTTTTTATTGCACGGCACGATTAATGTATAATAGCCATGCTAACTAGATGCTATTCAGCGTGCAGGACTGCTGAGAAAGTGGAGCAGTGATTGCATCCACAGAATAATAAATCACAAATATTTATCCCCTGCAACGATTCAGTCGAGTTTTCATGGAGTCCAATCATATTTTCTGCAGTTCATATAAGCCTTCATGGTAAACCATTCCAAATTTAGAAGTGATGGAGAGAGCTGTTCTGTTGCTTCTCAGAAATTATCATCCTTCATGGTCCAACCTTTTTCTACGTCAAGCTACAACTTGTGTTACCACTTCGGAGTGAGACTGGGCTGCGGCCAAGAACTGCAGGCAGCACTTAAATGATATTTTAGCAATATTATTCATCTCTTTAAGGAGTCATATGTTTACATGTACCGATTTTGAAGATTGATCATTTTAAGTTGTCACACAGTGCACCGTTATCAGTGTCACAACACAGAGCATGTCTTTCTTTAAGCCTTTATCCAGCCAAACATCTCAGCCTGGTGCATATGATTTTATTTTGTCTCACTACACTGCAGCAGAATATTTTTGACTAATCGCTGCTAAGACCTTGAAAATAACACTCTTATTTTGCATTAAATTGTTGAAAAATAACCTTTGTATGACCTTTTCTGTGTTGACCTGTAGTTCTGAAGCATTCAGACTAGATTACTTTTTAACAGAGGTTTTGTGAGAGCTATGGATTATTTGTAATGCATCGGATGATGTGCAGTTAAAATATCAAGAAGCTTATAGGAAGAGAGTCAGTAGGTCTGAAGTGTTGGAACAGTTCAGCGAGCGTCGAGGACAAAATGTGCCAACTAAACTCAAGACGTCATATATGATGAGATTTTGTGGATGGTTTTATCCTTAAATTGTGTTACGGACTGATTCTGTCAGGTGCACAGTATCATGATCAGACAGCTGACGATTTCTAGAAGTAATTGGGGTCTAAAACATGTCCCTCGTTGTATGTTGAACATGAGACTTTGGACTGATTTTGTGTCTCTTTTGTTTTTTTTCTTCTTTTTTTAAAAAATGTTATTGAACATATTTTTGTCAGGTTGCCACGGAACAAAAACAACAGAATATACGAAAGTCCTTTTCAACTTCTCACACAACAGCTTTCTCCCATTTTGGCAGGTCTTTCAGGGAACAGTGTTTTGGCACGTCTCCCTCATTTGTGTGTGATAGTTGTTTGCTGAGTTTCAGGAAGGCTCACATTGCCAGCAGGCCTGAAACAATAGAGCGTGGTTTTCTCAGCCTGTTGCTGCTCAGTGTAGGCCTTTGCTTGAAAAACTCTGGACTTGCCACCTCCTGCTCCTCCTCCTCCCTCCTCCCTCCCTCCCTCCCTCCCTCTCTCTCTCTCTCTCTCTCTCTCTCTCTCTCTCTCTCTCTCTCTCTCTCTCTCTCTCTCTCTCTCTCTCTCCCCCTCTCTCTCCTCTCTGATGACTCAGAGAAATGTGCTTGGCCAGACTCCCGCTCCCAAAGCCCAAACCAAGGTCTGATGAAAACGGAATGAAATCAACTGAAGATTTCCTAAAATAATTTGGCTGGGTTGGGGCTTTGAGCTTTTACAGATGCATATGGGTTTAAATAGATGAGTAAAAGTAAAAAAATAAATAAATAATTGTTTAGCAAATGGGATCGTAACTTTTTGTTACATGTATTTATTTGTGCCGCGTGTCGGAGCAGGATGAAGGCAGCCAGCTGCAAACACTGAAGCACAAAATTTCCTGATCAGATTTAACTGAGGTTAATGCTGGATTCATCAAGTCTGTTTTTGATTTAAAAAAAAAATGGAGATCAATATAATGCATTTAAGACTGTATTATATCAAAAAACTGTCTGAGTGCAGCTTTAGAAATGATATGGAGTGACTTTCCCAATAAAACACATTTCTTGAATATCAGTAAAAAAGGTTGCATGTTAAAATAACTCACGGATTATTTTCCTTCAATGAGAATGCCTTTTTTATTCTTTATCCTTAATTGTAATACTTTTTACAACCGTAAACAACCTTTGGAGGTAATAGTATTTGTGTAAAATAACATTATTATTTTATTTGGTTTAATACTTTATTTATTGGTATTTATAAAAAACAATTTCAAGTCATTTGAAATTAAGGCAGCACAATTATATATACACATATATATAATAATATATTTTTTATGTGCAACACATTAAAAGAAGTATTATATTTATGATTATTTAGATATTATAAATTATGCCGAGTATAAAAACAGTTGAAGATAAAGTAAATAAGATGTGGATCAACGTTTACAGTGTCTTTACGCTCATTGCAGTAGAATTGACTCTAGAATTATTTTAACATTATATGTTATTAGTGTTCTGATACTACTATTTTCACAGATTACTTGAGCTTTGTTGTCTATGCCTGTGCTTTGTTGTTACCACCAGCTCGACGTGTAAAGACTTGCACAAACCAAAGCTGGAAAAAGGCGACTGCCTCCAACGGAGAATCACCGAGAATTGTTCTTTTCTCTTTCTTCTTTTACATATTTTATGATGGTATTTTTTTATTTTATGATACTTTAAATAGAATTAAAGTAAAGTCAATTAGCTGTTAAACTTTAAACTAAAAAAACACATTTGCTTGTACATTATATATATATATGTATGTGTGTGTGTGTGTGTGTGTATGTATATATATATATATATGTATGTTGTTTTTTTTAATTAATGAAAAATAACAAACAGCAATTCCAGTGCTGTGTTGGCAAACATTCTATACTGGAGATATTGGCATAGTGTTTTTAAAATGATCTTGCTGGATGACTCACAGATGGTTTTTCTGTATGACTTATTCTCCGTGTTGTTTCTTGTTTGACCACTTGACTTTTTCATTTAGGTTTTATGTGTCACCACGGCGAACCAGCCGCTCCACAATACTAAAATGGTAGCTTTGGCATGTCCGTCCAGTTGATCTTCCAAACTTCGCTTCCCCTGGCCAAGTCGCTCCGGGACTATGTGTCATGAGAGTGTGTGAAGGGATTCTGTATGTGGTACATCAATCGATGCATAATGTAGTTTATATTATTGTTTTGGCATCAGATCAGCACTGAATGAAAGGTCTTCATTCACCTTTGTTAATTTCAGGCCTCAGAAATCCTTTTCAAATGATCTTTCTAATCTCTCCCATTTCTTGCTTGTCTTTAAAATCCAGCGCACAAATGCCTTTTGTCTCAGTACAGTACTTTGTAACAGAGCTTGCATCATCTTGCAGTCGTTGTCTTTCATTTAACTTCATTCCTTTTCTTCCCTCATTCAGCAACCACCACTGTATGACAGATATTTCACACAATGAAACCAAAAAGCCCCCCCATAGTTTCTGTCACAAACACTGACTGCTTGTCACATTGCACTTCCTCAGTAGACCATCAAATGTGCATATTTATCAATAAAGAATTTTTGGAAAAATATTCTATTCTATTAGAACGTCCTGACACAGATGGGCGAATGTGTCCATAATAGCACAGCAGATTTTCTTGGCAGTGTATTTAGCTTTAACTGTTGCTTGAAATGTGTTGTTGATGGGCCCCCCAGGGCTTGAATCGGAGCCTTGCATAGTTTTCTTGCCTTGAAGAGCACCTGCTTTGTTCTGTGATGTGAAGTATAATCCATCCGATCTCATAGTCTGACCACTATATTGATCGTAATAGCTTGAGCCTACAGCAATCTGATATGTGCAGGGAAAACATCTGCGGAGACGCTATCATGAGCCCCTTCTACACAGAGTTAAGGAGATACCTCATTAATGCTGCCTTCGCTTGTTGACACCAAACCAACTCAGCTGGCATATCTCGGCACCGGTGTGCAGTTTTAGATGTCATCCATGTATTCAGGCGACAGATGCATTACTTTAGACACAACAGCACTGTTGACTTGTCCCATTGTTCTTGCTCTCAATTTTAACACATTTATCCGCCCAGCTCTGTCAAAAGAGTGAAGGCGGCACAACAACTGTTCAATGTGAGTACAATTTATACAGACTACTGTAGTAAGGTGGAATAAAAGCCCCACAGACATGCATTCAAAACAAAAAAAAAGCTCAAATGGTCGCTCTTGCTTTCTCTCTCTCTCTTACAAAGGACACACACAAACACTGCACACACAGACTCAGAGTCACAGAGCTAATCAAATAGCTTGTGCAACACTGGTGATGAATCTGTTTGAGAAAATGACCAACTGTAAAGGACAGAGCATGATTGCCACGTTACTTTGTGTGCTGTATAAATGTATGTGCATGAGAAGGTGAATACACTGACTTTATCTGCTCACTTCTGTATGCGTGCTTTATATACATATATATATATATATATATATATATATATATATGTACACACACATATGTGTGTGTGAGTGACTGTACTTGTCCGTGCTTGTTCGACAGAAAGTGTTTTATGCAAACTTCATAGTCCATTGTGAACCATTTTTATATCAGATACTCTTTAGGTACACCTTTTCCATGGCTCGTTAATGCGAATCTCTAATTAACCGGTCACATGGCAGCAACTTTATGCATTAAGTTATATAGACATGGTCAAGACGACCTGCTGGAGTTCAAACCGGCCATCGAAAGGAGAAAGAAACATGTTTTAAATTACTTTGAACATGATATGGTTTGTCAGTGCCAGATGTACTGTCATCTCGAGGGTTCATAGGGTTTATGATAGTGGTTTTTATGGAAATATTTAGTGGGACACTTTATCAGGTACTCATAATACCTAAAGAAGCGATGTGCATGGATGGAGTCGTTTTATATCAAGCTACATGCATGGATAACACTGTACGTTACAGTAGAATAACATTGTAAAAGTAAGGTAATGATTTTGTGAGAGGGGTGAAATATCATGGTAATACATTCTTACTTCTAATGCAGTTTTGCTTGCTTGGTAAAAACAGCATAATAAAATGTTACAGTAATACCATGTTATTTCCACCATAATATCGGCTTGGTAATGAAAACCACTGCTGGCAACAACTACTCTCATACCTTTATTTATGTAGATGTTTCGGGAACCACAATTGATAATTGCATATTATAAAGTTGTAATTAGGTGCCACACACATTTGATTTGTTACTACTAAGCCGTTACTTCTTTATTACTTTATATAGAGGGTACTCCCGTAATGTTATTTCCCTATTACACAATGATTACCATATAGTTGTGGGGAAATTCACCACAACAAGCAGAGTGGGCCCATTAAACCGTGTTTTGAGAAGCATGTACAGTAACAGTGACGGCACTTTCTATATGTCACCCAGGCACAATTAGAGCAGAGTGGAGAGGCCAACTCCAGCAATAACAGACAGTGTCGGGTGTTTGAACGAAGCTCTAACCATCCAAACAAACTGGATTAACACACACTGAGCATAATTCACCCTAAAGAAACTACATAGAGACACATAGAAACTGGAATTACTGCCTCCCCGTTGTATGTTTCTCACCGCGTGAGTGCTGTCTCTGCAAGCTCATGAGTGTAGCAGATGCGGAAACCAACGAATATCAACAAACATTCCAGCTGTAGGTATATACCGTCTCTCCTTCCTTCATTCCACGTAGTTCATCTGTCTTCGCAAACTGTCAGACAAACAAGAATTTATAAACCAACTCAGATTTACTCTTGTCAATCAAACTTGCTCTTTGGCTTGTTAAGACTCACATGTTGGCTCCATCTGGACTCCTGAGAGGTTAAACTCATGTCATGTCCAGGAAGAGATGTTCAAGGTACTCAAAATGGAAAAAGACCAAAGAACCATTAAGTAATTACACTTGATATAAATCTTTTTAAAACGCTGGTAATCAAAGAGAAACATGTGGAAACCGATCCATACATTTTTAGATGATTGCTAATGTGGGTTACGGTCTCTTTGGTGGAGCTGAGACTTGTCGGCCTCGGTGCACACGACCTAGATCACTTGATGCCACACGTTGCCAACTGGAAACTGAAAGTAAGAAAGACTACCTCTGATTATTAGGGTGTTGGGGAAATTCCTTTGTGACTCATGTGAAGTTTTGGTGCTGACCTTGTTGTGAATTAGGGTTTTGTAAAGTCTGCCACCCTCTGGCCTCCTCTTCCTCGCCCTGTCTGGTGATGGTTAAATGGGAGGGGCCGAGAGTGGGCGTGGGGAGACAGGTCTTCACCCACACCCTTAATAGTGAGATACAGTCTGTGTTATGACTCTGAGTCATCTTTGCTTTCTAAGATCTCCTCTGTCTTACTACTATTCTCCATAATGACTCCTGTTGTCACCACACCCAACCCTGCACACACTGTGCTGTAGCTCTTCACAGGCCCCTACAGGCATTTTAGTTTTCTCAAAATCTGGGTCAAGACCCAGTTTAGACTTAAGGGAATATTAAATGGATCAACAACAAAAAGTTTTACTTTGGGGTTGTAAATAATGACCCTCTGATGACATGACCACAAGGTACTAAACAGCCTTTTGTATGTTTGTCCATATGAAGTCGATGGCTGTGTTGCCTTAGCGTGTTTTTACTGTTGATATGATAGCCATGAATTATTACAGGCTTTTTTAACTATGACCCTCTTGAGTGCCTCAGATTCCTCAAGTTGACTAATATTTTAAAGCACTTTTTTTGGCATGTAAAATAATTGCCTTTGCTTTTTAACAGAGGCATAAAGCCCCTCTGTGTCTAAGGAAGTATGTAATCCACTGTAGCCCCTTTCCTCCTCCATGCTAAATTGCATCATTTGGAGTACAGTGCCCTGTAGTCATGGTGCAGATAAGCAAACACAATAGTCCAGAAAGAATCAATTTCCTTTCATAAGCTGATGATAACTAGCTCTATGTACTGTGGTGACATTATAGACATATAGATACTAACCGTAAGACCTGCAGTGTGATGTTCTTTTCATTCATTTCACGGAAAATGTGTAGCCATGGATAAAGTTCACATTTGGCCTAAGGCTCCTATCAAGGGTGTAAACTGTTTCTCTTGCTTGACACCAAAAATCTGGACTTTATAACAGGAAACACACATTATTGGCTCGTACATTTCTACTCCAGCAACATAAATAATCAACGTTTTCCTGATTAAGATCTGCTGTGAGACTTTCACTTCTCAGAAAAACCAGCAAAGGGTAGAAGTTAGTCATCCGAGGGATTAAAGGATTCATGCTTATGTTATTCATGTCAATAGTGGCACGATTCAATCGCAGGAACTTTCACCAGGCACTAGGGATTATGGGAACACCTTATATTCAGCTTCATTGGTCCATACTTGATGGGAGGTGGTATCACATATGAGCAGCACAATGAGCGATCAATAACGCCATAATGTGTGTGTGTGTGTGTGTGCGGGGGGAGCGGGGGTGTCCAAATATCTTCAAGGGAATAATTTTTCAAGTGATATTTGTTCGAACTTGATTTTTGGAAAGTGGCAGTCCTAGAGCATACCTGGTCATGCTCTGGTGTTTCATTGCAGTCCATCAGTCTCCACAAGAAGCTCATGAAATGTTATCACATTAAAAATTTAGCAGTCCATGTGTTTTAGATATTCTTTGTCAGCAGAGCTCGTCTCTGCAGCAGCACAGCCCAATTCTCCCTCGTGTGTGTTGTTCTAGATCTTTCCCGGTCGTTCACTCAGGTGGAAACGCACACTGCACAGGTCTTTGGGAACCCGTCAGTTCTTTGAAAGAGGTCCCCGGTAGTTCCTGATACTTTGCGGCGGACAAACAGAGTATAACACAGGTCATGATTGTTAGGCTGTGCATACACTTTGAATGTGTCTGAATTTCACAATAATGTAATAATAATTCCCGAATAATCAAAATGCTGTTAGACTTGGGGGAGTTGCCCTTAAAGCCAAGAGAGAACAATCCTGCGCAGAAGGAAGCTTTTCCAGTCAAATTGCCTAAATTGCCAGAAAGGAAGTTTTTTTTCTCTTAAGATCCCACTTAGCTTGACTATGCGCCTCATTTCATTTTATTTGGGACTGTCACTCGTGGGACAAGACTAATTGCATAAACACCGCAGCAAAAGCCATTTACCATCAAATCACAATGACGGATTGTGTGATAAAGAAAGGCAAGACACAAATGATCATGCGGTCGTAAAGCCATGCAACTGACAGTGGAATTTATGAACTTATTATCACAGTCTATACATGGCACAAACACACTTGTGTGTGACTCAAACTCTGTGACCCGCGGGGAGATTCCTCCTATATAGACTGCTGGTGTGAATACTGGCACACTGCCTAGAGAAACGTTTGACACTGGCATGAAAAAGTTTGGGCATCACTGGTCTTTTGCTGTCAGAAGCTAAATTACAATTATTACAAAAAAAAAAACACACACACATACAAAAAATACAATCGGGTCACGAATGAAAAGTTTGGATAATCTGCATGATGACACACTCTTTGGCAAGTATCGCAGCTTGTAAACAATTTTTCAGAGCCAGTTCTTGTTTGGGGGATTTTTCACTCATTCTTCCTCGAAGTGATTCTAGTTCTGTGAGGTTCTTCGACTGACCTATTATATTTTTTGTGATGTTTGGATTGGCGAACTGTGAAGACAAATGGTAAAAGGTTCAGCTTGCATTGTTTGAGGTAGAACTTTGTTGAATTGGAGCTATGTTTTG
Source organism: Solea solea (assembly GCF_958295425.1). NCBI lineage: Eukaryota > Metazoa > Chordata > Actinopteri > Pleuronectiformes > Soleidae > Solea > Solea solea. The sequence continues at coordinate 17,848,464 of NC_081143.1, read as the reverse complement.
CCTAATATTGTTAAATAGTTTACCTTAATTTGACATTTTTACATTGCAGTTTTACTGCTGCGACTCAGGGAAAAAGGTTCTAGGTATGCTCCGCCCCTCCTCCTCCTACTGTGTTTGTCATGTTCTGTTGGTTGAACACAGAGGTCAGTTTAGGATAAAGTTTACTATAAAATGAAGATAAGAAATAAATCCAGACTTCACAAAATGATTTAGGGATTGTAAGAGGAAAATCGCCAAAGGCAATAAATAAATAAATAAAATAAAGTCAGCTGATCAGCCCTTTTTGGCAAAGTCCAGCGAGCTGCAGTTACTTGAGTGAATATTTCTCAACCTTGTGAAAAGAAGCCAATAAAGTGAATAAATCTCCGTTGAGCAGAGGATAGGCCTGCTAAAAGGCCAGTGAGTGATCATGATGCTGTGTCATGTGGGAAGGAAAAAAAAAACAAACAGCTGATGCCTTGTTTGAGGAAGGAAGTCAGTACTTCAAAATAGATTTGGTTTGCTCCTATGCTTTTTATCTTTAATCCTTCTTTCTTTGTTCTGCGTGCCCCCCCCCCCCCCCCTCAGTCAGTCACACACACACACACACACACACACACATATACATGCACACAAACAAGCTTTGTGATGTGGTGAGAAGACCTCAGGAGGTTTGGCTCCTGTTGGTTTCTGGGAGCAGCACCAAACATGGTTACTTGATCCTTGATCCACGCTCAACAACTGGATTGGCCTGATCTGGCCTCTGCACACCCATGGTGATCTGGTTCTGCCTGGAGATTGAGAGAGGGCGTTTGAATTGGCAGTGGTGGAGGTGGTGGTGGTGGGAGGGGTCAGTCAGTTGAGTTACTGAAGAAGAGAAGGAGATTTTATTCAGAGGCGTCACGGCTTGAGTTGATCAGGAGGTGTGTGCGTGTGTGTGTGTGTGTGTGTGTGTGTGTGTGTGTGTGTGTGTGCGTGTGTGTGTGTGTGTGTGTGCGTGTGTGTGCGTGTGTGTGCGTGTGTGTGCGTGTGTGCGCGTGTGCGTGTGTGTGTGTGTGTGTTTTGAATGGGGCTTTTTTGTTCCAGTGTGACTCACTGTCTTCTAGCTACGGTTGGTGCCTGAAGGGACACATGAAGGGAGAGTGAACGGCACAGAGGGGAAACACTTGATGTGGTTAAGTCATTAGGAGGCTGCATGTTTAGTTGCTTTGGTATACTTCTTTGACAAATCAATATGCCGAATCCCTGCCTGTGGAGCAGACACAGAATGAAGACACATCCTATACCTCTTTTTTTTTTTTTTTTTTTTTCTTGCTCTGGATTATTTTAACTTGTAGCCAACTCCTCCACAAATTGTGCGGGAGCAGCAATGGCTAAAAGTAATTTCAGTCAAACCAGATGGTACATGTGATTCCTCACCAACGCCTATAAATTGATCAGCAAAATTTCACTGACGCTGATAAACACTTGTGTCATGGTTCTGATTACTCTGTGAAATCAGAAATGAGTTCAACAAGAGTTATTTCTTAGTTAAGTTTTTTACATACTGCCGTTTGCCTTTGTTTGTTTACAAGTTAGCATTCGCAGGTTGGTTCTACCCACTTTATTCCTTTACATTTTAGTAGCATTGTGTCCCATATGCAGGTCAAAATGTCTCACTAATGCATCAGATCAAGAGTGACTGTATTAAAACAGAAACCCTGCACCATGGATCATTTATTTTTGTGTCATAGTCAAGAAAGCCAAAGTCAAACCACAAATACAGGTTGTGTTCAGTTTTTTATTTTAAATTCCTTTCAAAATCCAATTCCACTAACTTATTCAGTTTATACTATTAATAACTAAAAATCAGATCATCACATCATGTGTTTGGATAAGCATGGTAATCAAAAAATTAATCTAATCTAATTTAATTCTTTGTTACTCGTATCTGCATTTAACAAACATACTTTCCCATGAGCTCCAAGCCCTTGTTGCTGTTTGCTCAAACGAAACTAAAAACATAACAAAAGTGTTCAAAATGAAAGTATTATAAGTATTTTTATCCCATGTAAGCACTTACAGTAGCATTTGAATGGGTGATCGTTGTAAAGCTTTGTTAAAAAGTACATGTTTCAATCTCTGTGTTGGAGTAAATGTCAGTTTTATTTTTGTTCATGTTGTCAGAAGGGTTGATTAAGGAAATGCTCAATAACTCTGTATAATATGTCAAAATGTTTACGTCCACCACCTGTTTCTTGCAAATGTTCAAGGGCACAAACACACACACTTCACCAGTTTTCCCCTACTTTGTTCCCCAGCACTCATTTTCACCTAAGTGTGAAAGAAACCTCCACTTGAGGCCCACCCATGACCGCCTCTTTGGAGCTCAGTGGTCATGCACTCGTTGTCCCCATCACCCCTCCACTCCAGCACCATTTGCCATGGATGTTTCAAAACCATCTGACCTGGCTGTGCTAACGGGTGGCTATTTTAGGAACGGGATGGCAAAACCGTCTGCTACTCGCGATGGCCATCGGAAAAAAAAGGGGGATTGCTAAGAGGGAGTGCTCACTGAGTGACTTGGAGAAAAGGGAGTAGGAGGTCCTCTTGTGTATGTGTGTCTGTAAATGTTTCTGTGTGTGTGTGTGTGTGTGTGTGTGTGTGTGTGTGTGAGCCAACCATACCAATGACCAAGTGCAGTGTTGGGGTCATGTGTCACTGTAGGCCACAGGGATTGCTGTTGAAACCAGAGATTTCGCACTCTTGCAAAAGCAAGACAGATGCTGAAACTCGTTCTCTGGCAACCGCTTGTTGTCAGTTTAGCCTGTCACCCACATCAACATCTTGATTTTATAAATGTATCAAAACTGCATTTTTCTGTGTGTACACACATGCTTTGCACAGCTTATGTCAATTCTTGAATAAATATATAATTTTAGCTTGAGGCAGTTGGCATGGAAACCACCAATGCTTGGCTTAACAGAAACAGCCAAAAGTGAAAAATGCATTCAGGCCCTTTGGGCAAGAGCCTGATCAACAGGTTGAGCAATAGGACATGCCAGCGAGTGAGGTTGGCAAATCTTTCTCTGCCTTCTTCATCTCAAACATCGTCTTTCTCCAGGGGACTTGACTAATGCATGTAAGAAAAATGTACTGGTCAGATGGCATGAGTCATCACACCTGACGCTTTTAAAGTTGATGCAGCAAGTTGTAATACAAGTGACCTAATTCTGAGAAACAAAAATGGTGCGACATTTGCTGCAAAGCTTTCGAGCTCTGGGTTAATGTATTATAAAAGTCTTCATCCGCTCCTGTATTCTTTAGTCTTACATTCTGTACTTTAATTGTCTGCAGACGTACTGTAGTCCTTGTGACTTGCGGTAAGATTTTCATCCTACTCAAACGTTGAGGACATTTTACATTAAACACATGCTTGTGTAGTCTCTCTCTCTCTCTCTCTCACACACACACACACACACACACACACACACACACACACACATATATATATATATATATATATATATATATATATATATATATACATACAACACATGTACACAAGGGACTGGTCTGTAAAGTGAGAGAGTGAGTGGGCCAGTTCCTCCCACAATTTTTCTTAATGTGTCCCTTGTGCTGGAGGTGTGGAGCTGCCAGCATTGTTCACTAGCTGCACTGGACACTAACAGCTGTGTGTACTTACCAGTGGTAAACACTCAAGTAACTGTGAACATTTTAGCCTCAAAAGCATTTAGTTATTGTTAAACAATGCATCTGAGGGGCTGTATTTAAAGTTTGTAGGTGTGAGTTCATGTGGCTTTGTGCCTTCGCTGTTTTATCTGCAAGCGTCTGTGTCTGTTCAGTATCTGGCAGAAATGCAGCATAGATAAGGCGTGTCTGCATGTTTGCAAATCTTAGACTGGTCCCACTGGACTATGTAAGCAGTTCCTCCGATGCAGCTCCAGGGTGTGGATTGTAGGCTGTAGGAGCGGAGCTCCTGATGCAGCTCCTGGGTCTGGCTCATGGACTGAGGCTTTTCTTGTCTTTGGCGGAACATCATGTCATTTTTAAAATAGGAGAAGTAGGATAGCTGGCAGGTAAAGATTTATCTAGTCATTTATTTTAATCTATTGGATAGATTCTTTCCCACTGTTCAGATAATAAGACATGAGGTTTCATCACACTGTTTATTAACAAATAAAAAGCAGTATCGTCCGGGCCCTCGCAGCCACTGCCCTGCCAGCAGGTGGCGCTATGCCCTTGAGTTTTCATGTGCTGATGTTTTCTGGCCGGGTCTCTTATCTCGTGTGAAGTTTTGTGCAGATCGGTGAATGTAGAGCAAAGTTAGAGGGCACGTCCTCTTTTGTGGCAAAACAGTGGCGAAATTCAAAATGGCTGATTTTTTGTTGGGTCAAGTTCATGTTTGTAGACGTGTGTTCAAGGTCGTTGTCTTGTGTCATGTATGAAGTTTTGAACCGATCGGTCAATCTATAGTGACGTTATAGGCCACTTCCTGTTTGGTGGCTGTTTGGAAGATTTTGATGGTTGCCAAGGCCACACCCTTTTGAATCTTTTGACAACTTTCCATCTTTGATGTGTCCAGTACAAATTGACACATTCTACGTGTTTGGTGATTTTTGAAATGCGCAAATCGCCAAGATGGATGCCAGATTCAAAATGGCCGACTTCCTGATCACTAGAGACTATACTGTTCGTCTTGGGTTGTGACATGTTTCCACCAATATTTTGTGAAATTTGCTGCCACTTAGTTTCAGCTTTCGGCTACCAGGTTTCACCTTTGGGGAGCGCTACTGAGTCATTTTGCACCACTTTCACTTATTTCCCTTATTTTATAAAATTGTTCGCCAGTTCTGATTTGTGTGCCAATTTTTGTCCATTTTCACCAACTCTTAGTACAGTGTGAGTGCTCGGGCCCTAATGACAGTTAAAGTCCAGGCATGTCTAAGTAAGAAATGTGATTAATTATCATGCTGCACAACCGGAATGATATGTCTCTCTTTCAAGACGATAAAATTCTTCTTGCGTCCGTTACCTCTTTATTTCACTCATACTCAGAGTCATGTGAAATTTCCAAGCAGTTTATAATTTGCTCTATGCAGAACCGCAGGGGTTTGAAGTGGGTTCTCAAGATGTATCTTGGGAGGAAAACTCACACACTCGCCACAAATTCAGTGATAGGAAAATATCAGATACGACACTGAAAAGTGTAGTATTTTAAAGTGAGTATTGTCGTCACTCGGCTTGCTGAGCTTAAAGAATGTGTAGATGATTTTCACATTCATCTCCCTAAGTGCAGTGTCTCTGCTGTCACTTTGCATAGTGAATGGAGGCCTAACTCCTCCAATTTGCATAGCAGTTGGAGACTACTAACATGCTTTTTATATTCAACAACGAGGCCCTGGATGTGAACTTGGATGAGTGTGAGATACACACGTACGGATTCCTGGGTTGTACCATCTATACATTTGAACCATATCTTGTGACTGTATTTGAAGCATATATACTGGCAATTGTACTGTTTTTCCGCCTCTTCTTCAGAGTAGTTAATCGTACTCGTCAAACTACATTTGAATTCACATCAGTGCACTGGTCCCGTGACTTTTTACATGCACTATTTTCGTGGAAAATAGTTTCAGGCTAAGTCTGATGATGCTTTTGTCAACAAACCCAGTGAAAAGCAAAACTGACAATAAAATGATTGTACTACCGAGCAGGGATGGCTCGATACCAGTGTCTTTTTTAAGCTACTAAGCAGTATCGTTTAGCTATAGAAACATAATGCTCCAACTGTATAACAAGTATTCTGCTGACTCATGCCTTAATTCACTCAGTTAATTATTTATAGTCTGTGCTTAGTCCAAGTATTTATATGATATTTGGGATTTTTGGATCGTTTTGGGTTTCATACTTTTGTTTTTCTGTTATCTGATCCAGTGATTTTAACCAGACATGTGCAGATAATGATACTAAGTATTACACTGGCTCATCCCTACTAGTAAGTGCTGCCTGTGTTGCTGAAGCCATGTGCAGTTTATTTGACATTACATTACAACATTATTGTCCAAGCGCCATTAAAAATGTGACACGCTCCTTCATCCGATGGAACAGGAAGTGTTCAGTTGCTCTCGCATGCCACATCCTGAAATGCTCACTTAAGCCCCATTATACTAGAGAAAGAAACTGGTGTGCCTGCCTCAAAAATACACAAATAAAATCTGACATTATTTTTTTGAGTATGAAGTACTGACACTGAGCACTGTCTCTGCCATGTGCATGAAACAAAGGATCTGACTAGAAACTGAAGTTTGTAAACGGCTGTTTTCTGTGAGATTGAGTCTCTGTGTCTAATGCTGGTTGCTCTGTCCGCGCTGACTATGTGTCATTACTTTACCACATTTATCCATTTAAAACCCACACATTGGTGGGAAGCTGATTGTAATGGCTCTCTTCCACTACACATTTCCAGCACGACTCGGCACGGCTCGACTCTACTAGTACCTGGTACTTATTTAGTACCTGCTCTGGCGAGGTTCCAAGTGAGCTGAGCCGATATTGTCGTGTGAGGTCAACAGACTATCGGCCACTGATTGGCACTGTTAGTCATGAGTGCGACGTCCGACACAGAAATCAAACCGAACAATGCTGAAATGTAGATCAGTTTTTCTGTATCTGTATTTAGCGACAGCACTGCCGGCAATCGAGAGCCAAATCACTACCTGTTCTGCCATTTTTGACTTCTGTGACTGTGTCTGCTCCGGTCATGCAGGAAATACTGAACTAATCTTTTTAATAAACTGATTCTAATGATTCAGTACACTGAAAACAACTGCTTTACTTGTCACGAGTCTGTGTGTGTCGTGTATAAAGCGATGTCGCGGCTGTGCTGTGACGACCCAGCCCATGTTGAGGAGTCACTATAGTAATGGAAAACGATACCAAACAGAGTTGAGTCGAGCCATGCTGGAACTGTATCACGGAAAAGCGCCAGACATTTTTAATCATATCAAATAAAAGTTTCATACAGTGAGTAGTTTTACACAGATGACACCACAGTTATCCACAGAGTCCAACCTTTATTCAACAAATGACATGCGTACATTTAAATTCAAACTATTCTCGACTCAGAAGGAGGGAACTATTTTACAAAGCCATCAGTCAAAGGGACGTCCGTCACTGCAGTCGTCTATCTGTACATCTGCCTTTACCGTCCTTGGGCTTTTTGATTCGTTCCACAGTTAGCCATGGTCACACACATACAGGCCTGTGATTCAAAGCTTCTTCACTTGATTTTCATGTAGCCATCAGCATTACACCATACAATTGGCCCTTTTCATACAGTATCTTCACAGTGGACAAACCCTCTAACCTTGTGTCAGTGAATATGCGGCCATTGCAGACACTGCATTGATTTCCATTCATTTGGAGAACCTAAACTAAGCATTCTCACTAACCATTCGATGCCTAACCCTAACCTTAACCTAACCACAATTAAAATGTTAGCTCTAAACTTAACCAGGACCACTGGTCCTGACCAGGGATGGAACAATACCACTTTTTTGTGTCTGATACCGATGTCACAAACTTGAGTATCTGCTGATACTAATATTTGTCCTACACAATACTTTTAGAACATTTATGAACATATGAAGCTGTTAACAACACATTAGTGCTGAGTCATTTCAATGACATAGTTATCCAACTGTGTAACAAATATTGTTCCCCCAAAAAGAAGAAATAAACAGCCCAGACATGACTCAGCTAAAATGGTTTTGCTGATTTTGATTTACATTTTTTTACAGTCTGTGCATGGGATATCAATTATTTTTGGAGTGTATCAGATTTTACGTTTTTATCTGTCCGATATCCGATCCAGTGAATTTGACTTTAGTTTGCTCAGTTTAATTTCATCGTTGCGGTTCCACTTCGCGTTCATTTCTTTTCTATGGCCTCCATGTTTGTGATTTCTATATGGTACTTACGGAAAACTTTATTATCCATTTCAACACATTTTAACTACATATCTATGATCTATTAACATGGGAAATAAAAAATATATCGTATTTCTTCTAGGTGTGTATTGGGCTACAAAGCTGCAGCAGAAGTGTCGGTGAAAACACTAAAGCTGTTAAGTTACGTCTGTCACTGAATTAAGTGAGCATGACCGGTTTTGTGGTCTCGATAAGATATGAGACACATTATGATACGACCACACGTATATTAAATGGTATGAACCAGTTTGGTTTTAGCTATTAAAAAATGCAGATCAGTAAATGTGATAAAACAGGATGCAGCTTTTATCAATGGAATATTTTCATTTACATTTCCATGACCGCAAAGCGTTTAGAGGCTTCGGGGTTAATGCATGAAACACAAAACAACCCTTCTCACTGAGAGACGTCGTGCCCTCTAGGTGAGATATTTTTAAGACGCAAAAAAAAAAAAAAAAATCAAACGCTTCACACTTTTTGCCTCAAAAAGAAGCTTCTTACAATTACTCCCCCCCCCCCCATTTAATACCACTTTCCTCAGGCTAAGTGGCTGATTTATTGTCAACATGCCACTGTGCCCGCATGTTTTAAAAGCAGGGGATTTTTTGCTTCGAATATTTTATGGCTTTGAACCACGAGACACTGCGTGGCGAACGGGATTGAGACCTCATGACTGCCGACACACAGGACAGGCGGGAGGCACAGTCTCCCCCAACTGCTCTCTCTGTGGGACGCTTTTGTCTGATAACAGGTCATGCACCACACCCGATTTAAGTCATGTGCTCCCTGTTGCATGACGAACAACAGCAGACAATGAGGATGTGTTCAGTCGCGTATGCGCGTTATTTCAGCCAAGGAGGGCGAACGCATGGGCATTTGTACGTTTTGTGCTCATCTTCACGACAGAAACAAACATGTGTTTGCTATTCAAGTCCATGTCTTGTCTTTCTGTGTTTGTGGGTGTGTCCAAGTGCATGTTTCCTTGCTGCGTAGCCAAAGTATGAAAGCATTTGTAGAGAGGTGCCGTGTCCCTGTGAGTGGGTGTATGGTCTGGGTCAAGGCTCTTTATTACTTTAAGACCTTAGCTCTGCTCCAGGGGAATCTTACTCCACACCCGGTCCTCATTCTATTCTATTACGTCACTATTACATCACATGTACATTCCTGGGATAAATGTAGACACAAGCCTTGTAGGCACTCGTGCACACTGTGTATCTCCTCTTGTAAGATGCATTTGTACAACTTGAACTAAATAATAGATTTATTTTGGCATAAAAAAAAAAAAAAATAATGGACTCAGACAACGTAACCACGCATGGCCAGTGTTATCTTTAATTTAAATGTTATGTCTTTATTGAATTTATCATACATATCACACAGAGGAATCGACAGTGACAACAGTAATACTCATATTAAACCGCAAAACACGCAGTCATACCTTTCCCCACCAAAGAAAGAGAAACATGTGTCACACATATGCACACATTAAAAAGAAACAGAAAAAAACAAGCTCACATTATCATGCATTAGAGGAAAAAGAAACTACAGTACCTCAGATACAGACTGAACTGTTTTCCAGTTTCTTTCTGACTTTAAACAGACACATACATGGTTCTTATTAACCACTTTAATCATTATAGCTTAACATCTTATTAATAAATACTTTAGGAGCTTTAATTTAATGCCACAATTCCATTCCGTCCGCGTGTTCACGGTGGACTCCTCATATCACACAGACATGGACTGAAATATCAGATCGGGAATTTGACTTCGTCTCAGTCCACACACACAAACCACCAGACCACAGACCATTTGTTAACGTAACAAGAACAGTTACATCGAGTTAGCAGACAATTTATAAATGTAGCCACTGTGTTCATGTGGGAAGAAATATCCACATTACAAAATATACACATGTTTGGGAGTGACCGTCGAGTAGCCTATCTGTAAACTGACTTTTCAAAGTATGAGTAAGTGTGTTATGACTGGGCCGAGCCCTAAAACAACTCCCTCGTGAATACACCAACCACAGCACATTCACATGTACAGAGTGAGATACCAAACAGTTTATGTGATACAGAGTTAATATTAATTATTATATTCACAAAATCAAACATGTAAGTACAGGTTCTTTGTTTGTTTTATTCTTTTCCTCTCTGCTCCATATTTATAACATGTCTGACGTTAGGATTTTATATACTGTTTTGGTAATATGAAATAAATGACATATAAAATTCAATTATTCAAAGTTGTTAGAAATACACGGTGTCTGACACAGCACGTCAGGTGTTAAACAAATATGTTTTTTTTTATACCTTTACCAAGTTCTGTTTAACCTGGGGCCTTCATAAATTATAGATTTTGTTTACCCTTTCTTCATACAAATATGTGTGTGTGTGTGAATTTGTATGTGTGTACGCATGTGGCCGCTAGTTGCAACCCGAACCCGACCGACAAAGCCATATTATTTACAGTATATCTTATTATAATAGTACTATTGTCAGGTCGCATGCCGCGTGCTGTCCTCGGTGCACATATTGCTCTTTCCACATCCCAGCCACATGTATAGAGAGAGTTAAAATAAACAGCCCCTGCTTACAAACTGCATTTTTTTTGTCTACACCTTGTGTTTGGCTGCACAGTGGGGGGAAAAAAAGAAGAAGAAAAAGAATATAGCTGCCTGGCACTACCAGGATTTCACCTTTTTCCTACTGGATGCATACTTGCTTGGGGCGCTGGTTGCTGGAATACACAACACTGCTGGCAGGAGAGGAGAGGAGAGGAGAGGAGAGGGTATATAGCAGTGATCAATATGTCATCCTGGCACTTATCAACAGTTGAAGTGATTTGAAAGCTATCACGACACTTGGTTAGTTTCAGGCTGTGCTAAGTCCAGATTTTCTTCCCTCTCTTTGAACATTTTCTGCCTTTTCGGTGAAGGCTCTGGCATTAAAATGGATGAAGTTGAAACGAGCGTGCACGCACTCGCAACGTGTTGAAAACGATGTGAAATATATTCTATAATTAATAAAGACATCTTCATTAACCATTTTAGGATACTTTTCAGTGCCTCCTCAATGCGGATGCTTGCTGCGTCTAATTATTACTTACATACATTTTTCTTATCCCAAAAAGAAGCTTGTGGGATCAGATCTCATCAGCAAATCAATCAAATCAAATCAAATTTATTGTCACCACAGGGAAGTTTTTATTGGGCTACAACAGCTGCAGAACAATACACAGAACGACAGAGACAAAAAAAACAGCGAACAAAGGATGTATAATTCACACAATATAAAAAAGAGAACCTGAATAAAAGAGATGAATATTGCAGCTGCCCTAAAAACAAGTTTTGCTGCCGTAAAAAAACAAATAAAAATTTAAACACAGATTTCACGATTTTCCTCAATTATTAAAGTTAATAAAAAGCTATGCAGCTGGTACACATTATCATTGACTTTAGACAATATATTATAGTCAAGTATTTATGCTTTCTCCTCACTCACTCGCACAGAAACACACACACACACACACACACATATAAGTCTTCTGCAAACCTCTTAATCACACGAATGTCAGTTCTACCATTCCACCAAACCTGTTAACGCAGACTGATCAATCCAGCTGCTGCCAGACCCTGACCATAAACTGATCCTGACGGATCCTGAACCTTACTGGTTGAACTGGGTTACTGTCCTACCGCCTCCACAACGCTGAGTGACGATATGCCCTCTCTCAGTTTGTTTATATTAGGATGTTTCCGATTTAGCTGGCGGCTAATTGCCAGGATGTGGAGCACCTGTCTTCTACCATCAACGAAATATTAAAATACTCTAAAATATTAAAATCTTTGAGCTGGCGGAGAGTAAACTCGCTCTTCTCGTCAGTCCAAAGAAATGTACCGGCCTGGGTTTTGCCATGTTGTTTCTGCTGTTGTCTTCTGTGTACTGACTTATTTTATTTCTGGGTTAAAGCTCGGGGGTGGGAACAGAGCACCTAGTCCTGTTTGGGCCGGAATGAACAGAAGAGTTCTCTGGGTGTGTTAGTCCTCTTTAGAGAAATTAGATTTAGTACAATGTCAGTCAGTTTCCAAGTCCTGTTTTTCCAGAGTAAAATGATTAGATCATGTAAATAAAGCGATTATGTATCCGTGCACATGCATATACTTTGCCATCTATGCACATGCGCCTACATGTCTATATAGCGTACACATTCAAGCGAACTGTGTGTAAGTGTGTATTAGAATGTGTGTGACGGGAGCGCGGACTGTAACTCACACCGACTGCGAGCTGAGGCCCCTGGCAGTGAAATCTGTGGGTCTGGCAGGTCCCAGCAGGGCTCTAACGCCGCTCTAGAGCTCAGCTCTGCTCCGCTGGTGGTTGTGGGCCCGTCTCCATGTCGCAGCAAAGAGGCATTCAACAGAACTCTTCTACTGGGAGGCCTCCAGCAGTGAAAACAGGACAGTGTCATCGTGTCTTATTGTTGGCAGCCATGTTAGCACAACATCACATTTCTGAGCCGTTGAGCTGAAAAGAAGCACAAATATTACATTTTTTTTTTTTTGGCCTGGTGATCTGTACAGTGTTTGGCATTTTCCCATGCTGATTGGTAGCAGCAGCACTGTCATCGTTGCTGCAGGCGAGGCAGCAGTTATGGCACCACTCAAATCTTAAATGACTTTACTTCTTCAGGTAAGAAAGGCAGTGAGACACAGCCAGATATTAACCCTGAAGAACACAGGTGTATGCAGACTGTTGGAGTGGTTGAGGAGATAGTCTGGCATTTTAGAAAATAAATGTATGTGTGTGTACATAGTGCAGAAACCGCTGCACCTGTTTGTGTTTTTTTTTCTTAAATGTTGTAAATCAATAGTGAATAGGCTTATTGTAGGACCCATAACTTTAAGTCATCTGGCTGCCACCGGATACAAATATGAATCATATGGGAGGAGAGCCATAGTTAACAATCCACCATTATATTCTCAATGATTCATAAATCTCAACGTGATATTTTATTTTTAAGACCGTCACCATATCCTTAAATGTAACACTCGTGCCTGTGTCATTCATTTATAGGCAGACTCATCAGATCTTAATTCTTGCATTTTGTGTATGAAACTGAACACGGGCAGGCGGCAAAGCTGCTGCTTCTGTGAGCGATGGAAAGACGAGAGGCGAGGAGAAAGAGACGTATGGATATGTGAAGTGGGTGTGAAGATAAATTCAGGATAGAGTGGAGGGACAGCGTAGGGCGTAAGTGGGATTGGATGAAGGAGAAAGAGAGAGGTTATGTCCTGGACTCTGACCCAAATTGTAATTATGATCTCTGTCAACTTGATCCGACCATGCCACTGTGTGGTCTTCCTTTCTTTCCATTGGCTATGGATAAATGGAAGACCACACGCCTCTGCTCCCAGCACTTGGTACAGTCACTTGACGAGTTGCAGCACGTTCATTTTTATACAACATTAAAATGACGACAAGCCCGAGGTCAGAACATCACAAGGTTCTCTTTGAGAAACCACATTGTTCCTTTCCAGCACACACACACACACACACACACATGCACTCATCAAACACGTATGACATCTCAGCCCTATGGACAGAACTGGAAAATGCAGGGTCGTGTAATTACATTATACAGCATGTAGCTGCTTCACAGCAGAGTTTTTTTCCCCTCATTCTGGTGTTGTTCATAAAAAAAAAAAACATTTTTCATGCAAGCAGAAAAATTGTGCAATTCAGAGAAAAAGGCAGAAATGTGTCTGTCTATCAGGGAGAGAACACTGGGTGCAAGCTGGAGTCTTTGGCAGGGGTTGTTGGCATTTTGCTTTTGCTGGATTGCTTGCAGTGCTTATGCCTGTTTGGTTATTTTATAGCCAAGTAGGAGCTGTGACAATGCCAATTCCTTGAGAGGATGAAATCGAGATTACCAGTGAAAACGTTAATGGGATTATTCCTTTTATAACCAGTATCAATAATTCATAATAAAAAAAATTGGCAGTAAATTCAACCCATATCATTTAGATTTAGAGGCTGCAATTGTAATGATTATTTTTAATTCACCAAGTAAAAAGGAGGATGGGCATGTCTTAATATTTTAGGATGGCAAAGTGTCGGTGTGCATGTCTTGAATTTATAACCCGTCTGCCTGGATAAACACACACACACACACACACACACACACACACACACACAGCCGGGCTAACGCCTCCGGTACTGTGTGCTGAGATCATTGGGAGTTAGGTGACAGATACCGAGAATGCTTGGTCCTAAATTAAGCCCACTGCTTCATCAAAAACATCCTGCCTTTCCTTCGTGGACCCTGATTGCAGTGTCGGGTGTGCAGTAACATTTTTAGAAACAATAAATACGCGTATAAACAGTGATGTTACAACATCACTTTAAAAGAAAGGGTGAAATATTAACTTGCCCTTTGGTTCAAGTTCAAAAAAGAAGAAGGAGAAGTGGCAGTAGCTCTCAATTTTAAAACTGATTTAGTTACGTTTAAACGGTGATATCTCAAAATGTGCCTTTTCTTCCACACGGAAATCCACCAAATGCATAGGTTCCTCAAACAAAGTGTTCTTTGTAGATTCTATACAGTAAAAGATTACACGAGGCTCGGGCTATTCACACATACACATACACATACAGTACATGCACACAGATAACACATGTGAAAAGTTTCTCTACTACATAAAATATAGGCATTGTATGAATGATTCAATAGCTGTTTAGGTTGCTAACGTATAGAGAAAAGGGTTTTTAAATGCACAGTATCATAAAACCTGATGCACTCCATGAACTCAGAGCAGCTATGATGACAGTAAAATAACTTCTAATGGGATAATGAATCATTTTCTGAAAGGCTCCACCCATCAGATGCATATGTTTACTAAAAAAAAAAAAAATCATTCAAAGCGTATTCAGCTGCACGTATATACAAATTGCATTATGACCCATATTAAGTAGCACGCGGTAAGAAATTGTGTGGAGCACGGGAGGTGAAGGAAGCCATGGGGGAGGAGGAGAGTTCTGCACCACTCTGCTCCAGCTCCACTTCCACTGGTGACCCCGTGGCTGTAAATCAGAGTCCAAGATCATTCCTGACTTCTTCTGTCTTTCTTCTTTCTCTCTCTCACTCTTTCTATACCTGTTATGTTCCAGCACTGTACATATCACGAAGAAATAACTGTGGACTCATTATTTTCTTTTGGCAAGTCCAAGTCAGATGTTAATCTGTCTGACAAGAGGGGTCACAAGGTGAAATTTCAGGGTTTGTTTGCAGATGTTTGCAGACTTTTTCATGGAAAGAGTAATATTAAACAAGTCATATAAAATCTTTTGAGTTTTTTTGTCTCTGTGTGAACAAAATAGCCAGTTAAGTGAAGCAAATGCTATACTGCTAAAGCTAAGGAGGCATGCACATCACCTACCCCAAACTTTCTGTACAACAGCTTCCAGAAAGGGGGGGGAAAAAACAGATAATAGAGGTGAGAATAGAGGGGGGAAAAAAAAAACTTGCGAATTCAAAAAACCTACACTGTAACCAATTAATTATCATGATGCCTGTAAGACACTGAGTCAGTCCATCACACACAGAACAAGGCATGTTCTCATTACTGACTGAAGAAACTAATGGGCCTCATGTAAAGGACATGGATGTGACTGCAGTGCTGCAGTGCTGTAAAGCACAAAGCACACTGAAGATTGAGGATCGGGGGGTGAGGTTGACATGACTCCCAAAGTGCACCTAAAGATATTTTGTATCCACACTAGTGTTACAATGCCCTGCCAAAGTCTTCCCAAATAAGTCCTAATAATATAACAGTCCGAATAAAACACTGTTGGCTTATTGATTTGCAGCCAACATGCACATTTTGATGTCCGCTTATCTTATCGTCAACAATGCGAGAGTGAGAAACAATTGCCATAAAAGTGACCCACATTTCCAATGGTTTAATGAGTTATTGTTTTGGCGAATCATTTTTCTTTTTATTTACTGGGAATAGCTCGCCAACTGTGTAAAATTAACCACATCAGTGCTTCTAAAATGGAGTCCGAGGCAACTGCCGGAGCCATCGTCTCTGCTGCTTGTTTGCCATTTGGTGTGTTAATATCTACTTTTAAACCATAATTCAAAAACATGTGTTGTGCCCTTTATGTCATTTATCTTATTTTGCTTACAAAGAACATTCCTGAATATGGTGACTTAGTAGGAAGAAGGAATAAGAATGAGGGAGTAATCCAACATCAGGGATGCAAATTGCCATAAAACACCAAAGAAGAAGCCATGCTACTACACCTCAGCAGCTGACTGGACGTAAAATATCTATAATAAATAATAATATTTCTTCAGTATTTGCTTTATTCTTGGAAGGCTCATTTGTAGTTAATGTAGCCAAAATCTATTAAATACTAGTAAATGGAGATTTAAAAAAAATTTAATTGGTAAAAACCTTGGTATCGTTGATAATAAATCTTACATATTTGAGAGGATCACGCGATAGGATAAACTATTGGTCTTATAATAACGTCAGGAGTGTAAATGAGATGCAACTCTGACAGTTGTCTTGTGTATTTTCATCCACAGAACCATTTTTCTGGCCTTCTCTCGCTTACTTCTGACATCTGAAAAATGTGACAAATAACTATAAATACAAGAAGCGTCTGTCTGTCTGTCTGTTAATCTCTTGACACACACACAGTGCAGCACCAAGTAATATTTTGTTCGTCTGGCTTCAAACTTGGCAGGTGACGGACTACAGACACCAGTGTTTGCAGTTCCAACTTTGATGTTGTTTGGATATGAAATACATGAGATATTGGTCAAAACTAAAAACTAAAAAACATGTACACATTGAACAATAACTGCACTAGTGTCCTGTATACTGTATAATAAGTGCACAATTAGGTAAAATCATAGAAAAACATCAAGCAAGCCAAGTGTGACACCCAAACGGCCCCTGAGAAGTTTTCAAAAGTTGGTGGTTAAGTGTAGGTTTAATGTTATACATACAGTAGTTTGCGAGGATTTTAAAATGGTTGATCTTATTGAGATTGACGCACAGCCTGGACGTTAAGCACTACTAGTGAAGCCAAAATCCCATAGGCCATTACTGTAATTTTACAGCAAAGTTTGTCAAGTTAGAGGTTTGATTTTATTTGACCTGTACCGGTGGCGGTGGTTCTGAGTTGGAAAGTGTGGCCACTGGTAACATCTGCAAGCGTTCCTCAGATAAAACTGCAAATGCACATGAATAGTTCATTTTCTTTTTAATTATTCTTTGAGGGAGGGCTTGTTGACATTTTACATAATGACACAAAAGATCACCCAGGTTCCTAAATAACTTTTCTGGATCCAGAGACCACATTAGCTCCACACACAGCATGACAGTAGGTTGATGTGGTGGGGTGGGGGACAAATGAGAAGAATTTGGGTGGACTAACAAAGCTGAGCTAAGACTCCGCATACACACACATACACAAACACAACATAACACACTACCCTGCACAGCCTTGGGAACGGGGGAAATGTTTATTCTGTTATGTGCATGTGCCTTTAAAACAAATTGATTTATAGCTGTTGCTAAGGCTCTGCTGGCAGACTAAGGGCTCCATGCTTGATACATACATTTCAGCCTCTATCTCCTTGATGTTGCCCTGATGTCTTAATTCTCCCAATACTTAATACAGCCAGAGGCTATTTGACAATTAAGAACACCGAGAGTTTGAAATGTCACCAGAGATAAGTAAACAGGCAGCATGACAGATCACTCTCACAGCGTCTCTGGTGCAAACGTTCACGGTAGTATCAAGATTTTAGAATCTAAACAGACTCACGTTGTTATTGTTCCATTTGAAGACATTAGTACTTCAGGTGAAGTCGGTCAACGTCTAAAAGCTATCAATATACACAAACACAGATATACCTTCCCAACACCCACAGTAGCCACTCAATGCAGTGTGGTCCTCCAGTCTCTTTTTTATGTACTTTGTATTTGCTTTTCACCTTTTTGCTTCACATATATTTATGTTTATTTTATAATTTTGGAGGGTTAATAGTGTGTAAATATGTACAGTAGCTGGAGCTAGCAGCTTTGGTGCTTTTCCGAACGATGCAGAACTGTAGATCAGTTAAAAAGACTGAAAAATCCTCTACAACATTTAGCAACGAAATCTCTAAAATCTCAATTATTAACAGAGGAGTCTGAATAGTGCTAGAACTGTACAGTGGAAAAGTGCCACGAGTCTGTTAATAGAGGAACTGCTGGAGTGGCTCTGTCCAAAGATAACGAAATCCATCAACCACCAAAGATCACACAGAAATACATTATATCTCAGTGCTATAATTGGTAGAAAAACATAGGCATATAAACTGACATGTTGTGGTTTTACTGGGATTATGTGCTCAACTATTTGTTTGCCTGCCAACCTTACTGTGACAAAAAGACAAGAAATGGCACATTACCCTCTGTGAAACCATAAACTGGTGCTTTTCCACTTCTCTGTCTGTACAGATTAGACAAATAAAGTAAATTTGCGTTAGAGATGCGGTAAAGGTGAATTTTTATCATTTCTGACTGTTTCCACTCTTAATGCTAAGCTAACACGCAGTTTGCAGTAGCTTTGTTTACTCGACGAAATAGGCGTCGTTTTGAATGTTTGTTTTTTTCACAGGTAGTGACAATTAAATCTAGTCTGGCATGAAAATGATGGACTTCATTATGCTACATGCATTCATGCTGTATGTGGCACATACGTTCCCACATGCACACACTGCCCAAAATAACCCATGCTTTATGTAGAGAAGATGAGTCGATGAAAAAACAAAGGACAAGGAAACACTACAAGCATGGAGGACCCCAAATGAGATTGTCTTAAAGAATCCATATGAATTTCTGGGATGCAGATGTAACGGGTATTTTCCAAAACTGTTGGTTTTGGATTCAGACCCCTGTTTTTATGCCCAAGGAAAGAAGAGGAAGTTCCAAGAAGTCACATTTTACTGGGTTTAAGGTCGCCATGGGTCTGCCTGTCACACTGTGGCTCCTATCACTCTTCTGCCAACAAAAAACAGCTCTTTATTCAATGCGAGAGAAAAAAAAGAAAAAAAAAACTCCCTAGGAACATAGGCGTTGTATTCATGTCAAAGCTTACAGTAACAAAACCAACATAGATGCTGATATTTCACAGTCCTCCCAGCTGCACATGTGCTCTGCAGATCAACACTACTTGAATCCAACATGGGGTATGAAGGATATTAAAAAGCATGCACATACAAAATCTCCCTTTCTCCTGAAAAGCAACTATGGAAGGATCCTGCTACCCCCATGATCACTTTGCCAACAAAAAGACCAGAAAGAAGCAACTGATGTTTTCCAAGTGGCTTGAATAACTTCCATTGACAGTTTTGATAGAAGCGGAAAAACCTCTTCCCTGTAATGGAAGACGGCTTTGAGGATGATGGCTTTTTCCTATTTGTAATATCCTCAGAGCCAAGCTTGGCACTGAGGGCCCTCTGGACTGCAGGCAGGATGATGGCTTAGGCCAGACAATGGGACTTCAAGTGAGCCACAGCGATTAGAAGAAAAGATCAGAAGAACCATGAGGCTCTGTCATGCCTCTGATTAGCTGAAAATGTTGACTTCATTGCCTTGTAACTCCAAATGTTGCCGAGATGTTTGGATGGACAAGAGCTTACATCCACTGCTGCGTGTTTTGTATGTTTTCAAACACATTGAACTGGAATTGCCATACCACAGCCCACCGTTAACATTTTTAGCTCCTTAAATAGGGGTGTCATGATTCTCCAAACCCTCGATTCGATCCTCAATCTTTTTTTCCTCTCTTTTAGTGCTGATGGGTCTGCTATTTTTAAGTCCTTTTAGTCTAGTTTCTAGGATCCTTGGTTTTATGTTATGATAATTCATTTAATTTTCGATTGTCTACATCGTGCATGTCCAAAGTCTGGCCCACGGGCCAATCACAGCCCTCGGTCAGATTTTGTAAGGCCTGCAGCTTCGGTTTTGTAATGTATTATTTATGGCCCGGGACGGAGTCAAACAGACAATCGGTCCAAGTTAAATGTCATCCCCATTAGCTCATCTGGTAAGGAGTTGCCTCTGTAACCAGAGTCCGGTGTTCGAAACAGCCATGACAGACGGGTACATCCATCAATCCATTATTATGATATCTGACTCCAGATGTGATAGAAAGGACATAGAATCTTTTTTTTTTTTTTTTTCATTTTAACTCCTGCATAGCTTGGATTGCCATTTAAAAATGATAATTATGACAATGAAAATACAATTATTATACAGCAATGTATTTGTATGTAACTTTTAGTTTAGGCCCCCAGAAAAAAGAAGAAGTTTGGACACCCCTGGTTTACATGGTGTCATGAGTCCATCATTTGTTTGCAGTGTACCACACTAAGGACTTATAGTCAAATGTAAATAATGTATTAACAATATAAATGTAACAAAATGCTTAAATCCAGGGTTTTCCACCACTGCATAAGGTCACTGATGCTACAAACACACCTGTAGCGCTAGTTATCGCTTTAACGCGAGTTGAATTATCGCTCCAAATATTTCCACACCAGTTATTACAGAGAAGCAGGAGGAGGTTCTAGTTCGGTCAGAGATGTGTCACTCAAATCAGCAGTTGCCATGGTTACTATTAGTTGGCAGCAGCTATGGGTTAGCGGGAGGAGGTAACGTGTCGTCGTGCTAAAATGGCTACAACCACAACACTGTGGTTTTTTTACCCTCTGGCACACCCGCAGGACGTCACACAGGGGGGCGTGGTTAAATCCTCGATTCCACCTTTGCTTTTGAAGGTCAAGTTTGTGACGTTGTTTCGATCAGTATTCAATTGAGCTTGTCGCACCACTATCATTAAAGCACTGTAGCTGAGAGTAAAAATGTTGCCTTTACATTAAAACTCAAAAAGAGTCTTTGGAGCGATGAAATGCTCAGCAGTGCACGTTTGTTTGGTAAGATTTTGGCAGTGGAGCCGCTTCTTTGGCAAAATAAAGATCTTTGTGCCAGAACAAACATCCGCTTTTCCTCACCCCTTATACACATACACACATTCACTTACTGACTCCACACAATGACGTGACTGTATCAAACAGACATCTGCCAATCGCCCTGCAGAGCTCATTGTTACTCAACACGGGGCACACAAACGCTGTGCCGAGTTTGGCTTCCAACCGATTTTGCAATGCAAAGAGAAAGTGCCTCTGAGGTCTGCCAACGTGCATCGTTGACCACAGATAGCCAGAAAACAACAGGAAACCAAACAGGCCCTGGGTGATTGTGGGCAAGAGCAAGGGGGAGAGAAAAGAGGAATGACCTTTCAAAACATTCAGCCTGAACTCAGCTCAGCGAGTGAAACACCTCTACCCCCAAAAGAAGAGTTGTGTTTCTCCACCTACCCGATGAAACTTGCACAATACAAACACCAGCATTGTAAAAAATGAAAGTGGGCTTGCTTATGTGTTTGCAAACAGGATCACGAAGACAAACCGAGGTAGATGAGGCCTGGCTGCTGAGTGAAATGAATGCAGCCCGGTCTGGAACTGTTCAATACCTGTGAGCAGTTTGATATTCTATATGAAAAGCAAACATGAGGGGAGGGGAGGGGAGGGGAGGGGAGGGGAGGGGAGGGGAGGGGAGTGGGGGTCGTCTTGCTGTGTGCGCTCGTGTGTGCATTTTTCACTGAGTATACATTAGTGTGTACACAGTTATGAGATCTCATTTCGATTCGTGTGTGAAAGAGAAGAACATGCTTCCTGCACCTATAGCTGAGGCCTGGGAGATACAGTATGTGAGGAATTCACTTTGACCTCTTGGGCTGCTCACGACCTGAACTTACTGCAGAGCACAGCATGGCCCTGTCATTTTATTTGTTTACAATTCTAGGGCACTTCTGCCAGAAAAAAACAAATGTTGTTTACTCCAGTAATGTTTTGGAAAACATCTTAGCTTTTTTGAAACTTCAGATCAAAATCAATTATTCATGTTAACAGATATTCACTGTAGCATCGCAGGTTATAGCATGACTTACAAAACAGATTTAGAGGGGTGAGATTTTGGGTACCTATCTCAGAGGCATTCCAGCCCTTGACCTGTCCTGGGATTTGAACTGGTGACCCTCTGGTTGCAAGCCCAATTCCATTGCACTCAGTCACGGTGAGATACTGTAGGTGTCACCTTTTTTTTCCATGTGCCTGTATGGAGGGATACGCCATTCTTTCATTGTCTGTCATATCAGTGCAGTTTTAAAATATACATAAAGTGGTGAACAGCAGGTACATGGCTTGACTCACTAATGTCCGGATCACTTACTGCATGTCACTGCCCACCTCTCTATCCATGTTTCCTGTCTCTCTCACTAGCACATTTTTTTTGTTACCATACTATAACATGCACATGTTAATTCAGTAAGAATTCATTGTTTAAGAGGCCAAAAATATGATTTTTGATGTCGCTTTGATCTCTGACATCTGTCCGCCCAAATCGTCACAGTTAACATGGCCACATGTGAACACATGTGCAAAATTCTCTGGAGGAGTTCATTCAAAAGGCAAAGAAGGTTTGGGAAATCATAGCGACCTTGACCTTTGACCACCAAAATCTAATCAGTTCATTCTTGAGTCCAAATGAACTTTGTGCTAAATTTGACAGGACTCCCTCAAGACATTCTTGAGATACTGCGTTCACAAGATTGGGAAAGATGGGCAACTTGAAAACACCCTACCTTTAACCATTTAAAAAAAAAAAAGCAATGAGCAATAACTATTCTAACTTAATTCTTAATGTGTTAGTTGTTTATGTTGTGGCTACAAAAGAGGCTTTTCAGACACATTCAGGCAACTGTCTGTCTCGCCATCTGATCACAACAGATGTGCTCCTGTTGTGATCGGTCCACGTCTCTGCACAGGACACATAATTGTCTAATACTGCTACTGCTGAGTATATACCAAAACTGCCAAGCTGTTAGCAACTCATTTGTGCTGATGCCTGTAGCACCTACTAAAAATATAACAAATATTCTGCTTCTACGAAATAAACCTCATTCTCACAACATGTGCTTAGTGAAGCATTGATGTAAAAATGTAGGGGTTTGTATCGTATCTGATTACTACTATCTGATGAGTAGATACTAGAGCTGAAACAATTACTCGATTAATCGCTTATTAATCAATTACTAAATTCAATGTCAACTCTTGATAATCGATTCATCGGTTTGAAGCTTTTTTCACGATTAAAACACGATTTCTTATTGTTTTTGGTTCTTAAATGTGAATATTTTCTGGTTTTGGTATGTGGACAAAACAAGACATCAATGAGTGACACATCTCTGATCGAACTAGAACCTCCTCATCAATATTTTTAGCGTTTTCTGACATATTATGGACCAAACATTTACTTTTAATCGAGAAAATAATCTACAGATTAATCGATTATGAAAATAATCGTTAGTTGCAACTCTAGTAGATACTACTACAATAGACCAATATTGATACAGAGTGCTGTATTTTATTGGTGTTTATTACGACATTTAAGTTAAAAAAAATGTTGTGGGTGTATAATAGTTAGTAGTCCGAGCTGTACAATAATTTCATCCGACAGTTACTGGGAGTAAATATTTGACAACGAGTAATCTCTACAGCGGGCCACACGGGGGTGTAGTGGTTAGCACTCTCGCCTTGCAGCGAGAAGACCCGGGTTCGATCCCCGGTTGGAACAAGGGCCTTTCTGCATGGAGTTTGCATGTTCTCCCCGTGTGTGCGTGGGTTCTCTCCGGGTACTCCGGCTTCCTCCCACAGTCCAAAAACATGCAATGTGGGGATAGGTAAAATTTAAATAAAAAAAAATAAATTTGGACACTCCAAATTGACCATAGGAGTGAGTGTGAGAGTGAATGGTTGTTTGTCTCTATCTGTGTGTGGCCCTGCGATGGACTGGCGAACTGTCCAGGGTGTACCCCGCCTATCGCCCGATGTAGCTGAGATTGGCACAGCACCCCCCGCGACCCTCTGGTTGAGGATAAAGCGGTAGATGATGACTGACTGACTGAATCTCTACAGCACATTGGGACTAGATTGTGAGACGCAACCTATTTTAAATAAGCACTGACTAAGTCCCCACTCGGAACATTATAACTAGGCGGACAGCAACGACTGCATCATATTCATTTGGGTGATTAGTAATAGGGGGAAGAACCACTGGAGATACGTGGTAGCTGATTACACTCCTCTCTATTTACTCTCGTCATACCAGAGCTGGGTTTCACAGGCTGATTGGCTAAAAGCAGGTTGAGTGGGTGGGGGTGGGTCATTCTTATTTTTAAAGAGGGGTGCTGGAGGAATTCACACAAGGAAGGTCTGCTCCACTTTTTCTTGCCCTCTCCCTTTTGTCTGCAGTGTTTGCTCTGGATTTGAGCAGCTCTCCTGTGTGTGCTGTCAGCCCACACCCTAATGGCAGCCTCTGTCAGAGAGAGATCTGGGACTGTGCTGCCGCTAGGTAAGAGGGGGGCGGGGGGGGGGGCTAAATCAGTCTTATGGGTGTGCCTCTCTCTCTCTCACCTGTTGAATCATGCCACCATGGCGCACTCATCACCATCATTTTCGCTGAGTATGCAATCAAAACTTCAAAGAGGTTGTTGCGCTCCAGAAGTCTTTGTGACAGGTGCCCAGGACAGAAGAACGTTACACGCTGTTAACACTTTGTTCACCACCTCACGTCCAAGGACGTCGACAGGTTCATGCAGAAGAAAAGAAGGAGCAATGGCGCGTGTCATGCCAGTCGCCCTTTCACCTTCTGTTTCTGTTTTATATCTTGTCATAACACAATACTAAGTACTGAATTTACGATTTCATTTTATATGTTGAACTACTGGATTCAGCTAGACGTGAACCATTGTTTAGTCTGTTCTGTGGCTACAGTACCGTATACAGTATATATTCATAAAACAATTTTAATTTCTTACTTCTAAATATTTTAGTGTTGCCTATTTCAGAGCATGACTCGGCAGAGTTCCCTCAAATTAAGACAATAATTTGGTGTCATGTTAACAAATTAGTCCGACTAAAATCGAGCCAGTCTTAGTCTGACTAACATACCTGGATGATGTGATTCATAGTCAGATTACAACTATAAGTTTAGTCAGACTGGAGTCAGATGTGATGTGATAGCGAAATGTCATACAGCGACGTCTTTTTTCACAGCTCAATCCCCGTCGCTTTTCATTCGTTTTTCTGTGACATAAAGGTCAACAGGAAACTGATTCAATATGCACTAGCTGGAATAGTGAGATACAGCTCCATCTATGGAGGCGGAGTCAGACGTACACAGCCAATAAATCAGTTGTACGATTACCGGTCTTATTCGGACTACGGCCTTAGCTTGATTAAACTGTGCATGTAAATGTACTGACTAATTTGATGTCTTTTAATACGACAATATAACAAGTATTTGCACACACAAAACAAAGAAAATGATTAAACAGATGTACGTCTCTCTGGCCTTCCACACTCAAGTGTTCCTAAAAACTACTGTAGCCAATCAAAAGCTCTGTTCTCTTGCATGCAGGATGAACCTTGAAGCTAAAACATGTTCATCAGGAAGGCAGTTATAAAAAAGCGAACAGGAGCCTTTGCTCATATTCAAATGACTCAGTTGTCAGATGATGGCGCAGTATTTCCAGCACACACTCATCAGTCACACACAAGTTGCAGAAAGTCAGGTGACCAAGAGAGGAGACGCCTTGAGTGGGAAGAATTGTCACGTGAACGAACATGAGTGAAACAGATTCTGCTTTGATAAGGGAGCTGAAACTAAGTCATTGGGATTTGTCCTTCATCGAGGCCTTGAGGGGGGGGAAAAACCTCCTTGTGTTAATTTGACCAATGGTTCACCCTGATTTTTATCTTCTCTTTGTTCTCAATTGGTAATAGTGAGGCTGGTTCATGTTCAGCTGGTGCCTGAGGGACTGATGGCGGCTGAGCAGCAGCCATGAGGGAAGCACACTGTCAGTCCTGTGATAGCCATATGAGATTCCACATGCTCTGATGAGTAATTTCTCCCTCCCTTCTTCATCACCATGTGGTTCACGGCCCTGAGTCATCTTCCACACTTTCCCTTACTCCCTCTGCCCTTGTCTGTCGGTCTCTCTCTCTCTTTTACCCCTCAACATAAAGAGGATTCTTCTTTCCTTCCTTGCTTCAGCAGTGACCGTCCCACAGGGAAACTCAACTGAATAGCCTCCCTCCGATGACTCACTCACCGACATCAAGAGCTCCGCTCCACGCCACTCGCTCTCCAGCCGCGACAGTCCACGACACCACACCCAGGCCTGGATCCTGGTCCTCCAGGGCCTGCTTGTCTGTGCATTTCTCTCCATATCTGTCTGTGTTGCCAGTACTGCAGCATGTCTTCACCTGCCTGCCCTGTTGCCGTCCTCTACGTCTGCACGGCTGCTGTCTCGTACATCTTCATAGTCTGGTTTTTGTCTGGTTCTGACATCACTGCTTGACGGACGGTGTTGTTTGTCAGTCTACCTGCCTGTCTGCCTCCCGTCGTTCAGTCCATCCCCTGACGCACAGTTGCAAAGTCACAATAGTGAAGGACACACACACATACATACACACACTCTGTCTGCATTTTAAACAACAAACTATGAAGACTTTGAGCAGAAACATAATGACAGTGCGATTCACGAGTCTGACAAGGACGCCTTTCATCCTGCAACGTGCAGTTCCCAGATAACTTTTTCTAAATGAGTACTTATCTGCAATTGCAAACATGATGTGAAACTTTCAACAAAGGTTCCTCTTTAATTCCAGTCATGTATTCTATAATTTAATGAGCCCTGTGACTTTCACCTTTGTTTTAACTGACAGCAAACGGGTTTAATGTGACCTAAATACATACACACTGGTTCATGCTCTGGCCCTGCAGTGCAACAGGTTGTTGATAAAAAAAAATCTGCACACGCTGTTCGGAGATCCTCGACATGTTGCATCCTGGGATTTGTTGACCATTGCAAGAGCAATAAGGATTTTTAGGGGCATTATGACTGGGTTAATAAAACACAGCTGCCCCTAAAAGTCCCTCACTTTTCTTGCTGCCTTTTCATTCTCTCCCTCCCTTCATGGCCTCGTCTTTATGTGTCTCATTCCAAACTTTTTATTTGCTGGCTTCTCAAGTGCGACCTTCTCTTGATATCTGTTCCGTCATGACTGAAGTAATGTGACATCATGGCTCAACCACACCGTCTGAAGTTTGACCTTTTTCAGGGGAGCTGGGTCAAACCGTGTATTTCCCAAACATGCGCATGCTTTCCACTATTTATGAGTTGTATATTTATAATAGCAGAGTTTTATTGGGCTTCGCGGGGACACTTTTAATGGGAGGTGTTCATTAGACGTTCAGCTTCCACGGGAAAACGTGAACATCAATCTGAGGCGTTCAGCTCGGCAGATTGGTCTGCATGATGCTCGCGCGCGGTATCGTACGAATGTGCTGGCTGTTGTGGTCAGCGCGAGGATCGGGAAATGTAAGAAATGTCTATTTATAGAAAAGTCTGCGACCCTGCTTTCAGACGGTTGTGAGGAGAGAACATGACAGGCGGCCACGGTGGGAAAAACAAAAATGTAAGCAACATAGTGCAGCACGTGTCGCGATGAGTCCAATAGGGCCTTTTACACAATGTGAAATGCCACCGAGAGAGGTTTGGCAGGCAGCGGCAGCCAGCACTGTTTAATATCACAAGTTTAATCAGCGCACTTGGTGGCTATCCCAGAGCGCACTGTAGCCACGCTGCTTATTCAAACCAGGCTCAATCCACCAAGCCTCCCTTACTAGGCCCTCAGCTCTCACTCTCGCACTGGCCCGTGCTCTCCTGCAGCATATATGGAGTTTTCGGCTGGAGTGCTTTTTATCTGCTTTCTGTGATGTGTCATTGGGCTTCAGTGGGCCACGCTGGAGGGAGACCGTGATAACTATTTGACTGAAATTGCAGCCGATCTGAGGAGCACTGGAGACATTTTGTGTGCTCTCTCTAAACTTGATTTTTAAATGTGTTCTCTGACAGCTGTGCGACGATAAGGGTGACAGGATTACCACTTGTTAATTAGCGTTAATATATCATTTTCCGCGGCCGCAGAGATGCTCAGAGAAAGTGTCAGCTTTCCTAAAACTTCAAGTTGGAAGTGATTTATTAGCGACGCAAACAAGAACTAGCAGGCGTGTAAAAACAAACGACCTGTCACCGATCTGTGATCCTCGGCCTACAAATAACTGGTGATTGAGCACTAACTTTTTAATAAAAGAAACTGACAGACGTATTACGGCAGCGGCTTCACGCCGACCGTGATGTCAGGGATTCATTTACAGGTCTCTTTTAAGTGTGTTTAAACCATCACAGAGGCCTTGTGTGTGTTTTGGGTTGGGTGTTTGTTTTTTTTTTTTAAATAAAAAATCCCATGCTTCAGCGAATGTCTTACCTATGTGTCACTTGCAGCACGGAGATGCCACCACAGTTCCTCTGCTCTATTAATTACATAAAGCATCTAGTGTCAGGATGCTAAATTCATTAGCGAGGTATGGACGGCATGTGAGGGTCAGAGCAGATATAGAAACAGGTCTCCACAACAACTTCTTCACCACTTCACACATTTATGCCATGATTCGTTTTTAAAAAAAATAAAAATAGAGCTGTAAGCTTCTGCAATAATGGTTCCACTTTCTTTATAATTCCGCTTGTCTAAATCTAAGGCGAGTTTAGAGGAATTGGTGACTGTGCTAATTTCAGATTTCATCATAAAGAGACATGAATGAAATAACACAGTTCATCTTTATTCTTATTCCTAATTTGGCCTATTTTGACCGAGTTGGAAAACGCTTGAAGGAAAAATTAATTTATCTGACGAAACAGTTTATCAAGAGCTGATCAGCAGAATGAGGACAGGAGGGAAATATCTTTTTCTCTTCTTTTTTCTTTCTTTCTCGGGCTGAAATGGCACGTGAAAGTTGTTCATGACTCTGTGCATCAGAGCAATGACAACCTCTGCTCTAGTTTTCTGTGAGACTCACGAGAATCCTGCCTCTCTTTTAGCTTTTGACAAAGACTTTCAGACAATTCTTTAGCAATGACAGTCAGGGTTTGACTCTTTTGAACTGTATTAAATATTTATTTGACACAGCTTTCATTCGTAGCTTTCATATTTTTTTGGCTGAGCAACGGTTAGATCCTCTTACATTATTAGGCAATATGAAATAATGATCACACACTCGTTTCGGATTAAGTGTGTTGTTACTTTTTCGTAAGGTTGTGTTTTTTGTAATTTTAGTATAGTTTTAATCTGTTTATTTTCTGTGATGTTGCAAATGTTTAATATGCTTATTACCATTAATAGTGACTTTGAGGTGACTTCACTTTATTATTCTATAAAAATCTAATTCTTTACATAATGTAATAGTTGTATATTGTACATTTATTTATCTATCTATTCATCTCTGCCGTATATCTTCCCTTCCAAAGTAGTGCGCAGCAGAAGTCTACAGGCTAATTTGGTGATCACATGAGCCAGGAACTGGGACTTTGTAGGCCAGTTGAATTAATTGAGGACTCACCTTGCCCGCAAAGACCCAGCCTCTGACGCACTATCATTCTCATCATCATTATCAGCCCCACTGCTGGAGACAATATGTGGAGAACACTCCCAGGGTCTACCTGTCTTTATGTACCACAAACATTTCACCTCCACACCAGGTGAGAAGGTAACGTGAAGATTGTAGTCTGTCAAGACTCGGATACATACCCACTGACCTGCTGCCTGTCAGTGTTTGTGGAGAAGTGGGTGGGTGATGCCCAGTCCGTGTCACCTGCGTACCGGGCAGGTGTCAGCATCCACAGCCCATATGGAGACCTGCGTAAAACGCGCCGACAGTCTGTCTGCTGTGTTGTCTGGAGGAGATCGCGTCTGCAAGTAAAACTTCACCGTCCAACCAGCGCCACTGCCGCCCCATGTAATATCTGATTACTTGGTGTTGAACGCATCCCAGATGGAGCAAGATTATCCTTTTTGGGGTTGTGGAGGGCGAATTGTCTTTGGTAATAAGTCGGGCAGTCCTCCTGGCCTCTGCCTTCCCCTCCTCCTCTGCCCAAGAAGAGCAAAATGTGGAGACGCAACAGTGTCGCGCCTTAATTGTGCCAGTCTTCTCCTCTCACCCTTTTTTACCTTGAAAGAAAAGCGGCGTGTGATTAAGCCCCGCCAGCACAGCCAGTCACCCTGTATCCATTCTGGAAGCAGAAGACAGAGAGACGGAGAGGAGTGAAGGCAGTCTGCTGCTGCTGCCATGCTGCAGCCTCGATAATGTGAGCAGGATATTCCC
This sequence comes from Solea solea, assembly GCF_958295425.1. Taxonomy (NCBI): domain Eukaryota; kingdom Metazoa; phylum Chordata; class Actinopteri; order Pleuronectiformes; family Soleidae; genus Solea; species Solea solea. The sequence goes on along the minus strand of NC_081143.1, from coordinate 17,818,080 downwards.
AAACAGCTGGAAGGAGCTGATATATGGTGCTGCGCCCTCGTGTTGGGCCCTCCCCAAAATGGACCGGTGCTGAGTGGTAACCTGGTTATTTTCAGCGCGTCACTGGCTCGTCTCCAAACGAGCCTATAGGTTTCCGTCGCGCGCGCAGCAGCAGCGTCGTCCCGTATGTTACCAAGTATTCTTAAAGAGAGGAGGACTTAAAAAAGCGAGCACTACACAGAGTAAATGTCCGAGCATGCGTTTTGCCTCTAACTCCACACATTCCTGCGGTGTGTGTGTGTGTGTGTTTGTGCGTGCGTGTGCGCGTGTTGGCTCGTCCGTCCAGTGACACGCGCTCAGCGGCGGCTCGTCTGCAGTTCTGTCTCAAGGTGTTCCCCTCTTTTATCGATGCTGATGAGGAGACTTTGTGTGCGTGTGCGTGTGCGAGAGAGAGGGAGGGAGAGGGAGAGGGGGGGGTGTCTGTGTGTGTACATCCCAGGTTCATCACACCTCTCCCGGTGCCTCCCAGAGCTGTGGTGCCGCTGCGACCTCTAGTGGCAGCGATATGTCCTGACACTCCGGTCAAATCCAATCTTTATCGCGGTCTAGTGGTCAAAAAACAACCGTTGTGTGATCTTAAAATGAAAACACGATATTGCATCATGGTCTCACAATTAAGATATTCATGATGAGATTTCACCGAATTACAAAGTAAAAGGGCTTGTTTTAATATGGAATGGAACTTCACAATAAAAACATCTTTGTGATGCAACATGAATCTATTAATATCAAAAACAGAGACATTTATTTAACTGTATTTAATACGGGATGCCAGTTTAACACCTCTATTGTTTTCAGATTCAGATTTAGTTGATTTTGCTATAATCTGTTGTTTTATTACCTCTTTATTTTATACTTTATGTTTATATGAATGTCAAGTGAACAGAGCATGAATGATTCTTCAATTTCAATTCAATTAAAAAAAAAATAATAATAATAATAATTAAAAATTCAAAGGGCTTTATTGGCATGGGAAACGCATGTTTACATTACCAAAGGAAAAAGAAGTGTGTGAGTGTGTGTTTGTATTTGTTAGGGCTAAGATTTGAATTTTTAAGGTTAGGGTTAGGCATTAACTGGTTATCATAAACTACTGTGTGTGTTGATTAATATGTCATGTGAAGATATTTACAGAAATCTTAACTGCACAAGTATTTCATTTGCAAGTGCTTTGGACTAAACTACCTACCTTTACTTTTTTCTTTTTTACCTTTCTTAATCTTTATATATATAAATTATATAATTATAAATATATAAGTTTATATATATAAATATATATATTTATGTATGTATATTGTCCATTGATTACTGATATTTCGAATTTCATTACTACATTTCTATTATATTTAATTGAATTCCGTGAGTTTTTGATTATTTTTATTTTGGTCGATTATATTATATTATATTATATTATATTATATTATATTATATTATTGTGCCGGATTGCTTTTCTGCTGTAGTGCCACTGGTGACGCTGTAATTTGGCCTTCAGCTGTTTCAACGCGGCCACCGGAAATTGGACGATCTTGTTAGGAAAGTAATATAAAACACCTGATGCTGTTCTTATGAATCTGAGTGACCCTTCGCGCTTTAATCGTGTTGTACTTCCGTCGGTGTGAATCCGTGTGTATTTCTGATCGTTTGGTAAATCCCTGTCACCACAAACGGTGCCGTTCATGACGACGAGGCATTTTATTTTGAAGGATTTGGTTTGCCCGGAGACAACAGCTGTGATTTATGACGACTTGACACTAAAAATAGCAGCGTCCGACTTTGTTCCCTGACAAGAACAGTTCCTGCTTCTCTTACCAAACAAGACAAATCATCACCTCATCAACAGCAGGACGGATGTTCTTCATCATCGTCACCATCACCCTCTCATTAACGCCTGACACCTGGAGGTGAGTTAAGACTTAATCTTGGTCACTTCATCCTAAAGCCTCAGTGTTTGTTTTCATGTCTGTGTGCAACACGTCCTCGTCTGTGTCAAACTGTGTCACTGCAGAACACTGTTTTTCCCCGTTGAGGCTGATCAGATGTTAAATCATGTGACCACCTCTATTCATGCTGGCGTGACGTCAGCAGAAGTTGAGGGAGTCAGTCAACCAGCACACACACATACAGAGAGGAATAAGCCCTTAAAGTGACACTAAAGTCACTTTTGAAAGAATTAGGAAGGTATCACAAGAGCAGTAACAAAACATTTAGTCAATTAATAATTATATTTTTCAAATGTTAAATGTTGTTAAATATACTGAATATCAATTAACTGTTTCAGCCTAATGTTAAACAAACAAAATAGACAAGCTAGTGAGTTATAAATAGAAATGAAAATAAACAATGACATGTGAATCTAACAATAAATAGTAGTAGCAGAGTAATATACATTTTCTTTTATTTGTTTAACCTGTATTTATACATTTATACAGGTTATCTGGGTCTCATTTTCAAGAGTGACCTGTCAAGGACAATCACAGTAACAACACAGACTAACAGACAGACAACAAAAGGAAATGTCTACGGAATAAACTTAAATTAAATTATAATACTAGGAGCAGGAGCAAGTTCCCAAAGATGCCCTCTCCAGTGATTCTAAAATAATTTTAAAATCCACCAGGGGAATCAAGCCAGACAGCGCGAGACTCTGCTGAAGGTCGAGGGGGCAGAGTAGGAAAATGCCTTTTTTTTTGCCAAGCTGTGTGTGGACAGAGGGGACAGTGAATATGGATGAAGTCCTGGGAACATAAGCTATGACTGACATGAGTATGAAACATGTAGGAGGATAAATATGTGAGCAACAGGCCTAGGATAGACAATGACGACCAGCTGACCAGAGAGCACAAGGTGCAATGGTGTGTGAAGGGCCGACAGCCTAATGAAGCTTAGCGCCGCATGATAGACGGCATCCAACAAGAGGAGAGACTGAGCAGAGGCATTCATGTAAATGATATCTCCATAATCAATAAGGTGGCAGCAACAAGCCGTTTCCTATAGCATTAAAAGCATTTTAAAACATGCAGGGTCGTGGGCCCTGAGGATCAAGACTGTTGTAAACCAAGTGCCCAATCGATTAATGGAGAAAACGTCTGGCAAATGAATCAACCGTGCACGTTACTGTGAGTTGCAGCCCTTACACAACACATGTACACGTAGAAGTAATCGATCATTGGCAGGTATAAATGATTACTTCACATGGGTTTTATGCTAAGCTTCATGCTTAATCCCAGTTCTATTTCTGTCCTGGTCAGAACCGTCCCTGTTCCCACTTGTCCCTCTTCTGTCACAGTGCCCACACCTCTTCACATCATCATCATCATATGTCACCCTCTTCTCTCTCTGTAGTGCAGTGGGTCCAGTACGCAGCGGATGCAGCCAGTGTCCGGCTGCAGGCGACCCTCTCGATGGTCTCTCCCACCATGAAAGCGGTGGTGGATGTCGTATGGGCGGTGTGGAGCATCGGGGCCTCCATCTATGACTACATCCACACCAACGCCATGGAAGAGCGCATCCACGCCCTGGAGCACGTCATCACCATCCACCAGTGTGTGATCGGACTGCTGTCTGCTGGAGTTCTGGTACTCTTCACTTACATCGTCTTCAAAAAGCTCTGAGCTGGTGTGAAATGGTGGTGGGATTGTTATTGGACGTGGTGAAGCAATCACTGAGCAGACTTTTAAAGGGGGACATTTAGACTTTGGGTTCAAATGACTGGCTCATAAGACTGTTTGTAGTTTCTGAAAGAGATTACACTGAACCTAACATACACTGGAGGACATGTCTTTAAACAGTTAAACACTTTTAAAATCTTTACAGTGTCACCCTTTTCATAAACCGTTCATGCTCTCTATGTAGTGATTGTGGAGAAGGGGACCATGTGGAATTTTTAAAGGCCAGCTTTTGTAACTGGCAGTCGCTATCTTTCAATTTTTCCTTTTTAAATTTAAATGTAACATTTAATTTTAACATCTTAAGCACTAAAATGAATAATTATCCCTCTATTCATTTGAATTCCTACTTCCATTTACCTGACTAAGCAGTTTATTGCAGGTTTTGTAAGGTGAAGATTCCTCAAGTTTGTTATCTCATAATGAAAAAGCAAATCAGTAAATTAGGACAGTCCTACACAATGTTTTCAGTGTGTGTCCATAGCCTGGACAGCAGAATTTAGTCATTTCATAAAGGGATTAGTATTGGAAATAATAATTTGCCACCACAACTTCTGCCTTAATGCAGTCTGTTTTCACACCCGTCAAATTAGTGATGATGTGTATGGAGTGTAACATTTAGTGTATTTCTCTAAGTAGTCATATGGATCCCTAATGAATGTTCCTTTCAATAAAACATTTAAAGTCGTATGACAATTTAGTTTTGTCGGATAAGGAGACATAGTTTGTTTATAGACCTACATGTGTGCGTTACCTTGCTGTATACTCGCTTCATTTATACAGCATTGTTGTTTTTCTGTTAAATCCCACAGCTGTTACATTGCTGCTGGCCCACATGCAGTATATTATACAATATGAAGTGACCTTAGAAACTGTGAAAATATGTAGATGTTCTCTAGCAGTTTTTTTAAATGATTCATACATATATCCATGCACAACTGCCCCACAGCACTGCTGCTGCTTTATATTTGTTTTTTGGTTTTAAATGCGACGTTTTGTGCCATATATCAACATAAGTGATAATAGGTACTGACTGCAATAATGTGTTGTCTGAAATGAGATGTTTTGTTTAATTGGATCAAGTGTGTTTTTTGGTCTAACATGAGAACTGCTTGAAGGAAGAAAATGGGGTCAATGGAAACTAGGACTACTGATTTGAGGAGTATAACCATGTTTATCTGCACACATTTGTTATTGTCCCGGAGGAAACGGGACACGAGCACGGTCAAGGATGAAACAGATTTAATATTACTTTGACAGTCGTCTCAAAATGACAAATAAATGAAAAAATTAATTGGAATTAAACTTCAACAGAACAACTAGATGCCATCAGTCTGGCACAGTGTCATAAACAAAAATCAAAAGCGGGTCCAAGTTGAAGATCACAGCTATAAACTTTTACTTAAACCTGTGATCACTGCCGGCGTTCCTATCATGTCTGTGAACATTTTTATTTTTTGGAAAAACCACAAAAGAGGAAATGACTGAAAACTTGTTGGAAAATAATGAAGAGACATGACGCCAGTCTTCAACAGGGACAAAAGGAACTCTTTCAAAATAGGCGCTTCTTCTTGAGCTGAGAATCCTCCCTGGACAACAAGATACTACAAGTGTCCAGTCTGCATCAGAGTGTATTTGGAGGTGAATCTCTCCACACTCCCCCCTTCCAGAAACTTCATGGCTCTCCAGTGGATCTTGCCACAATTCTCAGGCTGTCCGTGGGGTTCCAGCTCCTCCTGGATGTACTGCAGCCACAGATCTTGAAGAAATTAAACCAAATTGTAACATGGGAGATGCACAAGGATTCTTCAAAGATTTCCCAAAAAACAACTAAGCCTAGAAACCAGGGTCATATATTGTGTGGGACTATAAACAAGTTTTCTCACTCATCTTTTAAATGTATTCATCTGTGAATATAACAACTGCAGTATTTGGAGTAAATAGTATTTATATTCTCACATCAAGTTTGTTTTGTGTAGTTTTGTTTAATTGAAACTTGGTATTTTGTCCTTCATACTTGAAAAGCGAAACCTGATGTGAATAAAAGGTTTTTAACTAACACTACTTTTCCTATTGACTGGTGTTCTTTTTTTTTTTTTGTTTTTTTAAAAAGACATGTAAACACTTACCATCATCTGTTGTGCCAAACTCCTGCAGGGCTCTCTCATAGTAATCTCTCAGATTGCTCATCTTTGGAGTCTCCTACATTGTTGAACAATGTTGTTGTCACATCAAGTCGTGAAACTCTCAGCAAAATCATTACAAACAAATCAATACAGTCTTATGGCGCTTTTCCACTGTACAGTTTGAGCACGACTCGGCTTGGCTCTACTTGTTTTCCATTAGTGATGGTACCTGGTACCTGGTACCTAGTAACATCGACAGGCTGCCGGACACTGACTGGTCAGAGAGCGTTGTCACTGGAAGAGTCATGAGTGCGACGTACAACGCAGGAATCAAACCAAACAATTTAATTGACTGATTCAGTACACCAAAAACAACGGATTTGCTCGCCATTCGTTTAATGTGTTTTTGTCAGGTATAAAATGTCACAGCGTCCCCGCCCATGTTGAGGAGGTACTATAGCAATAGAAAACGGCATGCCTGATATCAAAGCGAGTACAGTCAAGCCGAGTAGTGCTAGAACTGTACAGTGGAAAAGAGCCAAAAGTGACAAAAATGAAAAGACTAAAATCCTAAAAATTCTGAATCGGTTCACAAACTAAAACCTCTGAATGTTTCATCATTTGTGACAAACAGTTGTGGGTATACGTACTTGTTCTTTCTCAATCTGAATCATTCTGGTGAAGAAGTCCTTGGACAGTGGACGAATTTCCTGTAAACTACAGATGAAAAGTTTCCTGATTAGAAATTAACCCTCTCATCAAGTGCATTTCTGATTTGTTATTTATCGTTTGAAAGGACACAAACAGCCCCGGGTGATCTGCGTTTACCTTGTAAAGGTCCTCCGGGCTTTCTTATAGCCTCCAGTGGCGTAGGACCAATCGAGGTAGCGCTCTTTCATCTCCATGGAAACGGCCGCTACTGCAGACATCAGACCTCTCTGGAAACAGACAAGAGAAGTGTGTGTTGTTGGCATGAAGACAGACCTGTTTCTGTGCAGTTTCCTGCATCATCACTAACTATCTGCGTTTTTGAGAAATACGTACGGTACATAACTGAAAGTGTTGTTAAAAGGCAGCCTGTAATTTGTAACGAGAGATCACTGCAAGTTAGTTTCATAGCCACTCCAGCTGAATTAGGTGGGCTACCTTGAACATGGCCTCCGTTTCCTCAGGACTCTGGTTGGCAGCGCTCCACTCGGCCTGCAGCTGCCAGAGCGTCAGACTCTCCTGTCAGAGTGGGACACAAACTATTGAGCTGGTAACACGTATAGTTACAGTAGCAGTACGATCGTATTTAATAACAGTTTGTAATATAACAGTAAAAAATACCTTATTTCTGAAGAAATTACTAAGCGTGGAATCAATAGAAAATGTGTGTAGGCAACTTTATAATGATTTTTTCATATGCAGATATTACACTGAACACGGTAGCATATTGTAAGATTTATAACAAAGCTATTACCTGCATATTACTTTGCAAATGACTTCAATATAATATCCTTATACCCACATTGTGTCCTTTGTTATCACAAAACTGTAAAGTGCAATTGAGATTAGACGTCTTACCATAATAATATTGTCCTAGTAACAAAATGACTACCATACTATTACCATGTAATTACTGTACTGCAATCTTAACTGTTACTATTCAGCTGTTCCTATTCACATTCCTATTTGGCATTTGCCAGAGAGCCACTCTTACAGATTTGAGTCCTGGAAATGATCCGAATAAACAGACCCTCTGAAAAGGGATAATATCTGCAACATCGAGCAGCATTTTATTGTCCCATGAAGCACACGTGGACCACTGGGGGTTTACAGTACCTATGAACAGTTAAGGAATGTGTTTATCTTGAGAGGGAAAGACTTGCTGAGTGAGCAGTGTGGAGTAATCCTCCTCACAAAGCAAAGTCTCAGCACCACAGTCTTATGAAACCTCCACAACAACCAGCTCTATCTTGTGATGTACTGTGTGAAGAACATTTTGGTTTAATGGTGACCAGGGGTAACATTATAGCCCCTCCCCCCAATATCTAAAGGTGCTGTTGAGGATTTACAACAATTACTTCAGATTTCCTTTAATCATAATTTAAGATTACATGACTGCAAATACTTTCAATGTGAACTTATGCTGGCTTTTGTGTCGAAAGGTGAAGTTTAATACATGATGAGATTGTTTCCACATCAGGAAAGAGGGGAAGGAAGCCATTTAAAGGAAATTCATACAATGGCGTAGTAACAAATTAGGCCAAGGAGATGGCCCACTTCTACTGAAATGCTGCTGGTGTGCGAGTGTGTGAGTGTGTGTACCTTGGGATTTATATGTGTGAGCGCCTCCTGGAATAGCCCGCTCATGTCTTCTCTCCCAAGATGCATTAGCGTCTGCAGACTCAGGCTCCACACCGACACCGACTGACTGTAGCGCTGCGTGGCTGCCATGGCAACGCTTGCCGCTCCCTCAGCATCTCCAGATGAAAGCAGGATCTGCAGCTGGTCACATGGAAACATCAAGTTCAGTGAGCCTTTTTTTCATTTGATGCTTTAATTTATGACTTTATTGTATGCAAGTCCTCTTCATTGTTCCATTATTTAATCATAATACCTGATAGTATTATAACAAAATAATCATAACATCTCTATTTCTGAATTGTTTATGTTACAGAAGAGGGTTCCCGGGGATCTGACAAACTTTTCGGCAGCAGGATTAAAGGTATTTACATTTCTGTAGAAAAGAAACTCATTGATTTACAGTCTTTATACTAATACTAACAACAAGTGGGAGGTGATATGCATAATATTTTTATCACCCAATCTTATCTTATCTTTATCCCATTTCTAACATGTAAAGCACTTTAACTGTTTTGAAAAGTGCTATACAACTTAAAATAAAAAATGTTATCATCACCAGTATTATTTTTAGTCTGTGATTAAAAAAGCTTCGCGTATTACTTTTCTCCGTTCTTGCTCAGGTGCTTTATCGTCACTATATAGTCACTTATCTCATAGAAAAACATGATTTGTGAGGACACATCACTGACAAGTCATCATTCAAATGTAGGAATAACAAAACCCTACAGGGTTAAGAGTCCCGATGATTCCGGTTCTGTATTTAATGAAGACATTATCTTACCCAGCTCTTATAATAATCCTCCTTTAGCAGCGAGGAGTCGTGGGCACGCTGCAGCACACTCAGCAGCCTCTCCTGCCTCTGTGGAACAAACACATTCACACATGTCAGGATTTACCCTTTACACCTCCTCCTCCAAAAAACACTGAAGCTGATGACATTTTCTTTTGTGCAATTTTTTATCCTCGGGAGCAAAATTGCCCGAGTGAGAATGAAGCAGCCTTTTCATCACCTTTTCCTTCAGCTCTTGAACGTTGGTCTTCCTTTTCAGCCTTTCCCAGCAGAAGGCCACATAGCAAGTCCACATGGACTCTAGAGCACAAAGCATACAAGCACACAAGATTCAGACATTTCAGATGTTATAAATTTAAATTTAAACCAATGATCCCTGTAATAACATGTCAAGCAGCACATTTTGTGATTCTCAACAAATTATATTTGCCTTTAGAGAAAAAATAGTCTGTGTCTGTGCATTCATGTATTAGCTCCTCCTACCAGAGTTGAGGCTCTTGATGCCCTCCTCATAGACTTGGCAGCACCGCTCCTCTCGCCGACTGATATCCGAGGCCCGGCCTTTGGCGGTCTGCAGCTCCTCCCCTGCCCCGGGAGCGTCCAGCTCCCTCTTGGCCATAAAATCCCATGTCAAGGCTTCTTCTGTGTAGTTATTCTGTAAGCTGGAATCAAGGGGAGGGGAAGGTGGAACATTTGTGTTTAACGGTGAAGCTCTATTCCGGCTCAGGGGTGCAATGTGTGTGTGAGACGGAACAAAAGCACAGCAGTTCTCAAAGTAATGACAAATCTTACTCCTGCAGGATGTAGTCCTGGAGCTCTTTGGTGAAGTCAAAGATTGCTGCAATGTTTAGAAGTGAGATGACAAGCTCTGCCTCTGTGGGACAAAACATACAAACATAAAGTGGTCAAACAAGGGGAAACTGTTGTGAAAGGACTAGTATGGAATTTTAAGATGGTTTTTTGTAGTATTGGATGAGAAGGTCACTTCACGGTGTCTTTAAGTTTAAAAATGGCATAATTGTACCAGGACATTTGAGCATATTTTGCACAGAATTGGAAGCATTTTGTTTCAAAGCCTACCTTTGATTGTGCATGTAGCATCTTTGTACACAACCTCAGCAAGTTTGCCACTCAGGATCTCTGGAGAGAATTCATATTCACCCTGGAGGCAGGTGTGGAAAAAGCAGGTATTTAGCCACTGAACACAAAGTCTGAGCTTTTGTGCATGGGAGTGTGCATATTACTACTTTGCATTTCTTCCCGTTTGTGTTGATTTAAAGAACTTGTGGCACACTCACCAGGTCGATCTCCGCCTTCTCCAGGTCTTCCTTCTGCTTCCGCAGTTTCTCAGAATGCAGCAGCTCCATACGGAAGTACTGACAAAAAGTTGGCGAAGAAAATCAAAACAAGGAATCGGACAAATCATCAATCTTTTAACAGTAGCAGCCACCAATCTTTCACTAATTTTCACGTCACACTTTGCTTCTTTTGTACCTCCTGGTAAACCTTCTTGTTGTTTGGGTGGAAGCGCAGAGCCCTCAGAAAAAGGTGCCGCGCACTTTCAGAAGAATCTCTATCTTCCAGCTCACTTTTGGCAGCCATGATCCACAGGGCTACAGAGGCAAACAATAAAGATGAGCTCAGATAATTTACATTCCAGTGGAGGCTTTAATACAAATCAAAAATGCTCTAAAATCAGAGTCTTCAGTACCTGGTTTGTCAGCGTGGATGGCAAGCATGGAAGAGAACACCTTGCTGATCTGGATCTTGCTGGACTGATGAGCAAAAAGCAGAATAATTATTAGAATGAAAGGACTTGGTAGCATTTACTACACATGATATAAACATACCCATTTCCTGCAGAAGGCGACATGCGAGAGCCAAAGCTGCACATCATCCTGTGGGAAACACCTCAGATGTTTATGTCTTCACTCATTTTAGACAAATAAAAATCCTTTACACACTGTCAATGATCAGTGAATCCGTTTGATTTCCTGAGCCAAAGTGCAGACATATAGTATAGTGTTTTTAAGTTTGGATTGGAATTAAAAATGACACTAACCCTTTCTTTAATGCAGAAAAAACATACATAATGTCATCCATTACTTCCCAGTTAACACCTCAGATGTATTTAATATTGTTTACATTCAATGAGACTAAAACTAAGGCAATGAAATGTATATAATTCATTCAATAACATGATGCAACACTGATGAGTTGATGTTATGAATGAAGTAGTTATCAACATGGTAGCTCATAGTAACTATGTAAATGACCCGCTCACAGTACCTTCCACTTATTTGTTGCTCTTCTGAAGATACTATTTATTCTATAGATGATGGGGCCTTCAATCTCTTCTCGCTTGAACAAGTAGTGCACATGCTGCAAATGAAACATTAAGTTAAGCACACTTAAATGATGTTACATTCTCTGAAAGCACAGAAAGCTGCTGCTCTTCTCAAAGATAATAAATATTCATATTTTATTTGAATTCAATCCACAGTAACTACAAGCTTGAGTTAATGTGACACAATGAGCCCCATTTCCAATTTCAGCAAAGCCACTTACCGCTCTTCTCTTCTTGACCAGCTCTAAAACGTTGATCTCATACTGCAATTAAAGAGGATGTTGTGATTATGTGTTTTGAAAACCCTAAATACATTTGTTTTGAAATCAGGATAAATAATGTCACTCTACCTGAATGTATGCAATGAAGTCGTCTTTGTTTACAATCAGCCTGTGCAGCTTGTATTCCAGGGCAGTAACTCTCTTGATTATGGATCTAAAACAAAGGATTTATTGCGACAAATGGGCAGATTTAATAAGATGAATTATTTTTTCTTTCTACTTCCTTTCATTCAGAGTATGGAAATGTCATTCTTTCATTTTGTCAATGAAATAAATAAACAAAGATGTATGGATGGCCATTATTTATTTAGGGGTAGTACATATTAATGTACAGAATAGACAAAGTGGAGTTATGAGTCAAACTATTGATCCTGACTCCATAAGGCAATATAATAATTTTCTTTGTCAAGTCTATTTAGTAATTCACTTTATTCAATTTGTAGCAGTAAGGCCGTTAAGAGAATGACAAGATGACACAACTAGATCAATGTCACTGATCACTTGTAACACTGTCTATTGTTTCTTAGTTCTATTAATAAAACATTTTTTTGCATGAGGTGGACAGCTATAATCTCACTGCTTGGCTGTTGTGTTGAAGGAAACGGATGAACGTGTTCTTACCTGACTTCTTTCTTGGTGAATAGTCCCACTCTCTCCAGCTGCTCCAGCGCAGGAATCCTGTCCTCAATCCGCTGCTGAACGATCTCAGCCATCGCGCCCACGCAGCCGTCACGGCGTTACACCTCAGTTGTGAATTCGTAATAACGTCAACTTCAAACAGTTGAATAGTATATAATAATAAGACTTAAAGCGACGATTCGTCTCCTCACATGTGTGGAAGTTGTGATTGGCGAAGCTTCCGGTTCCGTCTCCAAATAGTTCCGTCGGGAAACCACGGTCGAAGTGTGTTCCTTTCTCTGTTCTCACAGTTACTTGAATATTTCATAATTCATTTTAATGCACTACATTAATTAATTTTTAAAACCTTAACTAATATACACAAGAATAGATGATAGAATTGATTAATACAACACTGTATGTAGCTTGACCATTTTAATGTTTTACAACTACTGTAAATATTAAGTATCAAAGTAACATTTTAACATCAGAGTATGAAGTTGTTTTTAAATATGTGTTGCTATTTTTACTTTAAAAAAAATATCCCAATACAATATTTACTCATTTGTATTTATTGAACTTGAATATTGGATTACATGCATTACTGAACTAAAGATGGAATCAAAGGCATACCCAGGCTACTGTCACGCTCAAGCAGAGGGGGAAAAAACAAAAACTCTACAATACTTTATCAATTAGATGTCAACAGTTTATATTAAATGCATTCAGATATAAATACGAAAGCAGACATTAATGTATGTATGTTACGCTGCATTTTATTTAATATCATGTGCTTCTGCTGCATGAACATACAAGGACAATAAAGCAATTCTGAATCTCATTGAAATCGCTGCTACTCATTCTTGCTTTCCTCTAAACAAGACAATTGTGCCTGACATCATGTCTTAAAGCTTAACTTTTGGGTCGATCAGGTCTTATTTCCACTGCTTGATTAGTCGCTTTATCTGTTCTTCGTTTCCTCTGATGCCCACGTGTGCGCATGCATCCAGATGAACGTGATTACAAACATGTTCGTCTCGTGCCTGCTGCAGACTCATTTATCAGATGTGAACGCTGATAAATAAACTCGATTTCCCGCAAAATCGCAGAAAGCGAGAGCGGGTTGTATGTCATCTCCGGAGAGCGACAGCCAATCATGGCGCTGCTTTCTGTCAGCGCGTCTGCCATTGGCTGACAACTGACTACTGCTCTGTTGTTCAGTACAAAATTGAAGGGAACCACACCGACAATAAATGATAGCCAGATTCGTGACAATTTGCTCAAAAATATCCCAAACCGTCTCTGACAACAATCGATAGCCGCGGTTTGTTTTCGAGGAAACCATGCTAGCTCTGCAAGTTAGCTAGCTAACTCTCGAGCGTCTCACCGCCTCTTCATCTTCATGGGTTTCTGCTGTTGAGTCTGCCAGGCTTGTGCTGAAGGCAGCGAGGCTAACTAATTAATGCCATCAGCCAGGGTGGGTTGCCTCTACTTCCGCCCAATATCCTCCTTATGTCGACGCTATGATTTTATTTATTGTTGGCGAAAACAAAAAACACAGAGTACGAATTCTACGCCGAAATGCCACGGGAGCTAACGGCTTAGCCTTGTGCTTTTAGCCGAGCTAGCCGCCTAGCTCACCAGCTAACGCGAGTGTATGCTAAGCTAACTTGTTCTGTCACCGGAGGTTTGTGTTATAACTAATGTGCTAACGCGTGTTATCGTTCTCGCAGAGCTCAGGTCATATTATGAGTGGGGCGAGCTGCAAAGCCAACGGCGCCGTGTATCCCGCTTCATCGGCGATGATGAACTCTGTGAAGAAGCCCAAGATGGAGCAAATTCAGGCCGACCGTGAGCTCTTCCTACAGGCCTTTGAAAGTAAGAGTTTACCCCCTCGTCACTTTATCACACATCTTTTATTATTGAGCATTAACTCTACTACAATAGTAGACGTCTGTACAAATGGACACAGTGTGAAAATAAGGTGAACGTAAATAAAGACAAAACAAGCAACACATTGAAGGACAAAACTATAAAAAATACAAAATATTTTCAGGTAAATGTAATTAAACTGCATGCTATAAAACTGACATCCATAGCATGCAATGATGAAGGAAAAAAGATTGCTTGTTTGTCTGTTTTTGGGAGCATGAGAAGAAAACCATGCAATCATTAATCATTTAGATTTTCAATTAATTTGTTAGACATTTGTGGCTGACAGGTCTCCATACTTAGCCCTTGTTATTGTTTATTATATCTTAACATCTCCAATCTAATCCAAATGTATTCCTATAGCACATTTAAAAACGACATAGTTGACCAAAGTGTTGTAGAATGCTTAAATACATTTAGCATTATATGAAACAATGGAAACAAAAAAGCAATTTAAAACAAAAACGGAATATAAAACACAGAAACAAGGTCAATAAATAGTCATAAGTGTATTCAGCCACTTATTATAAAGTAATACAATTAAAATAGTTCACTGAAGAATTGTTCATTATCTGTTCACATTTTATGAATTTGATAAGATAAAATAAGAAGAGTCGTTCATTAGTCCCACAGTGGAGGGCCTTTACATTGTTACAGCAGCAAAGACAGTAAGGATAAAGAAAATGAATAATAAACATGCATTTCCATTTACACTATAGAAACATATTAACAAAAAGACTATAAATAGTAAAAAAAATAATCTATATTATAGACAGTTTCCAGAATATATACAGTTTGGGCTTGGTGGGTGTTTGCCACCTGTTAACACCCCATGTGTTTTCTTTGTGATGACATGTTTGACGGAGAAATTTAAGGTTGTTAGATTGTGTCAAAATATAATGCCTGCATAACACCTTATTCCCTTTGTTAAGAACCCACACAGATATACAGATTTCTCCGCACAAGGAACTTGATTGCAGTAAGTGATTGATTCAAAATATCTCTTCTGTGAATTATTACCTCAGCCAAGGATCTAATTCTATTCAATATTAATTTATTTGGAGATTTTTCAATTTCCATACCAATTTGCTTGTTATGAAAGCAATTTGATGCTAATACCAAAACATTTGGATCTCTCTAACCTTTTATGTCATTATTATATTAATATTTACATTAAAAACTGACCACAGCACAGTTACATTCATGCCCTTTTTATTTACTATGACTACACAGTGCAGTTGTAGTTCAAACTCAAACCCGATCAAATTCAAAATATCCAGCCAAGTTTTCCAGCAGAGGGTGCCGTGTGTGCAGCTTGGCCTGCATCCATGCACTCTTTTCTCATCAGAAGAAGACGGCAGTGAAGTTATGTTGTTTGGTGGCAACAGTTGTAGACAAAAATAACAAACTGTCTTCCTGAGCAGCAAATTATGACACCAAAGCATCTGAAAAAGGTGTGTAGATGTATTTCCAGTTCTACACCATAGATTACAAAATAATGAAGAAATCTACGGACATAGCTGTTTTTAGCGTCTTGTGGTTACGGTAGACTATTACAGTCACATGATACTGTTTTGGTTAAGTCTTGCATGACCACGATAGTCAAGAGATTTGTGCAAAGGATACAGGAAATGGCATGTATTGTAAAGATCAATATAAGGATTTTATAAATTGATACTGGATATTTCAAATACAGATTGATATACTTTTTTTTTTTTTTTTTTTAAATCCAGCCCTTATGATTTTATCTGTTTGTCTCTGATCAAATGTAGCTTAAACTGTAAAGGACACATGTATGAAAATGTCTGGAGATGTAGGTTATGGTCGAAGGACAATATAATTAGAATTTGCTAAAGATTTGGATGCAGGTCTTTATTCAGGATAGTTGTTAACTACCTCTGCAAATTAGAGGTGTATTGATATTAGAAACTGAGCAGCAGCCATGGCAGGGGCTGGCTCTTTCTGGTGGCTTTCTCTAGTTTTATTAATTTAGTCTGTCGACTATGATTTATTGATTTAATAATTACTTTTTCCCTTTACTTTTAGCCTATATTTTTGCACAGGACGCTCACCTTCATGTCTCACAGAAACAGTCGATCAAATGCCAGAAGGTAGGAAATCTGATACATTTTACTTGTCACATATTGATGGAACTCTTTGGGTTGCATATGTTACATATCGTTTTAAATTTTTAATTGATTTTAAACTTGTGTTCCTCCCAGGAAAACATTCAAAGTTGATGATATGTTGCAGACTGTGGAGAAGATGAAGGGAGAGCAGGATTCCCCAAGGTAACAGTTTTTCAAGAGCAGATGCATCTTTATTGCTCAATATTTTCAAGGATTAAAATACCAGAGAAACCATAAAGACACAAGACATGTTTGCTAATGCAGCCCTTGGGGTTGTTTCATACCTGCTGATAATGCGACTATTCATATTAACAGTGGTCAACAGTAAGTGACTAAATTCACCCGTTAATTTTTGTTTCAGCTTGTCTTCACATTTACAGTTAACCTTCACTGGGTTCTTCCATAAGGATGGTAAGCAGGCTTTATTTTTCATTAAGTGTTTGTGTTTGTATTGTGTCAAGGGAGACATCCACAAGTGCCCAGATAATTATCTAACATTGTTTAATCAAGAGTTTGAAAGGATTAGGCATTGCTACGTTGTTGTAAGTGCTGTGTTGCTTTATACAATGACAGGCAATTACCAACATGCTAAATAAAAAGTGCGAGGATACAATGGTGTCACAAGTACATTCTCCAGTAGCCATGTTGACAAAATTATTGATGCTAAACTTTCTTTGTTCCAATGCAGAAAAGCCATCTCAGGTTTCAGAAAATGAACAAAATTCTGTGTCCTTGGAGGTGCTACTTGTCAAAGTCTGCCATAAAAAACGCAAGGTTAAAAAAAAAGAAAAAAAAATACTATTTGTCCAAATTTCCTTCCTCAGCAGGAAACTACAGTTTCTTACCAGTGACTGTGGTTGTTTATGTTTCAGGATGTCAGCTGCCCGATAAAGCAAGTGCCTACAGGTAAAAAGCAGGTGCCTTTGAATCCTGACAGTAACCAAACCAAGTCTGGCTCCTACCCATCTTTATTGGTCTCCAGCAATGAGTTTGAGCCCAGCAACAGCCACATGGTGAAGTCCTATTCGCTCCTGTTCAGGATATCACGTGCAGGGAGGAGGGATACGAATGGCCTGGTGAATGGGGAAGCCAATGAAAACATTGGTGAGGAAGAAGCCCACGTTAAAACTGTATTGTGGGGGTTTTGTCAGTTTAGAGTTTGTATTTGTAGGAGCATATGAGAAGCACCAGGAGAGAGACAAATCTGGCCACTGCAATCTGTTGGTTGTGAGGAGCCAGGTTTCCTCTGGCACGTCATCTAAAAATAGTGTTCAATGTAACTGAAATTGTTACCAGTAACTTAGTTTTAAGCTCCTTATGATTTTACTTCATCTGTATCTTTGTTTTTTATGCACAGATGTAACAGATACTCCTAGTAGAAAGAAGAGAACTTCATCCCATAGAGAGGAGGGAGAGACCATAGAGACATATGTTGCACAGATGACTGTCTTTGATAAGAATAGGTAAGTTTTGTGATTTTTAAATATAAAGTTCTCTCATTGCTCCTCCTTTTGGCTGTACCCCTTATGGACTCTTATGGGATTTGTCTCTTACAGAAGATTGCAGCTGCTGGATGGGGAGTATGAGGTCTCAATGCAAGGGATGGAGGACAGTCCTGTGAGCAAGAAGCAGGCCACGTGGGAAACCATCCTTGACGGAAAGGTTAGACGGGTTTCTCCATGTGTCTGCAAGAAGAGCATGCCCTCATTTGTCACACCCTGAGAATATGTGAATTATTTAACAGATTTTTCACTTGATCTTTTATCTTTGTTATCGTTTATCCTCTTTACACCACACACATCACTGACTGTCCTACAGAGACTGCCACCATTTGAGACATTTTCTCAGGGACCCACATTGCAGTTCACACTGCGTTGGACAGGTGATGCCAGCGGAAAGTCCACTGCCCCCGTTGCAAAACCCCTTGCTACCCGCAACTCTGACAGCTCCAGTCCCATGGAGACTAGGACCAGCAACCACAGAGCTACCCTCATGTGTAAGTCGTGAAATACTATATGGTAGCTTGAGCTTTGTTTTATAACCAGGTAGATGCACTGTTGTCACATCTTAATCCATAATTAAATATAAGAGCAGGAGGCACAAAACATCCAGAGTTGATGAACAATGGGGAGGGCACATAAAACAGTTTACTGTTCCGCCTTCTGCTTTATTAAAAGCTCTTCAAAACTGTTTAATATGAACACTAAACAAAATAAACTAAAACCTACTTAATTGTTATTCGAGCAAAGCTGAATAGATTATGTCTTTGTCTGATTTCTGCATGGGATGAATCTGTTTGTGACTGAATCTACCAATGCACTCCTAGTCACAACTGTTCAGCCCCTTTTCAGGCATTTACTTCACTCCAGAAAGTGCAGAGAACTTTAAATACTGATTTTGAAAAGTTACAATGGCAGTCTTAGCGACTTGTGTACGTTTACCTATTAACTACCTGAACTCATCATGTTTCTAAAATTGCCATAAACGCAAGAGGCTGTGGTCAAGCTTTTATGATGATGTATAATGGTCATTCATTATCCTGAAGAGAATCATCTAACTGCAAGATGAGTTTTAAAATCCACCAGTGATGTAACCTTCCTTCCTGTCATTACATTTCCAACATTCAACTTCCAATTCCAGCATTAGTGTTGGGGTGGTGGGAAGGAAATTAGGTGTTTATGT
Source organism: Solea solea (assembly GCF_958295425.1). Taxonomy (NCBI): domain Eukaryota; kingdom Metazoa; phylum Chordata; class Actinopteri; order Pleuronectiformes; family Soleidae; genus Solea; species Solea solea. Next base: position 17,799,122 of record NC_081143.1, on the reverse strand, counting down.
TCTATCTGGGGTATTAGATTTTACACAGGCTTCTTTTTTCACGTTTGACCACAGCCTTTATGTAGTATTTACGAATCCTACAGTATGTTTGAACATGAGAAACCAAAGAGCCACCACTTAAAAGGTAAAGGAAACCAGCATTGTTACAGATTCTTTGTCTGAGACGGACAATTTCACACCTTGTTTTGTTTTTTTAGAAAACGGGTAAACTGTACAGTTTTTAAATACGTTGAATGTTTCAAATCCACCAAATTTGTTGTTTGATGTTTCTCCTAAGATTTAACTTTTTCATCTGTTCCCGTCAGCAGTGAAAGAGTCAGTGAGCACAGACATTCAGACGAGGAAAGAGCAGGTCCCATGTGAGCCGCGGCAGAAGCTACGTATATTTTATCAGGTACACTACAAGGAATACATCACAGGCTTGGGTCACAAGCCTGTGATGAGGTGGCTGAACAAAAATGTTTTAGTTTTTTTTACCTTCATCAAGGAGGTTATGTTTTTGTCTACATTTGTCTGTTTTTCTGTGAGAGGCATAACTCAAAAAAGATAGCAAGTTACTTTGATGAAATTTCTGGGGATGTAGATTATGGTGTAAGGAAAATAAACATATCTTTGTGGTGATGCAGATACAAAACTGGCAGCCTTGGCAGAAGTTCCACTCTCTAGATGCTTTCTCTAGCATCAAGTGATTGGAATTGTTGTCATTTTTATTTTCCTGTCTATTGGCCTATTTCCACCGTCACTACTTGCCTTGGCATGGCACGATTAGGTTGCATCTCCACTACAAAAAAGTACCTACTTAACGTAGGCGGAGATTAACCCACGTTTTAGGATTGTTAAGTAGTTTTAACTGATCTACCGTTTGGCATTGTTCGGCTTGATTTCTGTCCACACATCTCCGGAGCTTAGCCTCCTACTCCACAGACAGCAGTCTGTGATGCAGCTCGCAATCGCCGGCACTATCCCATAATACACCACTCCACTTTCACAGACTCCTCCTGTTAAATATAGGGAATTCCCTGGTAGTTGTTGGAGATTAACCCTCGTTTTTAGGATTGTTAAGTAGTTTTAAGTGATCTACAGTTCGGCGCTGTTTGGCTTGATTTGTGTGTGGGACGTCTCTTCCTGTGACGGCACTCTGGCCAGTGAGTGGCCGGCAGTCTGACCAATCATCGCATAATACCTACTCAGCATGCTTTTGGAACCTCGTCTGAGCAGGTACTAAAAATAGTACCTGGTACCAGGTACTATTTTTATGCTAGTGGAAACGCTACTTAAACCGCGCCGTAGCGGTGAGGCGAGTAGAGCCGATGGAAATGCGCCATATTTAGTGTATTGTCAAGACTTTGTTTAAGTACATCTTCATTTCAATAGCTTGGACTACTCGACCCTGAAGATATGCGCTTGCAGCACTGTTAGAATAACCCATTTATATTTGCTGAATGTTCTGTTTTCTAATTTGATCTGTTCTTGCTCAGTTCCTGTACAACAATAACACACGGCAGCAAACGGAGGCAAGAGATGATCTTCACTGTCCCTGGTGCACACTCAACTGCAGCAAACTCTACAGCCTCCTCAAACACCTCAAACTCTCCCACTCCCGCTTCATCTTCAGCTATGTGGTAAGGCACGGGTTGTTTATGTGTCCGTGAGTTTGCCTTCAATGCTTATGAGCTTGTAAAAAAGGCTGCAACTAAGTAACAGTTCGTAGGTCTTCATAGCAGGCCCTGTTAGGGTAGATGACAATGTTAAAAAAATGGCTATAGATGCCCTACGTGCAGTAGTGAAGTGTAGTAAATAGCCATTGCCAGCTACGTGTTCAAATAATTAAAAAATGACACTGTTCCTAAACAAAATCTTTAGCTAAACCTCACACGGAAAACATGCAAAGGATATATTGCTTTCAAACAGTTTTAAGCTCATGTCAGGGAGGAAGACTGGAACTTGTAGATTCTGCAGCTTTGTTACTTACTGTGGAAAAAATAAAGTAGTCCAAACTTTTAATGAGATTCAGCTAAAAGTCATCTGTCAACCCACAAAGGTCATGTTTTGAGTGTTAGTAAATTAGTCTATTCTCAACTCTTGTGATTGCACAAGGACTTCTACCTGGTCTGACGGCATTATCAGAGAAGTTTTTACCTGTACATGCACACAAAACTTGCTATTGTGTATGCTTTGAGAAATCACACATTCAACCTTCACATTTAGCACTGGGTTGAGCAGGAAGTATAGCTTCACTTATCCTTTGTTCCTCTGCAGCCTGACCCCAAAGGAGCAAGGATAGACGTGTCTATCAACGAATGCTATGACGGCTCGTATGTTGGAAACCCTCAGGACATCCACAGCCAACCAGGCTTCGCTTTCAGCCGCAACGGCCCGGTCAAGAGGACGGCTGTCACTCACATACTGGTTTGCAGGTAAGGTAAACTTATTGCCTTTGTACAAGAGCAGTATTTATATTCCGCGACCAAATGTCAAAGGTGATTAACTCGTTTTCATTTGACCTGGCAGTGCAGTGATTAATTAATTATTAGGAGAATTAATTCTGTGAACTTAATGTTATTCTCATACATAGGTAATCTTTTTAAATACCTTTGTTGATGTTGGAAAGCAGATTTTATTTCATGCTCCCTTTTTAACCAAAAGTTGATTATTTTGCTGGGCAATTTACCAGTTCATACCGCTTTTCTTTTTTTTAAAGTAACAATGTGAATTATTCGAACAACTTTATGAGAAACAAAACATGGCATAGCAAAACTCTGTTTGAGAGGGGACCCTTTTCACTGCTGCACCACCCAAAAGCATGCGGAGGGCTTAGCTGAAGAAGTAACTGTGGTAGTAATTGCAGATGTCGAGTGGCAAAAATGGACAGGTTGGACCGTGAAGGTTCTGAACCTGAAACGGTAGAACAGTTATGTACATCAACCATCAGCAAGAGAAGCTGTGGAAGTTTTTGGGGTTTAAAAATGTCTGACGTGGACCAAACAACAAGTTTCAACATACATTATGTAACGATTTTAAATTCCAGTATGCATAGTATCTATCTATACATAATTTATTTTGTACCCCTCCCTCTAGGCCTAAGAGGACCAAGCCAAGTCTGTCTGAGTTTTTGGAGTCTGAAGATGGAGAGTTGGAACAGCAGAGGACCTATGTCAGTGGACACAACCGCCTCTACTTTCACAGTGACAGCTGTATGCCGCTGCGGCCCCAAGAGATGGACGTGGACAGTGAGGATGAGAGAGATCCAGATTGGCTTAGAGAGAAGACTGCGACGGTGAGAAGCCATTACTTAACTCATGTGTTATTCCCACCGGTTGGTGGTAACAAAAACACCTGGTAATGCTTACGACCAAGCAAAATGATATCAGGATCATCAGTTAGAATCTAATTATAGTGTACAAATGGAATCGAACTTTATTGTCCAGATTGAAATAAGAGACGATTGTAAAAATATGAGACAATTAGATGGAAAGTGTTTAATTACATTTAGACCAGTTCCTTTCTGCAGTTAGAGATTCTTATAAATACTGTACATTGTTTTGGTGTCCACTCATCGTAGAAGTATTTGGTTCACTCCTGCTACATGTTGATTTCCTGAAAACTGACCACATTATTTGCTGTTGTCTTTGTCTCTTACCCCCCCCTCTCCAATCAAACTTTGATATAATATGCTGTTGTTTTTGTACTTACAGCAACTAGATGAGTTCACGGACGTCAATGAGGGCGAGAAGGAGGTGATGAAGCTGTGGAATCTTCATGTGATGAAGAATGGGTATGTTGTGGACTTTATACTATGATACTGGATATTTGTTTTAACAAGTGTGATCAGTAATTTGCCTAAACATTGAAAAATATTTCTTGAATGTTGCTTTGTCAAACAATTTTGAGTTTTTTTTTAAAGGGCTTGCATTTTTGTTTATTTATATTTTACATTTAAGCTACATGGCACAGTAAGAGAAAGGTGGAAATGCGAAAACTAACTTGATATCAGTACAGATTAAAAACAAATCAAGAAAGTTCACATTTTTGCCCATAATCTATCAAGTCAAATATACAGTAGTTGCACATATTCAGTTGTATTTAAGTTTAATCTAAGTTCCCCTAACCTTTTAAATGTCCATGCAGTTTTATAGCAGACAACCAGATGAATCAGGCCATCATGCTTTTCGTGGAGAACAGTGGTGCTTACATCGCCCGCCGCAACCTCTGCCGCAACTTCCTCCTCCACCTAGTCAGCATGCACGACTTCAACTTGGTGAACACGTCTACCATCGACCGCGCCATGGCCCGCCTGCGGCAGATCCGAGAAGAGCTGCCGGACACTGAGGAGGAGCAGCTGGACCTGAGTTTGGTATCAGCAGGAGCCTGCAACGGGAACGCCATCACCTCCAGCGCAGTAAAGCTGGGCAAGAGGACAAAAAGCGCGCTAACGGACTGATGCAGGCTGGACGGATGGATGAAACAATGATTGTCATGTTTTTGTTTAATTTTTGTTTTGTTTATTTCTTCTACAATGAACATTACCAACCCTCTGGTGCTTAGTTAGGTGGGAGAACTGGTCGACATCACAGTAACTAGTACAAAAAGCCTGTAAAGCTTGTGTTAGGGCCCCCAGATTGACTGTGGGTTTTGCCGGTAGGTTGCTACGACAGTAGTGTTATACTGTAAGCTTGGATCCTGGACAACAGATGAAATTCAGATTTTGGGTCCAGGTTAAATTCCTACTTTATAACCCCTAAGCCTTTTAGCCTCCATTGATAAAAGCTGAAGTGAAGCCAGGGAAATTTACATTTTCTGACATTTCTTTTCTTCTTTCCTATGACTTACTGAAACAACCAGCAGCACATCACCACATGTGGTGTAGAGTGCACAGCACTGAAGATAAAAAAGTTAACAGTTTTCTGATGAAACTGGTGACAATACAAAGAACACATGTTGAGAGAGTCCGCATTTGTGTAAACGCATCAAATGTTTAGAATCCAATAATGAACAGATTGCTGTTCATCTCTCAAAGCAATATGCTGTTTATTGGATGGTTGGTTTTTCAGGTCCAAATCAGTTGTCTGTTAGATGCATTTGATGCCAAAGGGGGATATTTTCACCAGTTGTAGTTCTGTGTATTTTTTTTTTTTTTAGTATCTTTTCCTTTTGTTCATTCCATAATCAGTTTTTTTTTTTTTTTTTTTTAAAGCAGTGGTTTTGTTTTGTAGTGTGCACATACATAGATGATCATCACCACACATTATTTCATCAAGACTTCCCTTGTGGACAACCAAATTACCACAAACATTTATTTTTTGCTCTCTGCTATTCATAGACGGTTTCTGTGTTTATCTGGAAAAGGGAGACCTAATCGCCATTATTGTCAAGACACCCTGTTTAAAACTTGTGAACTGTACACTCTCTGGCTAAGGGGATTTTTATATTTAAAGAAATAAAATACAATTGACCTTATTTATGGCTGATTTTGGACATTAGCCATAATTAAGCTCTTTCTGTTGAGGCTTGTGCCTTGTTTATAATAACTGTCTGAATAATGTATTTCCCAGTAGGCTTAAACTTTTACATTCACCAGCCACTTGAGATATTTACATTAAGGTGTACCTAATAAACAGCCAATGTCTCGGCAGCATAATGTAGACATAGTGAAGACAAACCAAGCTTTAGAATGGGGAAGAAGGGTGATATAAATCCATCTCAATGTGACATGGATGTTGGAGCCAGACAAGTTAGTCTGAGTATTTCAGAAAATGTGTATCTACTGGGTTTTTCCACACAAAACCACAAAAGGAGAAAAACAGGATCCAGTGAGTGACACCACTCTATTTAGAATTATATTGGGGAAAACAAATCACAAAAGGGAAATGAAAGGCTCTTAATTTTTGCTACAGTGTTTAATAAATAAATGTGACCACCACCAAAGCCACAGATGCCCTAAGTAGTCGGTAGTCAGAAATTAATCATAAGCATAACATTCAACCACTAAAACTATATATAGTTATATATATATATATATATATAGTTATATAGTTATATATATATATAGTTTTAGTGGTTGAATGTTATGCTTGATTCATTTCTGACTACTCAGAAAAGACCAGTGAGCCGGCTCAAATGTTGGTATAAAAAGATGAATTCCGGTTATTTGGCCAAAAAAAAAAAAAAACTTTTAATTTTAAACGGTTTTTTCAAAGATTCCTTCGGCTCACTTGTTAAAATCTAAGAGAGCATCTTTGTAGTTCGTCTGCCTGTAGACGATCTTTGGCTAGGTAAAACCTCGCGCATGTTTTTTTCGTCACATCATTTTCAAAAGTGTCTAGCAGTGTTTTTATGCGCATTTGTTAACGTTTCTTCAGTTTCTGGTTTTATTTTCAGGTTCGTCTGACAAAAAAATAATCAAGTAGCCGTTCGGTTTGATGTAAAATTAAATAAATGGCTTAGTTTAGTTTAGCTTGGCTAACTTAGCACTAGTTGATGTAGCGCTTTGCATGCGCCAACGTTTAACTTCATCGGGTGTTCGTGATTGAGTTTGCATTATCTTTACCATGCGAAACAAACTCAAACGTAACACAAACCAAGCACAAATCATCAACGTGAGGCCGTTAGCGTTAGCAGTGTCGAGTCACTCTGGTGTAGACTCTCAACCAAAACGCAAATGTGGCTCCGCTGCTACTGAAAGAAAAGCTCAACCGCTGCAGGAGCAGCACACGTCTCGCTGCGTACAGTACGTTAAACTCGCACCCATTTTCCTCCACACATCTCGACAGAGAACGAGTAAATGCAGCGGCGATATTGAGCTTTATCCATCCGAAGAGAAGCTGCACAAACCAGCGCCTCGCCATTCTCAGGTTGGCGACTTGCGAAGGGTGAAGAGTCGGCATCAGTTTCCATTTGACCTGTCAGATAAAGAGGAGATAATTCAGTCTACAGGGACACCGTTGTCACCTTCATCTCTGCAAAGCTGTCTGGAAGAAATTCAGACAACCAATCCAACATTTCCAGTCCAAACTGTGTTCAGCACTCTGCGGAAGAAAACTAGGGAAAGACTGCAACATGCTGGATCCACAGGTGAGATTCAATTTCTACGCCCTCCTTACAAAGGCTTTTACGGTAACAAGCCTGCGATTCAATGCGTCAAGGTGATTTGTAAGGACGTCCGGTTTTCAAAGTAAAACGCTGAAAGCGCCGTTTCCGAATGCACGTTTGAAAGCACATCTTTGAATTGGAAAAATAATGAAAATCCTCAAATCTATGTTTTAGAGACTTAATAAGTGGACTTTGAGCCCAAGTTCAGAATACGAATGAGAAAGTTGTGTTCAACACATTGATATACTGATATACTAGTGTACTTGATATCAGACATTTTTACTGCACAGTTTTAGAGACATTTCAAGTTAGTAGTCCCATATTTGCACTTTTTAACTTTGGGAAATTTCCATAAGTTCTAGATGACACTAGGTTGTGTCCAGGACATCTATGATTACCAGCATACTCTAAACCATACATTTTTCCGGTTCAGAAATTCTGGAATTATGTTTGTTTTTATTACATCTCAAAGTGGATACTTTTTCGATTAAAAGATGAGACTGTCAACTCGAAAATGTCTCTGAAACTCTCTAAACATGTCATCTATCTGTCTAGCTATTGTTCAATCATGTGTCACAATATAAACATGGCCTTAATTGACTTATACAAAGTGTTTCTCATTGTACTCATTTGAAATCAAAGTTTTCCTACATACTGTGTAAAATAGGTAACATTGGTGCTGCATATCAATGTAGTACTGTACATGCTATCCAAATTGAAGGACTCAAGGAAACATGACTCAACTTTGATGTTCTGTAATTTAATAGCTGTTTGTATTGTTGTGGTCAATTTTGAAAAAGGAGAACATCGAGTGCTGCAAGAGATTTGACAAAGATAATGTTTTAGACGTTTGAGAAATTAAGCCACAGTTTTTGGAAATATTTGGAGAAAAAACTAACAGTTTGAAGGTTCATTCATTCATGCATTTCACATTAAGTATTTTTTCCTCTATTCAAAACAGAAAACTCCCTGTATCCAAGCTCCTCACGGAACAACTTGAAAGAGAAGAGGAAAAGAGGAGAGGAAATCCCTGAGAGCGAGTCAAAGCGTCTGAGATGTAGACTCAGGGCAGAAGGTGGCACTGGTATGGAACAATGTCACCTGTTATCACATGGCATCCAGGAATGTGATGCCCTCCCTGTGAAGAAGCCACACTGGAGCAGTAAGCTGAGTCATACTCACAGACAAAAACAGAAGACAGGGAGTCTGGCAGGCCCGGTAAACAACTATGATTGCACAAATGACACAGAATGTGAATTACAGTCATCTATGATCCAGGACAGTTTCCACAGAGGTAAACCTCAGGGTACACTGACAGGTTTGTTTGAGATATGATTTTCTTTTTGCTCTTCTAATAACAGAAATGTAACTTTCTTTTTGTCTAGAAGCTAGTTTTGAAGATGTTCTCTGGACAGACAAGTACAGTCCTCAGTGTTCGAATGAAGTCATTGGCAACCATGCCTCTGTTAATAAATTGCACAGGTATTTTTTGTTTTTTGCTGCTAATCCTTTCACATCATTTCACTGACACATTGGACTTGAAGTCAATGAACGTTTTTGTCTGAAATTCAGTTGGTTGAAGAAATGGAAACGGAGAGCTGACTGTGAGGAGAGGACTAAAATGGAGGAAAGGAAAGATGAAGAAAACCGCATGGGTATGCACATTACTTATCTCTTATTTCTACTTCAAATGTTTTTTTTGAAGTGGCCGCTAATGAACCATGAGTAAATATTTGTCCCACACCTATCTATTTCTGCACATCACTAGAATTGCAGATTAATGTCAGGATTTCTATGTGTGGATCTGAAATAAATGACTGTCTCTCTGTGAAGACTCATGGGACTGTGGAGATTTTCGAGGTGAGACTGGGACAGAGGACGACAGAGACGAACCACTCTGTAACACCATGCTAATAACAGGGCCTCCAGGTGTGGGGAAGACTGCGTCTGTGTACGCCTGCGCTCAGGAGCTTCACTTCAAGGTAAGAATTTATGAAAAACATTGAACCATAAATTGAACATAAATAACAAAATAAATGTATCCATTTATACATCTTTAAATGTAACCATGCAGAGGGTTTAGGCTTAAAGTCAGGATTGCATGTTGCATTATTCACTGACTCACCACTGAGAACAACTTGATAATAGATGATGGTATTCATCATCTGTCAAACAGCGTCTTTGTGTGTTAAGAAAAGCGCTATAAAAATACGATGTATTATTATTATTATTATTATTATTAATAAACATGATGAGATATGAGATGATGTTTGCCATTGGCAATTCAAACTGTAACACTAACTTCAGGTCATAATTTAATAACATGAGAAACTAGAAACATAATGCATAAAAAAACACCTATAAATTAGGGATGTACAATATTGGAGTTGTTATGGCCATGCGATGGACTGGCGGCCTGTATATCAGCTGGGATTGGCTCCAGCTTCCACCACGACCCTCATGTGGAGGAAAAACGTGGTAGAAAATGAATGAATTATTCTGGACTTCACGGAAATGTTTAATAGTTTTCCCAGATGTATGTTAATTACAGACAATCCACTTATTTATGTCATTCAAAATGAAATCATTTTGCTTCCTGGAAGGTCAAGAGGTTTAGATTAGTCACGAAAATGAAACCTCAATTTGTTCCCTTTTTTCACTCAAAGGTGTTTGAGGTGAACTGCTCCTCACAACGAAATGGTCGCCATGTTCTGGCTCAGCTGAAAGAGGCCACGCAGTCCCACTTAGTGGAGACATCAGGCAAGGACCTACTGAAACCAACTTACCTCAACAACTACAGCACCAGCAGCTGCACAACTAAATCTGAGACGTTACCCGGTAAGCGATGACAACAGGGTCATCATTACAAATATAATACTAAATCTCTCACTTACTGACGTAATTAAACAAGCCTGCAACAATGAGTGTTAGTTAAATAGCTAATGTTCAAGAATTTTATGGAGCCCCTTTTTTTAAAAAAACAGGAAAACCAGTGGCTCCTAAATACGTCAGCTCAAAAAAGAGGGCAGCACAGAGTTTTGGCCGCTCCAGTCGTAAAGGAAAAGCTAAACCAGCCACAGTCACTTTGGCCAACTACTTTAAGATGAAGGCCAAAGCAGATCAGTTACATTCTGGTGGCCTGTTGCCATTTAAGAAACCAGATGGAAAGGATTTGGGCAGCTCATCAGCAGACTGTGATCAACCAATGTCATCAAGCAAGAAGACAGCCACATCACTCATTCTGTTTGAAGAGGTAAACGGTCCGACTCTGAAATGCCTCTAATTACATGGTTTTGAGACTGCTAGTACTCCCGAATAAAGCTGATGTGTTTGCATCTGTCTGCTCCCACAGGTTGATGTCATATTTGACGACGATGTCGGTTTCCTCACAGCCATCAAGACCTTCATGGCAACGACAAAAAGACCCGTCATTCTCACCACCAACGGTAAAAGCATACACTGTAACCTTGAATAGAAATGATCTAAAGACAAGCAGTGATGGAAAAATAAATGTCCTCATTAGATCCCTTGTTCAGAGAGAGATTTAGCTGCAGCGTGGAGGAAATCATTTTCACAACACCCCCAGCAGTAAGTCAAAGCTCTAATCTCTACATTCTTGTACAGTAGAGCATCATATGGACAGAGTTTGTTGTAAACATACTCTGTGCACTGCAGGTGAACATCTGCACGTACCTGCAGCTGCTGTGTCTGGCTGAAAATGTGCAGCTGGAGTTGGATGATGTAAGAAGCCTCCTCAGACAAACCTGTGGAGACGTCAGGCGCTGCCTGCTGCAGCTGCAGCTCTGGGTGCACAGTGGAGGAGGACGAGCATCTCAGAGCGGACGCTTGTCTCAAGAGCACATTCAACTACAGTGTAAGTTACTCCAGATACATCTGGTTAGGCCACTACTGAAAATGACTGTCATTATTGATTCATCTTACAGTTATTGTCTGAAGTAGTAGTTTAGTTGTTTTTAGTCCATAAAATGTTATCAAATTGTGAAAAACCTCAAACTGATGCCGTCCTAAAATGTCTTCTTTTGTCAACAAACCAAAGATGAAGTCCGCAGAGGAGCAAAGAAACCAGAAAATATAACATTTTAAAGAGGATGGACTTTTTAGTAGCCGATTACTTAATAGAATCCACATTGATTTTGTTACTAAAGATTTAACACCAGGACAGAATCGCAGGGGAAAGTGTCTTTGAGCATTCTTAAAGGTGTCATTATCGTTGTTGTTGTAACTCATTTAGATTCAGATCTTCCTCGGAGTGACACGAGCTGCACTGCCAGCATGCTAGGTCTCCAAACTGTGACTCAAAAGCAACTGCTCAGCCTTCTAAAGGCAAGTATGCATATGTCTATGTACTGTATGTACGCTTCAAACGCTTTTAAGCTTTTCTCCAAAGAAAAAATGTGTAATGTGTCTTCTAATTCTTCAGTGTCAGCACTGGTCTGAAACAAACATGAAGAAGCTGCTAGGACTGTTGGCTAAGAGCTGGAGAGGAGGTGAACCTCTTCTCTATAACAACATGGAACTCCTCATGCCCAAGGCTACCTCAGTCCAGGACCTGGACACTGGGACTTGTCGTGGCCCACAAAATGGGGTGACGCCTTCAGACACTGATCGTTGCTTCCTGCAGCGCCATGGCGGTGTCAGTCTAAACGCACCAGCAGCATCTGTGAAGAATATCAACAGACTCAGTAGAAGGAAACGTATCACAAAAGTGTGTGACTCCTCATCATTTTCTACTTTGACACACAGCTGCCAAAGAACCTCATTATTACTTAACTGGACTCATTCAGGAATCCACAGATTAAGAGATAAGACCGAACAAATATCAGTTAGAGTGGAAACTGACTGCTTAGTAGCCGCATCCGACTTCTTTGACCTCATGTCGTACCTGGACGTAGCACTGACTGCTGCAGCACCGCTTGCTTCAGGCTCACCGGAGGCATTTGTCTGGACAGGAGCCAAGATGAGGGACGGATTGTTAGATGAGATGAATGAGGAGGAGGAGGAGAAGGACAGCACCTGGAGCCAGGAAAGACTGTTGGATATGAAGACTGCCGCTGAGGGCTTGGGGTTTCACAGATGCTGGTGGCGAACGTCACAGGCGTGGAGCGAAGCCCAGAAACACAGACAAGACGTGGAGGACGAAAAATGGGAGAAGCTGGTGGAGAGACTGGCGTTCCCTCCCTCTTCTGAAAGACAGAGCCTCAGATTTATGTTTCAACCTCCATGTGAACCAAGGTGAGAGATTTTCCATCTCAATTTTTAGTCCCAACATTTCAGTGTGTAACAAGACTGATACTGGTTTTATGACCTGTTCCATTTTGCCAGATGAGGACAATCAGGAAGTAACAATTTACTGAATAGCCACCAGGGGGTGACTCTGCTGGTTGCAAAAAAACAACTCCTTTTGCATATGATATGATGTGAATATCATGGGAGAAGCATCTTACTTGATCAGTAAAGATGTTCCTGAGGACTTAATGGTGTCAATGGCCAGTCTTAGGTCTTCTTCAGTGGCAGATGATTCCCATATAGATGACAACTGATGATAAAGCACACCACAAAGAAGTGGACACCAACGTGAATGACATCTGGTATCGTCCAATCGGTGCCTGGTTGCAGGTGGAACATCTAGTTGCAAAAGCTTAACGTGGCACTGATCAAATCTCAACTCTCATGGCTTCAAAATGGGTGTGGGTTACGTCACAAACGCTAGTCATTTGGATGCTTTATTTTAATAAACATACGACCACGTGATTTTTCTGGATTGAACGACTAAGTAAAACAATGTAACGATCGCCATGTCACTCTTGTGCCTCTCCTTTTAGCGCGTCCCAGAGGAGATACGAGCTGAGTAGGAAGGTGCTCGGCAGTAGATCCTTCAGCCTGCTGGGGAACAGACGAGCCGTCTGTGTCGACTACATGCCTGTTCTCCGCTCCATCTGTCGCTTTCATAGAGCTCAGCAACAGAAAGAGGAGCCAGCCAGGTGAGCCAGACACAGTGAATATTTTACATTAAGTGAGCTAAGAAATCCCAACTGACAAGGATTAGTTACAGTAGTATGATGGTGGAAGGCTCAAGGTAGATGATGGTGCCTCCTTTTAGGTATATGTTATCAGTTATAAGTCTTCAATGTAAATCATTTTACCTCAGTGGGACTACGTCATATTAAACATCCAAATTAAAGTCTATTTTCAGCCATATGAAAATAAATGATTTATCCCCCATCACAGGTGTCTGAACTACCTGAAGAGCTTAAATGTTGGCCTGTCAAAGTCTACTATTCAGTTCCTGGCAGAGGAGTTCTCTCAGAGATGAAAATAGAAAGACCACCTCACCCTATTTATGTTTGATTTGTTTTTACTGTGCATTTGTTTGATTGAATATTGTCAAATTAGATAATAAGATATGAAATCCTGTTTTATTTATATTCATCTGTGACCATGAAGAGTAAATAAAATATATTTTTGTAAATTAGCTGTCATCCATCCACCTTCTATCGCTTTATCCTCCACATGAGGGTCGGGGGGTGGGCTTGTGCCAATCTCAGATGACAATAGGCGGGGTCACGCCCCGGACAGGTCGCCAGTCTATCACAGAGCCACATATAGAGACAATCCATCCACTCTCACACTTGCACCTATGGTCAATTTAGAGTGTCCAATTTGCCTAATCCCCAAATCTGTATGTCTTTGGACTGTGGAAGGAAACCAGAGAACCCGGAGAAAACCCACGCACACACATGGAGAACATGCTCCATGCAGAAAGGCTCTAAATGAGCTTAATTTGCTCAATTCTTTCAGGCATCTCTATTTTATAAAAATAAAGTATGTTCAGTTGCAGACATGTTTTTTTTTTAATTATTATCGTTAATTATTGTATACAGTCCAACAAACCAATCTGAAGGAGAATCTTCAAGACGTCAAAAAATGACTCGGAGCTATAAGTTTGTGAAAATGTCCAAACTAAGATCAATAGCAGAAATAAAAAACACAGCTTTGCCCAACATCCTGGAAAAACAGCGTTAGGATGTTTTATGTAACCATAGAAATACTCTTTACGTATGAGTCCACCACCACCCTATGTTTGTTTGAGAAGGTACAATACACGTTCACGCATGCGATCAGTCCAGGTGGCTGCTAACTAGAAGATTCACTGAGCAGCTCGTAAAAACATACAGCCTGAAGCAGTGCGTCACAGAGTTCCTCTCCTCCTCTTCTGCTCCCCATCTGGAAATAGTTCCTGTACTTGACCAGCAGCTCCTCTGGAAAGTTTATCCTGGGGAGCTTCTGTGTAACAGACTCAGTCATCAGCAGCCGCACAGTCTGCGCCCCACTGGTCCGAGACTCGCCCACCATAAGTCCAAAGTGACGGCCCACAGCAGTCCGCATCATGTTCAAAACTCTGCAAAAAAGAAAGATTTTTGTCAAACATTACCACCCGTGACCCATGAACTGAGGCAACCTCTTTAGCTCTGAAACAAGCAACCATTTTTATATGTATTATACTGCAGTTGTTTATGTTTTCAGCCTCATTAGTTTACATTTATTTGTTTTGATTACATTTGCATGAATGTACAGAAGGTCAGTACAAAAGGGAGACATTATTAGATTCTGGTGGTGATCTGGATTCAGGATTGGTTTTTTTTAAAAGCAAACATGAACCTTGTGAGGTTGGCACAGTGGGAAACTGAGTGGCCTGATGTTTGTGGTCTCCAAAGGTGAAAACGGTTATCAACGGTTGCTGAAAGGTTATTCAGGAATCATTGCTAAAGAACAAAATTAAAGATATATTTCTACATTGAGAGATAAAAACTAAAAGACAAATGTCAGACATTTTGCTGTGTATTCTACATACATTAGCCAAAAAAAACACTGTGTTCACACTTCACACTTTGCACCTGGGAGGAATGTTGGACTCTGGCGCCGAGTATTTTGGCTCCAGCAGAGCAAACAACATGGCCTCCACTGCCCTCATGTGTGCCATGATGGGGAACAGAGAAGTGTTCTGGACTGAAATAGCAGATTTCTCTATAATGTAGAAGTCAGCAGAAGGGAGGAGGGACACGACAGCAGAAACCTGTTGTCCGGAAAGAAAAATTAATTAATTGTACTGTTGGATATTACTTTAGATTCTGTACAGGAAGTCCCACCCAAGTGTCAGTAACATTAAAAGCACAAGGACAATAGCCGATGCAAATTGTCTCCACATACTCACATCATTCAAGTAAGCAGAGGCCATGTATGTCCCGTTCAAGAAATTAGGACATTCCTGCTGTCGCCAATCCAGTGTGGTCATCCCACGGTCCACATGAGCCCAGGCAATTTTGTTTGTCCCACAAACTAATGACACTATGGAATTTGTCTCCTGAGCAAATAAATGTGGTAAAAGTTAGTTTTCCTGCTTGTATTATTACAGTATTACAATAAAAGTTTATGTTTAACAGCAAATAAAATAGATTAACACTGAAACTACTGTGAACATGAGGTCATACACATGTGCCTACATCTTAGGCAGGTGTTTAAATGATGTAGTTAAAATGTATTGCTCTAAAATCTCCTGTAGGAGTTCAGCTAAGTTCACATTTGGTGACTTTGAAAACTAGTATAATTCACATAACTCATGCTCAAACTACTTTAATGATTCAGTGAATGGAAACATTTGCATTGTACGTCTCATTTATTGAGTTTTTTATTATTGCGATTGTTATTTTTTGAACCCGGCATTAACCTATTATTTTCAATACGCCAACTCATTTCATTAGTGGTTATTCATTATAAACCTGTGGTTGAAAACAAACATCAAATATGCGTACACAGAAGCAGAACTTTACCTCAAGCCAGGATCTGTCAACCTCTGGCCTGATGAACTTTGCCAGCTGAATCTTCACTTTCCTTTCCTTCTTAACCGGGTTAAGGATGGAGTTGAAGACAATGACAGCACTTTTGTGCTTCAACAGCGGCACATTAACCACACTTTCCAGGTTTTTAAAGGGTCCATTTTTAGTCCTATATTCCACAATGTTGAGTGACTTTCGGCCTCTGAGGAGCTTGACACTGGCCAGGTCTGACATGGAGTCATTGTTGAGCCGCTGGAGGATGGTGTCTCGTTGCTCAGAGGTGTAGCAGGCATCCAGGGGTCCATTGATATCTTCCTTGCAGGGCTCGGAAGCAGTGGAGAGGGTGGTGTTTAGGGTCTCGAAGCCAGCAATGGGAACTCGGCTTCTCCAGCAGCATGTGCACTGGAGGTATCGCAGCTCCAGCTCAGGAAGGGAGCCATGCTTAGGGTGACAGAACAGGCCAGACTGACCTGAAGGAGAAATAAAGGAGCGGGGCAAAACCGATTTAATTTTTGATTTTATAAAGTCTGAGAACCAGATAAGACTACTTGTTTATGCAAATATTTATCACTTGGCATTTAGGCAAATAGTATCAGAATTGGGGGGGAAAAAAAGGGGTGGTTTAAATTACTGAGGATCTACTTGTAATTTAACACACAAACAGATCTGGCACGACACTTTACAAAGAAGCTTGAAGAAGTGGCTAGTAAGTGTATGATGTTGTGTATATAAAACTTAGCTGATTAGTTCAGTTTTACCTTTTTTTTATTATCAAATAATGTGGCTTTTTTTTGCTTTGTTACATGACAATTGTATTTACTGATCACTTGTCAAACAAGTACAAAGTGTTATAGTTGGTTAAAATAACCACATTAAAAGGTCAAACGTGTCTGCATGTGTTTCCCAAAACTGGAAACGATGATGTTCTCAAATATCCTGTTTTGTCCACAAATATATATTGTCTGAGCACATATTCAGACAATATTAAAGAAGCTGAAACATCTGATTATTGGATTATTATTATACAATTATTGGAAAAAACGTGTACAGTGTAAATAGTTGTGTGTTTCCCCCCTGGGGGAGGAATAAAGTCATTCAATCAATAGTTGACAATTGACTTACTAATCGATTAATAATCGAATAATTGTTGCAGCCCTACCAGAAATACAGTGAGCTGATCTGATGGTTGTGGTTGGTATTAACACGAACAGCTACAGACGAGTTTAAATGAGCTACATGTAGCTATATTCAATTATCTTCACGCTCTCTGTTCCTTCATTGACATTTATGCAAACGTATGGTCAAGCATACGTTTGACGTTTTTACGAAACGTTTCACTGAGAAAACTTACTTCTCTGAGAGACCGATGACAAAAACCGCCTGGCGACCCACATGATCGTTAAAGAAAATACTCGATTGGACTACAACAACAACATTGCGCCGACTTAACTTTGTCCTCCGGTTGATGTACGTCGCTTTTCAATAGACCGGTGTGGCGCAACAACGCCACTTCGATTGGTTCCGGGGTGGGTTTTCCGACATAAAAGAAGCATACTGCCATCTACTGTTTATATTTAGGCACTATTTAAATGATCTTCGAAGTGTTCTAAACTCTTTTTTTGTTTCAAAGCTAAGTTTGCAGTTCATGTATGTTTTTACCTGATGGTTATTTCAATTATTATATATAATTTTTTTATTATAAAAAAAAAATGTAAATGTAAAAATAAAATAAAAAATGTTTTTATATTATCCGAAATGATTGTATGTCCAATATCCTTAAAAAATAATATACATAAATGCAACTGCAAATGTGACAGAAAGGTTTCACATATTTCAGGGACAGGTTTCCAAAAAAAAACAACATTGTAAAATAAATCATTTTATTCGGCCATGTTACCATTTACAAAGGTTATTTCAGAGAGTCAACAAACAATTAGTACAAGGTTGGTCCAACAAACACAAAATGTCACAGCTTTGGTTGCCAATTATATTCTAAAATCACTTGTATATAAATGCTGCCAAGACAAAATGGATAGAAAAACTTATTATGTACAAATTATTTGTATCATCAGATGATGTACACACTTGTATACTTGTATACATGCTTTCACTCACAGATATGAGTTAAATCAGCACACATACTAGTCTCATGGTGACGTCTGTTTCACTTCCTTTCTCTGTTATTTGTGGACCTCAGCGTTTGTGTGCAGAACAATAACCTGCATGATGCTGTGCTTTAGGAGGAAATGCCGTGCCACTGGTCAGTGAGCCGAAATCATGTTTTCCACCTGCTGAAGAGTGGAAGAGCCTCGCACCGCCACTTGTGTAGGTTCAATATGAAGTTATTACATAGTGGATGTTTTGGTGGGAATCGCTTCTAACGGAGGAAAACCACTTTCACTCATGGCCAGTCTGGAAAGGAATAACAGAATCTTGCTTGATTTGGTGCGACAGCCTGGTAACAACATATGTGCTGACTGTGGAGTTCCTGGTGAGTACACTAACTGACTCAATCTGTACCTATATAAAACATATTCCTATATTTTTCCCTTGTTTATTTATGTGTGTGGAGTGGTTTAACAGCAGCCTCAGAGTCACATGATGTTGTGTGTTGAGCAACTCCAAAACAATATTTTATCACCAAACCATGTTTTATCATGGACTCCAATAAGGGGAAGTGGTGTGACCTCAATGTTCCTCCTATAAGTCAGAATACAGTGTCCATATCAAAACCGCGGATAATTAATACATCGTCTGTGTTCATCTCTGAGAAATGAGGTGAGAGAAAGAATACGTTTGAACACAGTTATACAAGAAAAAATGTAGTCTACAGCTTGTCATGTTTTGGTAAAAAATAATAATGTCAGCATTCGCTTGGATGAACAAACAATTGTTTCCTCTTTTACTGCTTTTCTTGTAAACCGCGGCCACACAAAGAGAGATTGCATTGTGTTTGGTTCCTTCTCATACAAAATTAATATTGTGATGTATTGTCTTCTTACAGAGCCTGACTGGGCCTCCTACACGCTCGGTATCTTTGTTTGCCTCAACTGCTCAGGGATGCATCGCAATTTGCCCGATGTCAGCAAAATGAAATCCATACGTTTAGATCACTGGGAAGATTCACTAGTAGAGGTACAGGTTTGTCATTTTCAACTCAGCCTACTGTGAACTTATTTTATACACTTTGTTTTACACAACATTGCCCTTTTGGTTATTTCTTTCCAGACTGGCCGTGGGTGAAAGTAGTTTTCTTCCATTAGAAAAAAAATCTACTATGCAATTACTTCATACACAGAATCAGTGGTGCTAAAGAGGCATAAATAAAAAAAACAGTGTCAATGCTCTGAAAACTGACCAGTATTCTCAGCTTTATTTTTAAAGTCATCTAATCTCATAACCCTGAACATTTCTCTGGTTTCAGTTCATGCAAGAGAGGGGAAACTGTGCCGCCAAAGCCATTTTTGAGAAGTGCGTCCCTGCCTTTTTCTACCAGCCGCAGCAAAAAGACTGCATGTGAGTGACCACATTAGCCGAGGGGAAAAGTTGAAGACTCAACACATACTCTGTATAGTGAATGGGAATGGAGTTCTCCTCTTGTGCATTTATGTAAATCGAAAGAGGAACAACCAGTGACTGTTGGGTTGGGCACTGAGGTGGAATTCCCGCTACACACATTATGAGTTTCATTCATTAATGAATGTCAGGTCTATAATAATAAAGGTTGGTTATAATAATAAAAAAATGTCACTCTGCTTTTAGTGTTCTCAAGGATCAGTGGATTCGTGCAAAGTACGAAAGAAGGGAATTCACCGGGGAAAATAACTACTATCAGCAAGTTTATAGCTCAGGTAATCAGTCTGTCAGTAAAATATTCTGAATCTATGTAATGCTTCTATACTGATCTATACTGATGTGTGTGATCCAGATCTGTTTGAGACAACACTATGGAAGAAGGGAAAAGACAACAAGCAGTTTCTGAAGAGGAGCTTCCTCCTGTCCCAGAAAGACTTCACCCTCAGATACTTCATTAAGGGGGACGTGAGTAGTCCAGTTGCTGCCTGACTCTCCACAGTGTAGGTACTCACAAAATTACAAATTCTACTTTAACTGTGTCGTTGGACTAGTCCAAGGTTCCCAAAGCTGTCATCAGCGTGAATGACCTGAATGCAGTTTTCCAGCCAGAGAAGGTGGGTCACGCTCACGGCCTGCAGATATCCTACCTGCAGGACAAACGTATGAGGAATCTGTTTGTTTACCATGAGAATGGGAAGGTGAGCTCATCTGCTCTACTGCTGCTTTATTTCCATAAAAAGACATTTGTCCTGGCCTTTATACCCACACCCAAACTGCACAGACAATGCATGATTGTGTTCTTTTTGTCTGTATAAAGTTAGTCATCCTAATACACTGTCTTTTATCTGATGCCTGACACTATAGGTCATTGTATCCCTATTCAATGCTTTACGGGCGACACGCCTGGCGTACCTCCGGAGGAAACATCCCACTCTTCAAGACAATGACGTGAGACAATTGTTTTAAGATGAACTTAAATAGACTGATCAATTGTTTGGTTTAACGTGGTTCAAACGTTATGGACCTTTTTCGTCTCACAGTTAATACCTCAGTTAACCAGACACTGTCTGAAGGAGGGATACATGGAGAAAACTGGCCCAACGGTCTGTCAGCTATCTTGTTTTTAAAAAGACAATAAACTGAATTTTACTTTTCTTATATCTAATAACAAACTAACTCATTTCCTGCCCTCTCTTTTCTTTGTGCATGTGCGTTTTTCAGCAACGAGAGCCGTTCAAGAAAAGATGGTTCACGCTCTGCTCCATGGACAGAAAGCTTCTGTATTTCAAAACTCCACTGGTAAAAAACAAACAAACAGAATATGGCACACTGTCTACTCTACGCTGACTATGAAATGTAACAATGATTCCAAAACGTTCAAAAAGTCAAAGATATCTTAACATCATTTCTCCTTTAACTGCACACGTGGAAATAGTGCTCAAAAAGTAGGATTCTAATGCCATAAAGGTATTATTAATATGAGGAAATATTATTAAGTAAAAGTAAAATCACTTACTTTTTTTTAAAGTTTAAGTGCAATACCAAAATAACAAACACACACATAAAAAACATGTAAGAATTATAATGTGTCATTTAAGTGCAGACCATCCCATAATACATTTTCAAACAATACAAAACATTCAAGGAGACATAACTTGTAGATTATTTGAATCAACTCTCTTTTTTCCTAGTGGTTTATATTTATAATAATAATTATGGTATAATAGTTTTTACACAGTAACAGATGCGATTTAAAAGTACAACTTCAAACAAAACTTACTTAAGAAAAAGTAAAATCCTAGGAGTTACAACGACACTCAAGTAACTTAAGTAAATGGGATTTATTACTTTCACCTTTGTTTATTAGGCAGTAATAATTGAGTCAATGACAATACACTCTACACAAAAAACATTTTAGATAGCTGAGTCATAGTTTTAATCATAACATGCAGAGACTGTACAAATAAATGGTTTCGACCTGTGTGTTTCACTATACATCTGCACTGTTTGTCCACACTGCAGGATGCTACAGAGCTGGGCGCTGTCTTCATTGGCACAGAAAGCCACGGCTACTCAGCGTCAGAGAGCAGCAGCGGCAGCAAGAGCACGAGGGGAGGCCGGCGGCACTGTGGCATCAGCCTGCAGACTCCAGACAGGCAGTTTGTGTTTCTGTGTGAACAGGAGCAAGAGCAGAGGGAGTGGCTGGAGGCTTTTAGAAAGGTCATCTCTCAACCCATGACCCCAGAGGACTACGCTAGTAAGACACTGACTTTACACCCAATACAAGGAAGGCATAAAAAATGTGGATGAGTGTTTTATAGCCCTTTTTGTATGGCAGACATTTTCACAGGTCACAGAAGGAAATGCACAAATAATGATAAAAAAAGAATGATGGCTGAGTTCCATTTAGCTTCGTCAGTTTTAGTGTGCACTCTGTCCTGACTCACATGAACAGAACAGAGCCACTGTTAGTGTTGTGGGTGCAGTAAGTTAGGACCCGAATGCTTTTGCACTCATCACACGAACGTCAGACAGGCAAAAGTCTGGAATCCAAAATTATTCCTTTTTGTGTTTTTAATTGTGAAATAAAAACAATTCAAAAGTACGGAGCTTAAAATCTTGACCTTTCTATAAAAAGCTAACTGAGTTTGGTGTAGGCCAAAAGACTGTGTTGCTCCAAGGTCCAGTGGTTTCTGACCTATTTTTGCTGGCGCTTTCCATTTTAAATGCCACCAGTCACTGGTCAATATTCCCTTTTCTACATCACATTTGCAACACAGAATATGAATTTAGAAAATAGCTCTCACATAACAAATTAGAATTTACACAAACTTAAATTATGTTCGCAGAAACAACAAGTGTCATCACGTAAAACCTGTGCATTTCTTGCTGAAACATGTCAAAATGGCTGCTGTGCAAAAGGCCTGTTGTTCCTAAGTCTCTGTTTTTCCTCTCCATCTCTGATACAGATGAAGCCAAATTAAGAAGAGGAAAATGAGCAAACACATCAAATACAAAAAAAGTCCAGGATGCAATAAAGAGAATTTGTACTTTTGGGGCATTACAGAATGATTGCCTCATTTCCAATATGCTCTTACACCTGTTTATGAGGACAAAGCCCAATTAATGGGAAGACAATTCTTTATTTGTCTCACTGTGGAGAAATGTATCAAAAATCAGTAGCATATAAGAAATAGGTAATAAGTCAGGTAAAAGAAAATGTAGAACAAAAGAAACCAAAAAAAAAAAAAAAAAAAATAGCAGGAATAACAATACATACACTAGATTGCATGTAGCAGATGTTGTTATATCACAAATATTGCACAGTTAAAATGATTAAGACAGGGTCTCAAAACTGCGGTGCTTGTCGTTGAAGCAGCGCAGGTTGTACAGTATGAGGGGATATTATCCACTATATCATAGATCATTTTTAATGCACGTAATTTGCTATTGTTGTAGTAATTTTGTAGTTTGTTGAATTATTATGCACATTTGTGATTACATACTGAGGTTATGTCAGTCTTTTACACACTGATTCTTCACAGCTGTGTATAAAAGCCAAACTGAAACAGAAAACTCTTCACAAATGGAATAAATTTGATTCTTTGTCAACTGATTCCTGCTTTTCAAATATTTTTCTTGTGTGTGTTTGTGTGTGTGATGCATCCATCCATCCATCCATCTAATTATCCTTTAAGCTTTTTGCAAGCTTGTAAACGTTTTATTTTGAAAACCGGATGTCGCTAACCCCGCGTGTGTGCTCAAATCTTAGCTGTTTGGTTAGTCTACCGTAAGGGCTAGAATATAGAGGCAATACAAATGTATTGTCTGTTGGTTTGACCACGGAGAAGCGAACGTCGGCGGATTTCACCATCCATGGATTTGACCGGAGTCCTTTACGTGTGAAGGTTTTCTTCCGTGTGTGTGTGTGTGTGAATTATTTCCGAGTCCTCCGGCGACTTGCTCGTACAGTCCAAAAACATTAAGTGCGTGTTTGTCTTCGGGTTGTAATCACTCTTCCCTCAATATACGATCTTTGTTCGTCCTCACCGAGTGGGTCAGCTCAGCTGACGCGGAGGGGCGTGGTGGAAGCAGTTACGTTTGCTAACGCCCGCTACCAGTGCTGTGAAGTTTGTGTGCTGGTATTCACAGCCTTTGACGCACAGTCCAGCTCTGACTGACCGAGTCCTTCAGGGGAATAAAGACACTGTGTTATCCCGGATATCAAACGGTTTGAACACATCTGTTACGGCGCTCTTGAACCAGTGCACACCGGAGCTGACATGCGGTCGTAGCCGTTAGCAGGCGAGCCAGGCCGAGGAGAAGTGATTGACTGACGCTCTCCTCCATCCAGACGTGGAATAAATGTGTCACACAATTCATTTTGTCGAGGTGGTTGTTGACGCTCGAGAGGATGCGCAAGGACGTGAGGATTTTATTAGTGGGAGAGCGTAAGTAACGTAGTGTCCACTTTATTATGATGCTACAAACTGAGCATGATAATGTGTGTGTGTGTGTGTGTGTGTGTGTTGTTACTTCACCTGTCACTCAAGTGGTTCCTTTAAAATTATGTTATTCAAAAGCATGATGTGCCTGAATGCCACAGAGACGTACAAGATATTTTGCAACAAGAAGTAACAATAATTTAACATTCAAAAGCCAAGGACTTTGTTGTCATAACTTCAGAGGTGCATTTAAACCCCAAGTCTTAAGTGAACAGCAAATAAGAAGAATTAAGCGATTATGAAATTATTTGTTAGTTGCATCTTTAGCTGACATCTTCCTATTTTACTTTTCTATGTGCACTGATCTAGAATGTCCAGATTTGCAACTAGTAAACACTATTTAACAGTGAGATCATCTGTCACAGCAACTAGGCTGTCTTAACCAGTGTGTCCTCAACCTCAGAACAGTTATTTATGTGTGTGTGGTCCTAAGATGGAATTTCATGGATTAATGCTAAAATCAGAGCTTGGTGCTTTTTAAATCCTTTTACCTGAAACTTGTGTTGTTTGTATCAATGACAATTATGTTCCTGTTAAAAAAGAACAAATGAGCATGAATTATTATTGTTATTATTATTATTATTATTGTTATTATTGTGAGTCCATATGTATGAGGATTATGTTAAAACTCCTCTTGTTGCTTCCCTCACAGCCAAGGTGGGCAAGACATCTCTCATCATGTCTCTAGTCAGCGAGGAGTTTCCAGAAGTGGTATGAAGAAACTTCTTATAATAGATTTTGGAAAACTACCCTTCAAACCTTTGGTCATGTTCTGCTATTTAACACCTCTGATTTGACTGGATTATTGAAGCTCGGCTCTGTGTGACTTTGTGTCCGTCTTAGGTTCCTTACCGAGCTGAGGAGATCACCATACCTGCTGATGTTACACCAGAGAGAGTTCCCACACACATTGTGGACTATTCAGGTATTTTAGACCACGACAGCTTCATTGTTTTTATTCTTCTGAGTAAATTTGTAGGGCCCGAGCATGAATGGCAGCGACCAAAACTATTATTATTATATCCGTGGCTTTGCTGTCATTTCTGAGGGAGTTAACGTGCGTAAAATCTCTTGAAACTTTGCATGGAGGTCAGGTCTGGCAAAAATCATTAACACACATTCACATGCTTCAACAGAGGCAGAGCAGACAGACGAGCAGCTGTTTCAGGAGATCTCTAAGGTTAGTCATTGTGTTTGTACGCTTTTCTCTGACACTTACTATGGACACGATGAGTTCAGGTGAAAGCTGCTTCTCTCTCTCTCTCTCTCTCTCTCTCTCTCTCTCTCTCTCTCTCTCTCTCTCTCTCTCTCTCTCTCTCTCTCTCTCTCTCTCATAGGCAAATGTGATTTGCATTGTCTACTCTGTCAACAACAAGAAGTCCATAGAAAAGGTAAGTCACGTCTGCCAACAGCATTTCCATTACTTGTTTGGATTACAGTTTACCACAGTAACTTTACATGCCAAAGAGTCGGTGTAATAAATTAATAATGATAATTAATCTTTGTGTTTATCGGGGTAGGTGACCAGCCACTGGATCCCCCTCATTACTGACAACACAGACAAGGACAGCAGGTGTGAACTTGGTTTTATTACAGGGGTTTGTCAGGGCTTTTTAATATTGTGTTTGACGTAGACCGTTGGATGTGACGCACAAAATATTAAAACACTTGTTACATTGATCTCTGCCACTGCAGAGGGGCTGAAGAGCCACATGAGGCTCCAGCGCGGCAGGTTGCAGACCCCTGGTTTATATTATATATACATATACATATATATATATATATACATATACATATATATAGTATATATATATATATATATATATATATATATATATATATATATATATATTTATATATAGGGAAATTAGAATTAGAACGGCATTATATGGTCAAATTATTTTGACAGATATTGCTGATATAGTGATATGATACATAAATCATATAGTTGATCATTTTCATACAAAAACATATGTACAGTATGTATATACAGTGTATATATACACGTGTGTGTGTGTGTGTGTCCAGAGTTCCTCTGATCCTGGTGGGGAACAAGTCGGACCTGGTGGAGCACAGCAGCATGGAGACCATACTACCCATAATGAACCAACACAGTGAGATAGAGACTTGTGTTGAGGTGAGACCACTTTGTTCCCTGTTGCTAGGGTTTCTCACGAGTGAATCCATATCATGTGTGACAGTGGAATAATGCGTTTATTATCGAATCCATGCTGAATTCCCTGATAAATATCACAAGTTTATAATGAAGTGGCTCTTAATAGCCACTGTTGTAATTCAACAGAAACACATTAAAGAGGACAACATTTCATGTGGAAATAATCCTCTTCCATCGTCCTCTCATAAACCGAACAAAGAGGAAGAAACATGACAGCAGTTAGGTGGAAACTGAAGTGTTGCTAACAATTTTTATTTTTGTCTGGTTAACCTTTGTTTCAGGTGGTTCATTCAGTCCATTTAAGCCATTTATTTGAAACAAATATTTCCATCAAGAGAATAAAATGTTTTTAATAGACACAGAATAACCACAGATTAGAAAAAGATTAGCTCTTATTTTTAACCAATCTACAGGGTCACTGTTCACAATCCTGTGGTACAGTATAAGTAAAGCCAATACCAATATTTGTTTCTACTGTACATATTTTTTTTATATATAATTTATTTATTTAAGGAAAGGGACAATGCATATTAATAAACATTAAAATGTACAGTAAATATGCCAGGTTGTAGCCTGAGGCTTATTTCCACCTGTTTCTCCCATGCACTGTGTCAAATGTTGTCACTTTCCATTTTGAACAAGAACCTACCTGAACATTTGATCCTTTTGTTCATTGTGTTGCCTGTGGCCCACATCGATAGAGCATGTGCAGCGAGGAAGCTCGAACAATAGTTGATGTGCTGAATTTTAGTTTATGTCTCAGTGGTGTGAAGTTTTCACTGATGGTAGAGGATTGTGGTCGAGCTTCATTCTAGCACACACACACACACACACACACACACACACAGCATTCTTAGTAATAATACGTTTCCTAGCTCCTTACCCCAATTTTAACCATCACAGCTAAATGTCTAACCCCTAGCATTAACCCAATTCTACACCTATCACCAAGACTAAATATTAACCATCAAATGCCCTTTTAATGTCAAATGTGGTTTGAAGCGTGACCCTCATGTCGAGAATAAAGCGGTAGAAGATGGATGGAGGGATGTAAATCAAAATTTAATTCAAAATCCTCACAGCCTGCTACAGACATGTACACTCGCACACTCCAATCCCATGATGAATGTTGAACTCATCCTGCGTCAACTACTGTCTCCTCATAGGGATTTCACTCATGCTGTTTTTCAGACTGGTTAATTAAAGCATGTATTTTGCTCAGCAGACAGATCCTACCTGTTAATACCTTGTCTGGCCCTGACTTAGTACTTGGCTCACACACACACACACACACGCACATGTTTACGCCACCATCATTGTAAGAACTCACATGGATTTGTTGACTTTCATTCATTTGGACAGCTTAACCAAAGCCTTATTCCTAAACTTAACCATAATCAGTTAAAGTCTAATGAGTTCCGCCTCATTAGGACCAGGTTTTGGTCTCCATGAGGACTACGAGGACTAAGGGTCCTAACAAGGCCAGTGTTTATGCCAGAAAAGTGGTAACAAATACAAGTAAAAACCCTCGCACTAATGGGTATGCACACATACACACAGGTGGACAACAGTTGCACTGTTAACATCACACACACTTGACGGTGTGCTTTTTAAAGGTGTAAATACTGTATATTTATGGTCAACAAAGCTCTGCAGGCTGCTTAAACACTCTTCTTATTTTTTTTGTTTGTAGTGTTCAGCCAAAAACCTGAAGAACATCTCAGAGCTGTTCTACTATGCCCAGAAAGCAGTTCTGCACCCCACAGGTCCGCTCTACAGCCCAGAGAGAAAAGATGTAAGACCTAAAATCAGCTCTATGAAGGCACCACTGTACACCCATAATTAAATGATTACAGTGTAATGTGTATGTATACATATATATGTATATATATATATATATGTATATGAGTATATATATATACATATACTCATATACACACACATATATATATATATATACATACATACATATATATATATATATATATATATATATATATATATATATATATATATATATATATATATATATGCTTTTTGACAGAAAGTGTTGTGAAATAGTTCCGTCTCACTTTCATGTCCAGATGAAGCCTCTCTGTGTCAAAGCGCTCACTCGAATCTTCAAGGTGTCCGACTTGGACAACGACGGGATTCTCAATGATCATGAGCTCAACTTCTTCCAGGTAAATCAGCTGATGAATATTTTAACTGACAAACATATGGGTAATGGGATTAAAAAAAAACGATGTTTCTGTCTGATGCATCAAAGCGGACATGCTTCAACACCCCGTTGGAGCCTCAGGCGCTAGAAGATGTAAAAAATGTAGTGAGGAAGAATTTAAGTGACGGAGTGTGCGATAATGGACTTTCTCTGAAAGGTAGGAACACATTAACAAACACCCCTTTACTTATTTGACCTATACAAACGGACACAAATGCTTTTGAGTTCAGTTGTTGTCTATTTTTTGTATGTCTTTGTGCTCCAGGTTTTCTGTTCCTTCACACCCTGTTCATTCAGCGAGGGCGTCATGAAACAACATGGACGGTGCTGAGGAGGTTTGGATATGACGATGACCTGGAGTTAAATCAGGATTACTTATTCCCACCGTGAGTCAGAAGCATTTTTCTCCTTTGTGTTGCATCCATTTGTTCATCAGTATTAGAAATATGCATGACTTTGCGCCCTCTATTTTAAACTTAATGCGAGTATAGTCTGTTTTTTCCAAGAAGCAAATTATCACTTTTGTTGTCTTTGATCATGCTGTTTTATTCTCTATTTTATTTTATTTAACCTGTATTTAGTCGGGATGATCCCATTGAGATACAAGATCTTTTCTTCCAGGGAGTCCTGGTCAACATAGCAGCACAAATACTAGTACTTAATACTAAGTAGTTACAGAGACGAAACAATTTCAGATATAAAACTCACAACAATTTAGAATGTTAATGTTCCTAACTAGATCCTAGCTTTACTAATGGATGTGACACTATATCTTATAGGTATGTATATTTAATATGCATAATAAAAAATGATTACAGCCCTTATCTTGTGGCTGAAAGTTTGTCTCTGCCTCAGTATGTCTTGATTTCGCTTATGACAGTTTTAATTAGCTCCCTCTGTCATTTAGCCCTGTTGGAATACTTGTAAAGGCCCACTACAATTAGTAAAATGCAGTTTTGACGGTGTCTACAATATGGCAAAAATGATGACCCACTCATTGCCTTTTACCTGTTACTTGCCAAAAGATATGTACTTGTGTGTTAAAAATAACATGTTCACTGTGACATTTTCCTGCAGATTGAAAATTCCTTCAGACTGCACCACAGAGCTCAACCACAACGCCTACCTCTTTCTTCAGAGCGTCTTTGACAAACATGACAGGGTACAGTCCTCTAAGTCTTGTTCTTTATTTGCACGAGCCTCAGCCCTGGAGACGTACTCAGGCAAAGTGGCTCAGCGTAGCCAACGCTGTCCTCCTGCCAAGGTGAGATTTAACTCCTTGCCATGGAGGACGGATTAGCTTAGTCGGAGAGTAGAGGTTGCAACCTGTGTCAAGATCTGCTCTCTGTCATGGTGATTAATGTCTAACTGAATTTGTGCCTCAGTCCGTCCTGTGTGTTTTTCGGTTAGAGACTTACATGCAGCAAACGGAGTAAATTATTTTCCTGTCATCTAATCTGTAACACTTCCTGTCTTGAGCATCACTTTCTACAGTTGTTACCTTCCGTGAACGACAGTCTCTGTGTCCCAACAGGACCGTGACTGTGCCTTGTCACCAGAGGAGTTGAAAGACCTGTTTGATGTTTTTCCCTACATGCCCTGGGGTCCTGATGTCAATAACACAGTTGGCACTAATGACAATGGTTGGATCACATACCAGGGCTATCTTTCCCAGTGGACGTGAGTGGGCTTTTTTATTTAGTGATGTGATAACAATGTGTGAATTTTCCAAGGAAAACTGGCTTTGGCGGCCTCCAGTGCTGTCAGCTATATTTTATATTTAAAGGACACCTTATTTAGTTTGTTTTACTTCTAGGCTAACGACATATCTCGACGTCCAGCGTTGCCTGGAGTATTTGGGTTACCTTGGTTACTCAATCATTGCTGAGCAGGAGTCACAGGCGTCAGGAATCACAGGTAACAATCTTCCACATTAACATTTCGCTGCATTGGTTAGATGTAGGTCCATACAGTGGCTATCATAAGTATTCACCCCCTTGGATGTTTTACCCTTTTATGGCTTTTTTCACACAAAAAACTCTTTAATGTCAAAGTGAAAACAGATTTCTACAAAGTAATGTCAGTGAAACAAAAATATATAAAGAAATATAATTGTTTGCATAATTTTTTTAATTTAATGGTCTAATTCAATAGAGGTTACGAGAAGCCGTGTCCGCTCCTCGTCCTGTACACTCAAAATCATGTACGTCAGCCTTCAACATTAAATGATTGAACAGCAGTTTAAAGTGGATGTTTTTGTTGACTGACTGACTGACTGCAGGCATGTGTTTTGTACAGCAGCCGTCTGAACTGATCCTCTGTTGCCTGTGTGTGTGTGTGTGTGTGTTTGCCCCCTACAGTAACCAGAGATAAGAAGATTGACCTGCAGAAGAAGCAGACCCAGCGCAGTGTCTTCCGTTGTAACGTCTTCGGAGACATTGGCAGTGGCAAGAGTGGTTTCCTCCAAGCTTTCCTAGGTCGAAACCTTACGGTAAAACAAACATAAACAGTCGTAAATGTAACCATTTCAGTGCATATATATTTTTGCCACCGTGTCCCAGGCACAAAAATATGTTCATGAGCCCTCGATTACAAAGACAATTCAAAAAGTAAATATTA
Organism: Solea solea; assembly: GCF_958295425.1. Classification (NCBI taxonomy): domain Eukaryota; kingdom Metazoa; phylum Chordata; class Actinopteri; order Pleuronectiformes; family Soleidae; genus Solea; species Solea solea. The sequence goes on along the minus strand of NC_081143.1, from coordinate 17,768,081 downwards.
CTTGATAATATCACCAGTGAGAAGCATTTGACTCAAAGTTTTCAGGTCAGTCTTCACAAAACTCACTTGAAAACATATACAAAAAGGCACAGAAGTGTGAAATGTAGAACCTACAGGCTCAAAACTCCTTCTTCCCCACAACCATCAGACTGCTAAACAGCTGATAGGAGTTATAGTAATGATAGCAATAAAGATTCTTTTGCATCTACTTCAATTTGCAGTTTGCACAACATGCACAACTAATGTTCCTGTCTTCATCTGCACATAACATTTCAACAGTGTTATTTTTTCTATTATATGTACACATCAGATGCTTACAGTTCATTGTATATAACAGATGTCTATTTCCTTTTTATTGCATTTCTAGTTATACCACCCTTATTGTGTGTTCTTGTGTGGACAGCAAAGAGAACATGTTTTCTTGCTGTATATATGACAATAAAGTCTTTAAATCTTGAATCTATATTTTTTTCTTTCAGCGACAGAAAACCATTAATGAAGAACACAGATCCTTCTATGCCATCAGCACAACATATGTGTATGGCCAGGAGAAATACCTACTTGTGAGTATCAGAATGTGGGGTTTGTGAGAAGTCTACCAGCAGCGAAACAATCTAGAAATCTTATCTTATTTATTAGTATTTACAAATAGAATTATAAACTGCCATGTGTAACAATTCCTGTGGCTGTCTGTCAGATATTATCGAGGTCCACCCACAGCATAAGGTTTGCCATACATATCTGGCTTTAAATACAGCATAAGCTGCTTATCATGCTCATCTAGGACAAAAGACTTAGAGCATTGTACCTCTTACTCGCTAAAGTGAATTACAGATGCATGAAATACCTGACACAAGTTTTCTGTAACCCACATCCATTATAGTACAGTGGAAAGTTGCTGCGCTGGGTCTCCTGCAGGTCAATCTTCTTATCTCTGGCTACTGCAGGGGGCAAACACACACGTGCAAGTTGTTTATACATGCTTGACAAAAGACTTAGCATTGCACCACTTAAGTTAAGGTTACAGATACACGACACATGTTTTCTTTAACCCACGTCCAATATATAATTATGTGCACTTTGTGAGGGTGGGAAAAGTTTAAAAAGTAGTAATTCCATTAATATTTCCGATAATGACTACAGTAAACCAGGCAACAGACGAAGCAGAGAACTGTGATTTTTCTCCATTTATGTTCAACATTTTTAAAGAGTCCCTCTTCTTCAACCTCCTCACCAGCTTCATGAAGTTTTCCCCGACTTTGACTACCTGTCTGATGCCGATATGTCCTGTGACATTGTCTGCTTGGTCTATGATGCCAGCAACCCCTACTCCTTTGAGTACTGTGCCAAAGTCTTCAAGGTAAAACTGTGTGTGTGTGTGTGTGTGTGTAAGTACAATGTTTATTATGAAACGCTATGATTCACGCTCTCCGTCTCACTCTGTTTCCCCCTCAGCAATACTTCATGGACAGCAAGACACCCTGCATGATGGTTGCAGCAAAGTCCGACCTGCCTGAGGTCAAGCAGATGTACGGCTGCAGTCCCCTGGAGTTCTGTAGGAGGCACAAGATGCCGCCTCCTCAGACGTTCACCTGCAACACAGCGGCTGCAGCACCCAACCAAGACATCTACACCAAACTCACCACGATGGCCATGTACCCGTACGTATACTGACTCTTGATCCAATGATTGATAAAAACACTAGAGCACTACATATAGTGCAGCCAGAGACAGTCATTCCCAGAGATTAGGTGTTACCCAAATTGAGTTAAACAACATTATAGTATGCACAAATTTGCTCTTGTCACAATTTATGTTAGAATTGGGTGGTAGTAATTGACATCTTGAAAAAGTGGGTTTCCATATAAAAGGTTTGGGAAACACTGCTCCAAGATATTAAATCTCATCATATGTTGGCTTTTTTCCACTTACTGGTTTGATAATGTTAGAGACGAAGGTTTGTGGGTGAAATGATGTGGTACTGATTCTTTCTATATTAAATCTATATGTACTTTCCTCTGATTGCTGTGACAACGTCATACTATATTGTTGTGACGAGTGGACTAAATTTCTCCTTCTCCTGAATAAGTCTCAGTTGAAACGTTTCATCTTCTCTGACTCTCGGTGAGAGGATGAGCCACCTTGGAGTCACCTTTGAACTTTTTCTCTCCCTGTTTGTTCCCTTTTCCCTTCGGCCTGTGTTTAACATCCACTGTGTGTGTTTGAGTGTGAGAGTGTGTGTTTTTCTCCCCTGCATCTCTCTCTCTCTCTCTCTCCTCAGCCACGCCCGGCTGCGCTGCATGTGCACTTGTAACCGGTGCACATTCTGCTTGTGTCAGAACCTCCTCAACTCTGAGCTGCTGCAGACGGTCAGAGCCAAACTCTACGCTGTCGTACTTAGAAGGTTCTCTCTACTTTTAAGACGCCGTCCTCCTTTGTCACTGACATCCTTCCTTTCATCCATTTCTTCTTTTTGATTCTGTCATTTCTGTGGCATTCAGCCAGTTTTAGCAGCCGGTCTAAAAAAGAGACTTCTGCTCATTGTACCGCACTGTAGGCAGAGGGAGGAATATCATATCTCATTAATGCTCTCCTCTATGAATTCCTCATTCTTCCTACTTTCATTTAGGATGACACTAGCATGAGTTTTTATGGTAGTTGCTGATGATAATGTCCATGTTTTCAGTGACTAATGTTTGCAAACAGTCTTCACCTCTGTTTTCTTTTTGCTTTTGTTTTCATACTATCTATTCTTTTCTTCATTCACCTGTCTTTTTTACTATTTTTTACCGTCTTTTCCAACAATCATTTCTGGTATCTCTACTTTCTTAATTCTTAAAGTTGATTTTGCTTGCTGTCTCTGTAAGCATTAGAAGCAGCGTTTCCTGTTTGATTTCAGATCCATTATTTGGTTGTTGCTGTCTTTTCTGTCCTGTTCTTCTTGCCTCCTGTCATTATTATAACCCTGCAGATGCTGTGTTTCAGTATCTTCACATTTAGAGGCTCCATCGTTGTTCTGTCATCATATTTAATTAGAATACACATCACTCCTGAGCCTTCCAATCATCCCCTTCTATTGAAAATGTAGTCATTAATTGAAGATAACAAGTTGCCATGGTGAATTGTGCATAGTCTGAGATGAGATCAGTCAATTCTGATACCGTAATAATTCATTTTGAAGTAGCTAATCTCTTCTCTCACTGGTTTATGTCATCCCTTTCTTTGTCATCTCTGTTTTCCACTTTCATCTCTTTAAAGTTCTTCCCTACACGTGGCCTTTGTATTTATCTATATCTCAACTCTGTGTTTAACAGACATGTGAGCCAGGCAGACCTGAAGAGCTCCACCTTCTGGCTCAGAGCGAGTGTTGGGGCCACAGTGTTTGCAGTGTTGGGTTTAACTCTGTACAGAGTGCTGCTCAGACAGCGGTGATTCTCTTCGTCTTTATCCATGGACATCTATCCTGACAGGTCACATCATTTGTCCCCGCCGCCCCAATTTTGCTTGAAGTACATTAAACATTCATGGAAAACGTCTGAAAATAAACCCTCATTTTATTTCTTCCTGGGGATGAATAAGAAAAATCTTTAATTTTGTACCCAAATAACTTAGTCTGTTCTCCAAGTCTTTGCACGGTAAAATAAAATAATTATATTTATAAAAACAAACATTGTAAGTTGCCACATTGAGATACAAAGCTAGATATTTCTTTCTTTGGTTGCTCGGTGAGTGCACTGATGGACGTGGCGTCACTTGTAGTAGAGATTATGAAATGCGAGGTACGAAACAGAATTTATGCTTTTATTAGACTAAATAATGTGTAAATTGTATATTTAACATAGTGCACTATATTGTACAAGAAAAACAGTAGCAGTCAAAACATTTTTTAACATTGCGAACATCTGAGCACTTCGGTGTTTAATTGGTGGATGTGAATGTGTGAAATGATTGCTATTATGTGTGTGTGTGAGCAAAGATATTGAACATTTACACTGTACATTTTGTGTTTGCATGCTTCAGATTTTCCGACTACACTCCAGTATTTTAAGATTTCCTTCCCAACTTCTCTGTATTGTTTTCCAGCTGTGAATCATTCAGGCTCATTATTTAAGTTTGCTGACAGAGGTCCGAAGAATTTTATTCATTGTGACGCTCTCTGTCTCTCCTGGCCACAGATGTTAATTTATAAACCACTGCAATTGCTTGTTACAAAGTTCATTTTGTAAGTATTTATTCATCCCTGCCTTTCCAAAAATTTAACAATCAATAAATGTCTATTACTGTATCTGTTCTGTTGGAATTCATTCTAAGATGTGGACATTTGTAAACATGAGCGTGTAGACAACTCGAGACGGTGTTGCAAAATTTAGTTTTTAATGATTACAGGTTTTCTACCATATTAGAACTAAATTTCTGTGAGATTAGATTGTATTCTATCTTGTAATGATATGAGGAAAATATTTAAGACAATAGGGGGCAGCATTGCTTAAAAAATCTCCATCCAACAAACTTTACTAAACAGAACCTCTGAAAAATTCAAAGGCCCACAATATGGCTTTAAACAGGTTTTAAAGCAGTACTTCTTTTCCTCTCACTAATGGATTCAAACATACGGCATCTTCTCACTCAAACTGCTGCTGCAAGCTTAACACTGCAACATAACATGAACCTTTTAAACCATTATTTATTATGATTACTAGTTATTTTCAGTGCTAATTATTTTCAGCCCTGCGCAATGTTAGCGGGTACTTCCTGTTTTAAATGGCAGGTCTGTCCGTAAACGTGTTCAGGGAAGGTCCCTTGACTCGCATATCTTTACTTCCTGTTTCGGGCTTCTACTTCCTGTGGGGAGGTAATCTTTTACCGATGGGTCTGGGGTCTCGCATATCAAGTTTCAGGTGGATACAACAATCCCTGTTCGAGCAGCATCTAAAACTGTAAGTGTAATTCTGTCTGCCATCACCAGGGGGCGCAGTTTTTGAAATTGTAAAGTAACCTTTTTATTAATTTTCTGCCACCACCAGGAGGCGATGTTTTCAAACTTGACAGTTTTTATATAGATGTCTTCAGCACTGGCCCATCATCTATCGTCACAAGTTTGGTTGAGATCGGACCTAAGAGTATTGTTGTGTGTTGCGAGTTTGAAGGTGATCACACAAAAGCTGGAGGACAAGTTCGTTCAAAAACCATTGGTGCGAAATGGCCAAAATCGCCCAAAAAAGGCCATTCAACCCAAGATGGCGGCCTTCCTGTAGAAGTTATGTCAAAGTCATCACCGATTTTTATGACTGTCCTGACATGATTAACATGTGTATCGACTTCCGTTCATGTACGTGAAACATGAGAGAAAGTCGCCTAATGAAAGCTGATTTTCATTTTCGTAAGCCCCGCCCACAGTCCCCGAACCACTGTCAGACGTAAATTTACACCAGGTCTGATGCAGTCGCAGAAAACCATGAGTTTTGGGGAATGGGAAAGGCCTCAAAAAGACGATTTACTTCGAGGAAGATGTTTCAATAGGGTTCTACGCATCTTGTGTTCAAACCCTAATAACAATAATAATAAAATAGGGACTGTGTGAAACATCTGTGAAATGGCAGAAGCAGCATCATCAGTAATGGTACTAAGTCACACACTTGGTGTCTGCAAACTGCTTTCACAGAGAATAATGTGGGAAGAAAGTGTTCCTCACTGCCTGCTAATTTATTCATTGGTTGAGTCGAGTTCTTTCACACATGCAGGTGTTTCTTTTGCCGTTACTGTGGCATCTCTCCTGTCAAGTCTCCGTGTCGTTCACACCCTCTTCCCTCGGTACCTAGTTCCTGCTATCCCTCTGCCTGTCATGTTACAGCTCCTCCGCTCATGTCAACACGACTTACAAAAAAGCAACTCCCGTCAAAGACTATTTTGTCCAATTATCTACATGGCAATTCTCTTGGTGAATGTAGCCAATGATAATATGAAAGATCTGCCTTTGGGAGCTTGTAACAATAGATTTATTGACCTTTTTATTTACTTATTTACTTTTTTTGGGCCCAAATGAGTAATCTTGCTATCTTGTTGCCATGTGTTTCACCTTCAGGACATGTGAACATACACATCTTTTGCAGCCTTTTGTTATTTCTGGATTGTCTGGAATAGTTGAAGAACAACATGTGGATATAATGAAGTAGTAGATTCTGACTATTCATTCATCGTCTACAGCTTTCGGTCTGAGGGTCATGGAGCCGCTGGTCCATCACAGGGTGACAGAGACTAACAACCGTTCATTTTTATACTTATGGTCAATTTAGTATGTCATATCGACATGTTTTTGGACTGTGGGAGGATGCCGGAGATGTTTTTGCAGATTAGTTTTGCAACTCAAGTACCAGAAAGTCCTTTTACTTGAATGTGTAAGAGACCAGAAAATCAGTCAAACTTCTTCAGCCTTCAGACTTGCAAACTTTGTCTGCACAGGCATGAGTAATCTTTTATTCGTGTTTTTTTTACAATTATCAGTGAATATTTGTGGTGTAGAATTTAATTCATTGGAGTTCAAGTGACAGAAAAATGTGTCTTTAATAGAATTTGCTCTCCTCTGGATCACATAAAAAAAACCAGAATCTAAACATAATCTAAATCTCTGAGAAATTCTTTTACACCAGGCTGAACGGGATGTCAACCTGTACACTGCAGACCACACCACACAGAGCCATCCCATAAGCCCTGGCCTCCACCATCCTAAGAAGTCTGTTTGATGTCTCCTGCAGTAATAGGTAGGTGTTCGTCTGAAGTGGGGCCCACATTATTTTGGGTGATTGTAGCAGTAAAACCTGGAGGCGGCAGTTTATCTTCCCTAAAACAACCTGCAATTTACAAGCCTCTTTCAATTTACTCCCTCCTTTCTGAAATTAATGAATGCTGTTTCTGTTGGACATGATTATGGTGAGATAACCTCACTGACTCTCCCTGATGAACTCCAGTGGCTTGTCTCATAGTGTTATAGGTTAATTATGTTATTGCATGTTACTTTTTATACCAGTGATTTATCTGTAGTTATATGCTGTTGAATGTGAATGAAGAAATCAGATCATTGCAGCAACGGATACATTAATTCGGAAATGGCTAAGCAACAAGTTTTAGTAATTACATCCAAATGCAACTATGACCTCTAACTAGGAATTGATTTATTGATCTATATATGTACTATTCGCACCTCTCCTTTTAATTATTTATGAGTAGTTTGAAAATGGAACAGATTTTGTTGTTTAATCACCTGAGAACAAAATACCAACAACAGGTGGACACTATCTCTAATACAAATCCAACAAAATCAAATATTTAAATATTTACACATTTACATTCAGACCAAAATATCCTCAGTAACAGTCAAATCAAGCCACTGTTTGCACCAACAGTAGTTTTTTTGCAGTCTGACATCATTTTACATTAAATGTCAACACAAACGGGTAAAAATAGTGAGATAAAAGTGCTCCAGGTTCCATTAATCAGGACATAAATAACAAAAAATACTGCCACATGTATGCATCCTAAAACAATGTTGATAATATTTCGGAAGATCATGATTATATAAGATGTACTTACTTATATGTATTTTTTATTTTAATAACCATACACCATGCAGATGTTTGACACGTTTCTACAAAATTTCCACATGAATGCTGTCTCAGAAATGATTACTCAAATACTTTTTTGGGCATTATTACAGACTTTTAACTGAGAATGAATGTACATGGGGGATAAGATTTGTCTTATCTGTGACAAACAGATAAGACAAATTGTAACATTCTTCTTCTTGTTCAAATAAATATTATAGTTAATATAGTTGTATGTTGACTTAGTGTGATGTTAATGAGTTTTTATTTAATCCACTTGACTTTTATAATGATACTTAAAGTAATGTGCTTGCTTGACATGATCCAGTAAGTGTTGCAAGTTTAATAACTTAACCTTCTGTGTTGATACAATATGTTTGATATCAAGTTGAGTTGAGGCGGTTTTTGAGGCAGCAGGTGAAACTTTGTTTTTACTTTTGTTCAACCAACCTGATGCGTTTGTGTGTCCATGTAAATGACGATGAGATGATGATGCTGTCTCATCCTCACATGAAAGACCCACACACTCTCTCAGGGAGACAAAAAAAAGCCAAAACAGCCAGCTGTTCAGACAGAGACCCAGAAATCCCCATTGGGTGATCCCTCACCACCGCAGGTCTAAAATCTCTCCCTGCCTCCATCTCTCCGCCCCACACACACACACACACACACGCGCACACGCACACACACTCCATCTCTCTCATTGCCGAATGAGGACTCATGCGACTGTGGCAGATCGTGCCACAGTGTGTGTCCTGGAGCTGAAAACAAGCACCCCATCGAGCAGGGGCGGTCGGTGTGTTCCTCATCCTTCTGCCCGGCTCTGGCTCGCTGGTCTGGCGACTGCTCTCCTTTGCCGCGCTGCGCCGCTTTGCGCTGCGTCGCCGTCGCCAGCGGACAGCGTGCCAGGTATCATGACGCACCACAAATATTGTGGCACTTTCAGGGAATTTGTCTGATGAATGTGGCTGTGCTTTGCTGTGCCCGCGAGGTGTGAAGTCGACTTTCCCCACGGCTTCACCTCTGGACAGCGAAGCCGCACGAGATATGTGCGTCATCGCTGCCCTGTGATCGGAGTTTGATGATGTCATTATGTGTTTCAGATAGATCTGCGCTCTGCTCCTGCTGACTGTCGCGTCTGCGAGAGCGAGAAGATCCGCGCTCTGCCAGTGTTCGTCCGCTGCTTCGCAAACTTGGACCGTGTGTGTGTGTGAGTGAAATCTCCGTCAGTGCTGAATAACGACGATGTGTTGGACCATGATGTGACTCCACCACAGGACTAAACTGTTACCACATCAACTTTTTCCTCCAGCAGCGGAGATTACGGCTTTGACTTTAAGGAAAGTGTGTTGGAAATACTTTTTTCTTATTTTTTATTATTTATTTATGATCCCACTGGAGTGATTTGACTTCCCAACACACAAGACGAGATGCGTAAACGAGCACAATGCCCAACAATGGGATTATAAAGTGCATTATGTGGAGTCTGTCGGGTCACTCTTGAGGACCGGGCTCCGCTGCATGCTCTGCGGGTTTATGGAGACGAGCAGCCCGAGGATGACGGCTGGGACCCGGGAGCCGCCGGTGAACTCTTCTCCGGCGGTGGCAGCGAACGCTGAAGGCGAGGAAATCGAGGTTCTGGAAAGTACCGACGTCCTTCCCGTGGCTCCAGAGGACGTGAGTCGACTTGAATTCTTCGTTTATTCTTTACACACACACACATATATGAGCCTGAAATATTCTTTAAGTGAATTTGTCTCTATCTGTTCGAAAATAACAATTGATGCACATTGCTTAACATCTATTGATCAATACCTACGCTGTCCCTCCAATCTGCTTTATACATCTGCACTGCAGTATATATCTTTGATAGAAATTAAATATAAACTAAATATACACACATGTGGTCATCGAATTAATAACAAATACTCTTTAGGGTGAAAAAAAACAACCCAAATAACCTTTAGGGAATATTTGTCAAGTTTCTCAAAAAACAAAAATTATTACATTTACATAAGTGAGTAACGATTGACCAATTGTCCAATTACAATTATTTATAATTGGCACAATGAGGCCCCATTAATCAGCCCAACCAATCAATCAGTCTACCTACTCCTACATGAAGTTTTACTCAATGTATGAAGTAAAACTTAATGACACCAGAAGGTTTTCCATTTTTGAGACAACACACACACACACACATACCACTCTCTCTCTCCATTAGCCCTCCCAGACTCTCACATTATAAGAGAACCCTCTCATGTTGCCTAATGATCCACATTTTGGTACCTTATTATCTTCTGCTGCGGCTCATTGACCATGATGATCAGATAAGAACAGCATGCGATCGCAAGACCGCAATTAAGGCAAATTCACACCAAGAGAGGAACATCTATTAGTCCAAGATTCATCATTTCCAAACAGGTGGTGCTCTCCACTGTTGCACCTGTTCCTCCGCTGCCTCTCATCCATTCATTCCTATTCTTGCCGTTTCTCTCTTCTCTTCTTTTCTTGCTCCAGCAATGGAAGTCTATGTTTGACAAGGTATGTAACTCCAATCTGAGGTGGTATGGAACTTTATTTACCAATTTGCACGTTTCACTAATATTGTGGAGCTGTGTTGTCATCTGTGTGTGAACTGTGGACGACCTCTGACTTTAACTCAAAGCCATACAGATGTGTATGTAACACATGAAGCACTGCAGTGTCCCGCTTAAAGGTCATGACACATCGGGAGGGTTTTTCGAAGAATTCAAATGCAATAATGTAACAGAATAATAATACTAAAAGTGAGCAAGATTCAAATTTTTATTGTGCGAAATATCAATATTTTGTACTATATCGGTAAATTACATTAAATTGTGTGATTTTTTTTAACCCATTTTCCCCTATGTGTCATGACCTTTTACTTATGCTGTAACACTGGCTTAAACAGAAGTGACTTAAATCTGCCCTGTAGGAAATAATGTGTTAACTTTTGACTTCACTGTGTGAAACATCTCATTTTCAAGGCTTTGTTTGTTGCTGCTGTTTATAGTTTGCACATAACTTTTGATTAGATTCTTTCTGTGGGTAAATATACCAGAATTCCATTGAGGTAAATGAGGTGACTCCACTGGGTCTCAGCTGTTGGAGATGGCTAACGCGTCTCCCCTTCAGCTCCAGTTTGTAATTTTGGCTGATTGAACAAATGTATTTTTTTTAGATTTAGACTATTGCCTAGTGTGATTTTAAATCCTTGGCCTATACTGGGTGTAACATTCATGGCATAATAAATAACTCGAGCTGTGACTTTTGTCACACCCGACTCCTGTGGAGGCGAGAGCTGAGCTGGACTCTGCGGGCGTGTCGTCTGCTGTGCTGACACTGACCCCAACAATGCTACTAGTGTGATACATAATCCTGGTTGTATTGATCTGACAGTCCAATCTCATAGCTAACACACACACACACACACACATTCACACTCAAATGCAGAGATGACGCAGCCAAAAAACCCCATGAGAAGAAACACACAGACTGGCTATTCATGGAAACAGCAGGTTGGACCGACAGACGGTAAATGGACCCCCTACACACGCACGCACACACACACACAGCAACGCCACTCTGTCAGTCTGCTACAGCACCTGCCCCGCCCCCCCGAGACCCCCAACTTTCTCTTGGGAGGGATTTGTATATATATGTATGTGTGTGTGTGTGTGCGTGCAGGGGTTAGCATTGATGTGTATAGGTTTGAGTCAGAGGCTCGTGTCAGGCTTACTCATTCAGTTGGAGACTGTGGTCCCATGGGATTATGGGAAATGATCGTCAGGGTGTGGTTTTGCCTGTGTGTATTAATAATGGAGCATATTCTATGGACAGGCATTGAGTGGGCCTCTCACTCCACTGCCTTTATTCCCTCAGATGCCGCTTTTGAGTTTCCTCAAGTGGACGGCGGCCCACACACACAAAATGTGGGTCGTTGAAATGGTGAGGTTGCCGCTCAGTCTGGCACATGTATGTCCTCTCACTCTTATTCTCTTCTCCCACAATGAGTTGCTCCATTTGTCAGTCGGGCTGACCTCGGAGACCCCTGGCCTTTTGGGAAGTGACTGAAGAAGAGAAATGAAGCGGCCACTGAAAACCAGGAAACGATGCATTTTTAAGTCAGGCTATAGCAACATATGTCACAGCACGAGGAAGAGAAGATGAATGCTGCTTGAAAACAAAGAGCAAGAGAAAAGGTCCAGACTTTTATTTACCCAACACAAAGATGAAACTAGTGCATCCGTGCATGGAGGCATGTGTTATTTATAGCAAAAGTATTTGCCAGGTTGGCGAGGCTGGATTATTGGCGTGTAAGCCCAGTCCTGGCACACGCACACAGCACACTCTCATGTGCACCTTGACTGATGACAAGTAGACAGAGAGAGCTGGTGGTGAAGATATGGACTGTCTATTAGCTGAGATCTGCTGAATGCTATGGGAGTGATGTGTGGAGCTTGCACTGCAAAGACAGTAAAACTTTCTACAGTCCACTGGGGGAATCAACATGGCAGGATTTCTCCCTGTGTTCTCATGGCCAATTTGACTATGACAGCAGGATCCGTTAGTGGCCAAATCTTTTGTGTTGTTGTGACTGCAATAACCCTAAAAAATGGTTTAATCTAGAGTTTAAAAGGGTTTTTACCAGTGGGAATAAAATTGGCATTTACTCGCAATTGGCTTTAGTGTCATTTCGAATTATTACATCTTTCGGTCGTTGGAATAGCCATGAGTTGCCATGGGTTGGCACGTTATGTGGAGGACGGAGCGGCAGAAGATGAGTGAGTGAGTGAATGAGCATAGTAACCATGATAACATTTTCACTAACATCCATTGAGTTGTCGTTTCTTGACTTTGTTTCCAGTGCATTTGTGATGTCATAGTTTAGGCAAAGGTGATGCAGAACAAGCTCAGGGAATGTTGTTAATCACCCAGGTTCAATTAAGCAGCATCACCTGGGTTTAAAAGGTCCAAGTTTTCCCACTAATTTCATTGTGGAAGAAGCTTTAGTGTTGAGCAGTCGCACGCACCATCTTCTTTTCCTCCGCATGTGTTTCTCTTCGGACAATGTAGCTCTTCTTCGCCATCGTCCTCTTCATCATGCTGCGTTGTTCTCGTTGACATGGTCGCACACTAAAGTTCTTCCTCGCCTGACATTGTTCTCTTCTTCTTTGGTAGGAATGCGTCCATTGCCCTGCGTCCTTTGTACCGCCACCCAATGGTGAAGTGGGATACTACACGGTCCGGATGCGCGAGTATACCACAGACTTAAGGTGAAGTTTGGTGGTTAATATTAGACTGCGCTACTTTGCCACAGTGTAGTGAGTTAGGTTGGTGCTGGCCTAACTACCAGGACCAACTGAGTTTCAACAACTATTTTAACATAAATAGGAAAAGGAGGAGATTGAACTGCCAACCCTGTGATTAATGGTTGACCTTATGTAGACATTTTAAATGTAAGAGTTTTAAAGTTTAAAGGTATGAGTCCAGGTGATGACAAACCTCCTACAAATTAATTTAGGCTTTGGCGTGCATTAAATAAGGGTTTTGTTGGATTTTCATTTTCATACAGCATCAAAGAGGGGGGTTTTGTACAGTCAGTTGCATCTTCTCATCTCCTCTGGTAATCAGCTCTGGCATCCCTGCCTTGTCAAAGTCAGAGCTCCTTTTATTGTAGTCCTCCTTCTTCCTTTCATTTTTTGACTGTGGCTTTCCTTCAGCACCAAACCTTGTCATTTATTAGGGATGAGCCAGTGCGATATTGATTATCTGTATTGGTCGGATACTGGTCCAAATCACTGGATAGGATATTGGGAAAGAAAGAAAGATGTCAAATTCTACTTGATCAAAAACCCTAAAGATGGCAAATGGTTCATTTAGCAAAGACTGTAAAGAGAGACATCTGCCACCAGTGTCATGTGACATGGGTGTAAGGGATGTGTACTTATTTCACAATAAAAGAAGAAAAACAATGGACTGATACCAGTATTGGTTGATACAGATGGCTATGATATCGGTATCAGAGATGAAAAAGAGCCATCTTTATCATTTATGCAGGCTCCTATGTGAACTTGGTATGCACTGCTATCAGTTTCTGGGTTTCAGGCCATATGAATCAAAGTGCTGCGTGCGTCTGTTTCGCCTTCTCCTTCGCTCCCCTCTGCCGTCCCCAGGGAGGATTTTGTTGCTTTCCTCCACGGCGTGCAGAAATCAAGTGAGCAAACCTCAGAATGCTTTGATTTGTGTTCTGGATCACCTGAAACAAACATGTGGACTGAACGCACACGGAGACGGTGTCTAATGAAGCAGAGGAGATGTTGTTTGGAAGATAGCAGCTGCACTCTCTCCACCACATAATCAAAGCATCCCAGCCTCTATTTTGTTTTTCCACAAACACATACACACACACACACACACAGAAGAAGAAGAAATGGAGTCTGTTTTGGGGTCCCCACACTGACTGTGACTGATAAACAGGGGGTATTTTAGGGCACGCACTTCATGCCCTGGATTTATCTGGTAAACAGAATTAAGCATATTTATATCGCACGCCAGAATGAACCAAACACATTAGTTTTGTAGTGGAAGGCACATCAGACCAGGACTGTGAGTGGATGAGATGAATTGGATTCTTTTTTTCGTAGGTTTAAAAAAAGAGAAGACGATAAGGATTCTGTTTTCAAGTTCTCCCCGCACTTAAGTGTGATTATGTACAAGGCGGTTTATGAGAAGCTACCAGAGGTGGAAAATAATAAATTACTTGTAGGTTTTTTGAGTACTTGAACTTCTTAAAGTAATTTAAAAGAGGACAAGTGAATGATGAGGACAGGTGAACGATGAGGACAGGTGAGCGACGAGGACAGGTGAGCGATGAGGACAGGCGAACGATGAGGACAGGTGAACTATGAGGACAGGTGAACTATGAGGACAGGTGAATGACGAGGACAGGTCAACGATGAGGACAGGTGAATTGGCACTAATTAAGGTCCCTGAGTGAGTGAGAAAGTTGGAGCATTTGTGACCTTTGACTAATTTTGACTGATACATGTGTTTACGTATTTTATTTTGGCAGCACTTTCATTTGTAAAGCCTTGCCTTTAATTAAATACAATTATTCTGAGATTTGTGTCCCCTTGTCCTTTTTGCACGACACAAGAAAGAACCTAATTTATAGACCAGAACTTTTACTCGTACTTAAGTATCAAAATAGTGGTACTTTTACTTGAGTAGAATATTACAGTACTCTTTCCACCTCTGGAAGCTGCACCTACAGCGTTGATGCACAAAGTCAGTATTCAAAATTTACTGGGAATGTCCTGCTGCTTGTAAAGCCTGACAGTGGAAGTCCCCCAGGGTTTCAGACTGAAAATATGGCTCCTAGATGAAGTACTTGTAGAAACTGGATATGTCGAACCACACTGCAAACCTGTTGTGGAAACACTCAACTGTCTTGTGTAGTCTTTTGTGCTCTGAACAGATGGCCGTTTAATGGAGCCTTGCAGTTTGAATATCTTATAAAAGACTCCAACAATCAGGAAAAGTGTAATATTTTTGTGTTTCTCTATAATCCATATGTGTGTCCCCACTTGCCCTTGTGTCGACAGCCCGCTCACAGTCGTATGTTGAAATGCCCCCCCCCCCCCCCGCGCACGCGCCCACAGGAGCTTAGAGATTAAACACTTTCACATGGCTGCATATTTTCCATATAAGTCTCCCCTCCTTCATGTCTTGCTTGGAAAAGCCTCTGAATGTGAGCTGTGAGCTCCTGTCAAGTTCTTGTTGGAATTCCATCTCTCATCGTCTCATCACTTCCATTAAGTAAT
Source organism: Solea solea (assembly GCF_958295425.1). Taxonomy (NCBI): domain Eukaryota; kingdom Metazoa; phylum Chordata; class Actinopteri; order Pleuronectiformes; family Soleidae; genus Solea; species Solea solea. The sequence continues at coordinate 17,752,633 of NC_081143.1, read as the reverse complement.
GAATGTGAGGTGCGGTGTTAAAATAGCTCAGCTCACGTCATTAATTAGAAAACCTACAGACAATTCAGTGGCGGGGAAGCCACCTGTTCCCGGTGGGCCTTGTGTTTCCCAGGGTCCCTGTCATGTTTTTCAATGAGCTTATTATTTAGACATGCAGTGGCCATGGCTGAGAGAAAAGGATGGTCATTATTTAAAGCCATTTTGTCTGGCAACACCGTCTGGCCTCACCCTCTCGTGCACACTTCAAGTGAACGGTCCAGCGCCCTGGTAACTGGTACTTAATGGAAAAGACAACAGGGAAACCACAGCTGCGCTTAGTGGTGCATGCGAGGGTGACATGTCTCGCCACACCCTGTCAGTTTTACCTACATTAAAAGAAAAACGAGGTTCAGACAATGAGATCATGAACGCAGTCACTGCCTCTAGTGACAGTGAAGGCAGTGAAGATGATATGCAGGTTTCAGGTTTGGGTCTCTGAGTCGGGCGAGGACGCAGCTGCAGCTGCAGCTGCAGCGCCTCACTCTCTACCACAGAATATTTTCCTGTCATCACAGTGCTGATGATGAAATTATTATCAAAATATGGTCTTTGTGATTGTTTTCACGTTTTATGTTTCTGTAAAGTCCAGTTTTCGCTAAGTCGGGTTCAGTTCTGTACGTCATGCGTCATCACTTTGTGAAGGGTACCAACATTACTGAACCGTTCCATCCCAGTTTTTGGCTCCTTTTTAATGGGGTAGGCAAGTGCAGTGTCCTGACTCTTACATTTAAGCGTTTACCAGACACTTTTATCCAAAGTGACTTACAAGAGAGGAATAAGCTACATAGAAGAAGTCTTGGAAAGAAATCCACGAGATAGGAACAGTGGAAGATGCTCTTGCAAGCGCTGGGTCTTCAAGAGCTTCTTGAAGCTAGACAGGGACGCCCCTGTTCTGGTAGCACTCGGTAGGTCAAAGAGTCTGGATTGTCTTGTGCGGGGTGTTAGCCAGTGAAGCTATAAACACTGCACTCTGTTGATTGGTCGACAGAGAATCATCACTTACACGTTACGGTAGGGAAAAGTGGGGATGTTTTGTCCGTGCAGCCTTCTCTCAAACAAAGCTTGTCCTTCTCTTGTGATGAGCAGCCACATGCCAAGAAGAAAGCACACAGAATGCCGGATGTCCTCGATTGTAACTCTCTGTTTACTGTGTTGTGTTCTTCTTGTCTGTGGAATTTATTGGCGAGCTACACTGTGTCCAGCTCTTTATGTAGCTGCTTAAATAGTGATGTAAAAATGTATCCCGCCCAAACACACGCTAGGGCATCGTGTACTGCACCGTTATTGCTCTTCTTTGGGCTTCTTCCATTTGTAATGTGCTGATCCTTTGCTCTTTTTCCTCTTTCATCCATATTCTCTGTGCTATATTGATGTGCTTATCAGCCTAATTGCCATTGACACATACACAGATGGTGGGGGTCACAGTCTGCTGACCTGCTCATTTAACGCTGCACCAGTGATTGACACCAGCTGAGTCACGGCGATAACCCACTGACAAACAGAGTGAGCTGATATTGAACTGTGTTGTCTCGATTTTGCATAAGTAGCCATCAGCAGACAGTGCCTCAAACATTTTTATTGAAAGATATAATCAAAGCTCATCTTTCCCTGTTCCCCCACCGCATCCCAACTCGGCTCTAAATAGATTTCTTTAATGAAAGGCACAGTTCCAGTTAGCAGAGTGTGAAAACAGCCTCTCCTTTTATGCAGAGGTAAAAATAGCTGCTGTGCGTGTCGATCTGTAAATGTGAGAAAGAAGATGCGCCAGTTTATCTGTAATTGGCCACAACAACAGTTTTGTCTTCGACAGTGGAATGGTTCGGTGTTTATTAAATACACTTTTTGTGTTCATGTGCGCATTGTAATTAACCCACCAGGCCTGTAAATGTAAATCAATTATCAGAGGTCGAAGGAGGGCAGTGGAAGTGAAAGCACACAGCACCTGCAGGGTTGGGAAGTCGGGTACGCCAGCTGCCATTTTGGATTAACTGCTGTGCAAATGAGTTAGTTTTGATTTGTACGCTCTCTATCTTCTCTTTCATCTGCCACTCTCCACTCCCCTCCCTCCTTTTCTCTGTTTCATCTGCTTGGTCTGAAGTTGGATTCCCCATCAGAATTGAAAGGATGTCAGTCTTCAGTCTCCGTCTTCTCGTCAATACTTTCATGTCATCTCTTCTCATTAGCTCTGTTTCTTGGTTTTCTTCCATTGCCATCACAAAAATGACAGTTTCACAACTGGTACTGGATATAAAGCAGTTTTTATGCTCGCAGAAAGGTGTCTTACTCGTATTTTTTTGCCTGAGGCAGTGCTTTTGTGGGACAATACTTGTCCAAACAAAGAGATACTTCCTCTTCACTTTTAAGTTGCATGTTGTCTTACAGTGTAGGCTAAGGCCATATCATGACAGTGTTTGTTTTAAGGTGTTCATGTGGCAGCAGGACGACATCCCTTATCTTTAACTTTCCAGTTCAGCAGTGTCCAGTTTCTTATTTCAGTCTGTCACTCAGTGAAGGTCCACATATTCCCCAAGGCTGGATGTGTAATAACTTTCCACAGGTTATAGTTACTGGGCTGGTGACAGAGTAACACATCACACCGTCACTAGGGGTCTGTGTCTGTGTGTGTGTGTCTGTGTGTGTGTGTGTGTGTGTGTGAGTGTGAGAGAGAGAGAGCTACTTGTGTTTTCTGTCATTATTATGTTCCAAATTAAATGTACAGCTCAGGCTACTCTTCGTTTTTTCTTTATACTCTTTTTCGACATCTTTTTCGCCTCGCCTCTGCACGTTTTTTTTGCTTTTCCATTAGTGATAGTACCTGGTACTTTCCTTAGTACCTGCTCTGGCGAGGTTGCAAACTTCAGACTGCCGGCCACTGATTGGTCAGAGTGTCGTCACTGGAAGAGGCACGAGCAAGATATCTGACACAAGAATCAAACTGAACAATGCCGAACTGTAGATCAGTTAAAAAGACTTAAAAATCCTGAACACGTTAATCTTTAACATTTAGCAAGGAAATGTCTAAAATCTCAATATTTAACAGAGGAGTCTGGTGTATTTAGCGACAGCACTGCCGAAAGCCTGTGATCCAAAATAAACAACCAGTGTTTACATTTATGGAGAAGTCAAGTTATTTTAAACTAAATATTTAACTTTAGTTTAATATAATAGCTATTAATGGAAGTATTGTTTGGGTTTGCGACCAGGTCGGAACATTTGGGGATTAGGTAAATTGGACAATCTAAATTGACTGTAGGTGTGAGTGTGAGAGTGGATGGTTGTTTGTCTCTATGTGGCCCCCTGTGATGGACTGGGGATCTGTCCAGATTCGCCCTATGTCAGCTGGGATTAGCACCAGCACCCACCACGACCCTCATGTGGAGGATAAAGTGATAGAAGATGGATGGAAGTATTGTTTGTGTTTCACTGGTGCATGGCTTACTAAAGAATCAGCTAATGGACTTTTGGCCGGAAATTGGAAAGTTCTCAGTCCTGGTTGATTTCGCTCCAGTAACTTAGGTGAGTAAGCAGTGATTTTTGCTCTTGTTCCTTTTCACGCTGCAACAGATTAAACTGATGTGCTGTTTAAAATGTTTTTTTTTTTTTTTTTTTTTTTTAATTGTAGTGATGCATTTTGGATTAACATTAGCACTGTTTGTGCTAAACCTGCTGACTAACACATATTAGTTCTTTTAAAAACAGCATGTTCACAAAAGCGATGTGTGCATGCAAGCGTAAAAAACAAGCTGTGTGCTTAGTTTCAGAAAACAACAACGGTGAAAAGTAAAAGGAAAGACTCAGAGTATGTTTCAGTGAAGCTTTTCATCCACTTTTCAATCCAGGTGCGGCAGAATTTGTGCATTTTAAATGAAAATGTAGTAGTATGGATGTAGCCTAAAGGTCAACTTGGGTTTGCAGCAGTAATCTCAGAACCTTTCAGCTATTGTCTGATGATGATGATGATGATGCTTACATCAGCAGCAACTCAATACAGCACTTTCCCCCAAAATGGGGGGACACCAAGTACATAAAACTGGAAATATATATGTCAGGACAACCTGGTCTGACCTGTCCCACTCCGTGTCGTCTTACAGGGCGACGGTGCCGTGAGATGCCATCAGGGCAGAAGTGCTGAAGTGGCTAATTCTGACAAAGAGAAACCATATCACACAACATTAGCTGGCCAATAGAAAATCCTGCCATTTTTGATGCTCTGCTTACTTGCTGTGATGTTTCCTGAACACGCACATCCTCTGTCTTTGCACCAAAGCTGTTGCTGACTGCAGGTGTGCTTTTCGTGACGATGTTAATAAGATAAGATGCGGGGCACGTACTGCTCTTTTGCACCATGCAATCAGTCGGTGTATGTCATATTGGTCAGATGTCGTGTCTGTGATTCAGTGTTGGAGGCTCACGCCAAAACAGGGAAATAAAATTAGGTTGCAGATGGAGTCGTTCCCACAGATTGTAAAATGTAGTCGCGTTTACTGAGACGAATCTAGGGGAAAAAAACACCAACAACAATAAAACAGCCTTCCAGATAATCACAGATGGGAGAATACTTTTGGCTGAAACCACAAGACATTCTTCTAAAATAAGGAGATTTGGTTTTGCATCTGCCTTTGTTGGTCCTCAGTTTGGAAAAATAGGAAATATAAATAGTGTTTTGTTCTTTTTTAACAACGAGCTGCTGGGATGTTCTCAGGAGTGTCACAGCACATAACTCTGACCACGCTCCTTGGTGAACTGTTATGATCGTTCTGTGCTGTGGGGGCAGTAAACGCTCTATTTATTGCACCAATTTGGAGGTTTTTCAAGAGCAGTAACTGTTGAATTTTTTCCTTGCTGTAATTTTTGCTGTGGCTGAATAGTAACCTTTAGGAATGACAGGTGTGAAGAACCATAATCGTGGACGTTAGACTTTTACACTTTTCTCAGGGTTTGATTCTATGATTTCTATGATACAGTCACTTTAGTTTCCAACTACCCCGTTGGAATCGTATCATCCACACAGTAAATGTAAAAACACGGCTAAGTGGAACCTTCAGTCTGTCCCGTTCAACATTATGACCCTGACAGTGTAATTTCATCTCATAGAAATCTTTAGGGATAGACGTGATGGAGTGAATTCTTATCACTGTTGCTGCAAATATACTGCAGCCACAGTTGTATATGCAGCAGCTCATCACGGTGCCTGTCACTGTCTGACACTGAAGATGTCATTATGATAAAAATGCTCTCCTTGAGAGAAACCGCTTCCAAGGTTGTGATAACTCATAGTTATATAATAAGTGTGAATAAGAATCCATTTTATGTGTCACTTTTTACACAAGAGCTTTTTAAGAAGCAAACTTTTTAATGTGATGAATGTGACGGTGTTTGTGTTCGTACAGATACATCATTGCATTATGGTCTTTGGTGAAGATCAGCATTAAGTGGTGTGTGCATCATGTGTGTATATGGCAGCACAGATATTACAAAGTAACCCTAACCCTAATCTGTTTACGCAAGATTACACAGGCCCAAGTCCAGTGGAAGCTTCTGTCAAATTTAAAGGGCTGTCCACAAAAACCCATTCTCCTTTATTTTAAAGGTGTAGTGTGTGACATTTTGGAGGGTTTTTGCAGAAAATGAATACACTATCCGAGTATACAACCACTTTAAGATGTAGTTTATGTAGCCTCGGAATAAGCCTTTCATCTGCTTGTTTCTGCAACAGCCCAAATGGACAAAGCTAAATCTTACTTTCACTGTGGATCTCATTATTTTGAGTCTTTCTTTAATTGTCCTGATGAATCACTCAGAAAGAAGTCTCACATTTCTCTGAAATTTTAACTTTCATCATTTGTTTATTTGTCTAAAACCCCATAACCGTGTGTCTCTTGTTGGGTGCAGAAGCTTCATTGAGTCTTGTTATTGTTTCAACAAGGGAACTCTAATCGCTGAGACCGTTTCTTACTTGCTGACCTTTTGGAATTATGGGGATAGGATTAAGAAAAGTGCACCCGTATGGATTCTAAGGATGAGGAGACATGAGAGTGATTGACCTCCTGGTTGTAGCTGACAAGTAAAAGGTCCTGCTTGCAACATTAGCTCTAAAAAACAGCCCAGGAAGTGAAATGTCAGTGATGGCAGAGGGCAGGTGTTGCTTGTACAGTTAAAATATGCCACTTCTCCCAACAGCCTGGTTCTTTTATTTTGGCCCTTGTTCCCACTGAAGATTGATAGACAGATTGAGGGGTCCCACTAGATGCAGATGGTAACCTTGTAAATGTGTCCAACAGTCGCACAAGCTCCGCCCGTCGTCACCCTCACCCCTTTGCCTTTCTCACCCGCCCCCCCCCCCATTTTCTGTTTCTCTTTCTTCTTGGGATTTGAAGAAAATAAGTGTAGGGCCTCCCCTCGGGGCAGCCTCAGCCTCGGGTCCATTTGCCAACTATTAGAGATCATAAATCTCTACGGTGAATGGAACTGCTGCTATTACTGGTGCAGGTTTTCGATGGTGTTGTTGGGGGAGCTGACCTCAGGGCAGGCCTGCAGCAGAGGAAGAAGCTAAAAGGGGGGGGGGGGGGGGGGTGAAAGACAGCATGGGCACGGCTCATTAAACAAATGTCTTTTTGTCTGCGTTCTTATTCTGTGAATAGCTGCTGGATTTGTGCAGCAGTGAGGAGATGTTTGATCGTGGGTCTGGTCTGGCGGTAATAAGGGGGCTCTCACCTCGCTGTAAATGGGAGGTTTGGGGGGAAAAGGTCACCAATCTCTGTCTTTGTCCCTGTCTGACCTGCCTGTGCCCTGTGCATGAGTGACATGGATACTCCATCACATCTTTGTGTGTGTGAGTGTTTTTGGACTTGTGTATGTCCTGTAACTAAGTGCTTTTGCCAATTTTTCCACAATAACTTCCAATATCTGGCAAATTACTGCATGTTAAGGTACTGTTTTAACAATTTAGAACAGATTTTGCATGTTAAATCTGAAATTCAAACAGTCTAAAACACAATTGTTTGAGTCTCCCAATGTTTCTTTGTCTCTCAATGTCCAAAAATTCCTAAAACTATGAAGTGAAACAAAAGGAATTTTATTGTAGGTCATGGTGCAGAGGATTCTAAGAGGCAGTTTTCCCCAATTTCAGTCCTAACATAAGGGCAAGAAGAAATATGTCAAAATGCTTTAAACAAATGCCTGTGATTATTTCACCTCTGCGTGAGAGAAGGCCAGCCAACTTTATCATCGAGGATACAGTGATAAATGTTCTAGCTGTCACCCGTAATGATTCTCAGAGCTGAGTAGTAAACAGAATCTAATCTAGTGTGATGGCAGCAGCATGTCTAATTATGTCACCATAATCCTGAACTGCTAAAAAAGTTGATTCACTTATATGTTTCTTCTAGTTTTCGGTGTTTGTGTGTGTGTGTGTGTGTATTGTGTCTTCATACATGCTCTCTCTTGAGTGTGAATGCTTTCACAAGCAGCGACAGGGGGTAAAGTGTTTATTTGAACACATTGAAGAAAGCCCGCTGAGGGCTGCTCAGCTGTCTGCTGCAATCCCCTCTGTTTCTGGAGACACCCTGGAGGTAGTACAGAGCTCTCCCCCCCTCCCTCTCTCTTTGTCTCTCCCCCTCCTGTAAGCTGTAACCAGTCTGTCTCGCTCCATCTTGCCTTCTGTCACACAACATCAAATCTCTGTCTCTCTATTCTGCCCCATATAGCCACTTGTAGAGGTCCAGCCTTAAAAGTGATCTTTTTACAAACAAATCCCAGCTGTAGTGTCAAACAATAATCATAAGGCTTAATATATGTGTACTTTCACAAACATACAGTAATAGATTAAAAACAGTTGAATTCAAACCTAAAGGAAATGAGAGACAGGGATACATAGAGGGAGAATGCAGCGTTATTTCACTACAATTATGGATGTGTTGTATAATAAACCCAGACTGGAGGCATCCAAATATGTAAATCCATGACTAACGGATGGAACAGAGGTCTACTCCACATAAAAAGCCTTTGAGGATCATCCAGGCAGCTAACTCCAGTCTGCTGCTGTATCCAATTATATAACAGAACATGTAGATATGTGCATATGCAGCGCTGTTATATTCTGTATTCCACGTGATGTTTGATCCTCATACTTACACAGACACAGACATGTTATTAGTGCCTCACATCACATGTACTTTATTGCATGTGCTGTAGCATCAACTCCGACGCAACCTTTTGATCGCGGCAGTGCTCGCTCTCTGCCGCCCTTCATGTAGCGTTTCTTAAAACCCTGGCATCCACCTGTAGACGCTGAGTCTACATTCCACTGAGGAAGGTATTATCATCCATCCTCTCCACGCCCTGCTGTACTCAACTTGTCGCCTTCTTATAGGAAGGTGGCACTTTCCTCATAATCCAAGCGAGTTCATTGCTTGCACTGAATATAAATATAAACCGTTGGCTGTTACTCTTTCAAATATTAGCTTGTTTATGTTGGGAAAAAGAAGTCACCAGTTCTGACAGGCGAGCCCGAGACACACTCGTTTCTGCATTTGTTCTGTTCAGTGAGCAGCAGAACGGCAAGTTTTTTTGTGTTTTTTTTACCTAGATGGAGGCTGTGCAATGTGTTGTGCTGTCAGACAACACAGCACATTCAGTGCAGAAGCAACTGTTAGAATCAGTCAAACAGGACAGGCTAAGTACAACGACTGTGAAATATGAAGGGAAAACAGATAAAAGACTAAAACCAGTTGACACCAGACAGAATACAAATATGGTTTAATGATTGTGCTTAACACACTTTCCACCCCTACCACCTGTTTTTCAATAGGCTGTTGTTATTATAATAAATGTGTGCCTTCATTCATTCAGTCAATTAAAAGCAAAAACAGTGTTGATGACACATTACAGTGAAGGCAAATACATCATTCATTCATGAAGTCATTCACTCCGTACGTTAACATGCACAGTTTATTCGAGTGAAGGCCGTAGCCCAACTAAGACAGGCAACCGGACAACTTGCAGAGGCAGAGTATCGAAAATCGACTTATTGGCTGACTCCGCCTCCATAGGTGGCGCTGTATCTCCCTATAAGCTAGTGCGTGTTGAATCAGTTTCCTGTTGACCTTTACGTCGCAGTCTATACTTCGTCTCCTTCTACTTCTGGGTAGAAGACCAGGGAGGACATTTTGGTGTATGCACAGAATTCCAAGCCCGACGCCAAGTCCGACTAAGTGCATATAATGCATAACAGGTATGTTAGTCTGACTAAGACTAGCTCAGTTTTAATCGGACTTACCTGTTTACATTAAAAATAATCGAATTATTGTCTTAGTCCGACTAAAATTGGAATGATTGTGACAGTTAGCTTAAGCTGCTCTGGAGCAAACTTCATGCAACGAGTCTGAAAGAGTTTTTAGATATTATTATCCAGAGGCAGTAGGATAAGATATTCCAATGCTTGACATATTTACAGTGTCTGTATCAAGTCACTTCTTTATGTGTGGCCTTTTTGCTGCTGTAGCCCATCTGCTTCAAGGTTTGACGTGTTGTGTGTCCTGAGATGGTCTTCTGTGTGCCTTGCTTGTAATGACAGAACTGCCACTCTCAGGATTTTTGTTTCTCTTTTTCAGACCATCCTCTGTAAACCCTACAGTATATTGTGGGGGAAAATCTGTGTGGCTCAGCAGTACTCGAACCAGCTCGTCTGGCACCAACAACAACTCTTCGCTCAAAGTCACTTAAATCACCTTTCTTCACCGTTCTGATGCTCAGTTTGAAATGCAGCAGGTCACCTGACCATGACAATGTCTACATGCCTGAGTTGCTGCCATGTGATCGCTGAGTGGATATTTGTGTTAGTAGTTAGTAGAACATGTGTACTGGAAATAGTGGGCAGTGAGTGTAGATCTAAGTGCCAGTTTAAAGCAGTAATGTGTTTTTTAGGGGGGACTAAGTTACAAAGGAGAAAGAAGATTTGTGCAAAAAACCAGTGTAGTGAAGCATCTGTGTGTTAATGAGTGTTCATGGATGAGGCAGAGACAGCGATCGGGGACAGTGAGTGGGTGTGCAGTCTTCTCCTGTGGTGCTGGGTAATAGATATGGCTGACTGTGGAGCGAGCTGCTGTGGTATGATGTGAATTAAGTGAAATATTGCTGCTGCTTGGTCAAGGCTATTAATACTGCATCACCTAGAAATGTTCAATTTGGATTTCTTTAAAGATGCTGTCAGTTCTCCACTCTTTTTATTTGGAAACATTTTCTCAGTGTTTTCCTCTAGAGTAAATTGCTCAGGGCACAGTGCGTTGAAGTTTTTTTTTTTTTTTTTAATATCCTGGTTTAATTAGTCACCGGAGGAGGAGGCAATACTTTTTTTTACAGCAATGTACGGGCTGTTTGCAGGCAAAATAGAGCTTGCACATTTCACACCTTCAGGACAAACTAGTGTTCACCAGGTTTTCAAAGCAGCAGCAGCAGCGGTGCATACCGCTCAGTCCTGTAGTATCCATGATGAAGATAATTGATGAGTGCATTTAGAAATAAAGTAGTTCATGCACAGTCAAAAGGGCTGCTTCATTTAATTCCATATAATGGAACCTAAGACCAATGAGAGAATGTCGCACTGATCATTATCTCGTTTAAATTCCCCCTTCATGCTCAGGTGGATTAAAATAACGACTCTGAGATCAAGTTCTCTGATATCTGCCTTTTCCAAGGATTCCTTTATATAAATGTGTCATGAGCAAAATCTCAGGGGGAAATGTTAGAAATCACATTTAAGAAGCTGAAAACCCTTGCTTTAATCAAACCAATCAATCGACTATCAAAATAGTTGATGATGACTTTAGTTATTGATTAATCTCGTCAATTAAACTTATCAATGAATCGTGGCACTTTTACTCCTTTGAGACACAAGTCATTTAGCCGTTTCAAAAACATAATGCTCCATTTCCATGGCAGACGTTTATATGCTGAGGCAGTTACATCATATTTATGGTTTACTAACTGCGTCAGATTTGACCTTTTTTCACGTTTGCAATAGCCGATCCAGTAGTGTTTGCCATTACTGGACTGACACCGCCTGCGTGTGCACGTGTACCCACCGAAGACATCTTCACACTGACTAACGTTGCCTGGTTACAGGCCAGTTGGCAAGGAAACGCTGACTGCCCATGCTAATTTGCAATAGCCTCAACCAACTGTGTGTGTATATATGTATGTGTGGTTGTTTATGCGTGTGTGTGTCCGTGTGTGTGTGAGAGGGAGAGATGAAGGAGGGCTTCTAATCTGTCAAGCAAGACAGGTGACCCAGCGCTCTGTTGATTAGCCCAGACAGACACATCAGTCATCCCTGCGGCCGCCGTGAAACACCTGCCTGTGTGATAGAAAAATCCACGACCTCTCTGAAATCCAATCCAGGTGATACCTGAAAAATATCATTCTGAACCACCAATCAGAATTAGCAGGAGCAATCTGTAATTCTGTCATTTTGGGTTGACAAATGTGAGAAAGAAAAAAAATTCAGTCAGCATTGTGATACGATGAGGAACTACCCTTGTTGCGTTTTGCTGAGTTTATAATGCACAACAGTGAAACATGAATAATCTGGAGATTCTTTTTACTCCAAGACAAAAAGTGGAAAGAACAAGAGAAGGAGGACAGAGAGAGGAAGAGCGCAGGTGAGAGAAGGCAGACGAGACATTCATTTCTCATCATAGACGACAGGAGAGCAGCAGAGAGAGAGAGAGAGGAGAGAGCAGGGAATGAAAGAAGACAGATGAGGAGAGGAGAGAAAGGGAGGATAAGAGAAAGAAAGAAGAAATGAAAGGAAATACTGCGGCCAGTCTGTTCTGACTGTTCCTGCTGATAAGACAAATCTGAGTGAGTGCAGTTCCACAAGTAATGGCCTGAAATTTAAATTCTTCCTAACCTGATACATTTGCAGAAAGTGTCCAAGTGTAGGATGAGAGGCTTTGCAGAGACGACTTGTGAAAATGGGAAATTTAAGCCCAAGTGTGAACAAAGCGTGAGGCTAAAGTTAGGGCCTCAACCCTTTAATAGCATTTTGGTTTGGAAAATGTAAAAAAATAAAGCACCTTGACGTGGGCTTTTTCTGTAGAGCCTAAAATAAACAATAAATAAAACCTTACAGAGTTCTGTAAGATAGAACGATATACAGTATGTAGGACAGGAAATACTGGTTTGTATCCAACTGAATCAATGTAATAATCTGCTATAAAATCAAGCATATGCATTTATCATGTGCATGGACATCTGTTGCCTTTTTAGTTTGTGTTGTTTCTTTTTTTGCCTCTTTTGCCGACTAACAGCCATCCTCTGTTAGTGATTAGTTCTTATCTGTTTGCCTCTTCCTCTGCCGCTCAGAGTGGACGCTGTCTGCTCTCTGGTCTTATCGTCTCGCTTAATAATCCAGGGAAATAACAAGATGCATTGTGCAGTCTATGCAACACTTGCCCGCTCAAGTGTCTTTCCCAGTGGGAGAATGTTGCTCATATTCAAACAGGATTAATGAGTGGGTGATAAATTGTTGAGGGGTTGCTGTTTAAAGAAAGTTTGGTTACAATAGAGTGCTGCACTGGACAAGTGGGGTTTGCTCTCAGCTTGTTGACTTTGCTGACGTCAAACTGTTGCTTAATTGACTTGGTTTGTGTCCAGCTGTTTTCCAATCAAAGGCAATTATTGTACTTGCCAGCTCTGTGCATAACGTGTCATTCTTACACGCCTTATTTTTACCTATGTATCACCTCATCTATCAATTACTCTTCTTATACACAAAAACGTTATGTTTTTGTGTTGGAGATGTTGTGTTGGAGTTTTTCTTTTTCTTTCTCTCTGTTAAATGGTCAATTCTGTTTTATATATACAGGGCCAAAAGTCTACTTTAACCGCCATCTCTTAAGACTGCTGCACTCTGGCAAAAACTCACATTTTGGGATTCAGAGACTTTCAGAGGATTACGTTTCCAAAAGCAATCCCCATATTAAACAAGAAAATGCAATACGGTTTCCTCTCATGCTACTGTGCACTTGCACTTTAATACCGACACTGTCTATATTGTACATACACAGTGTACATTTATTTACAAATACAAATTATTCGTTGGATTTTTTGCTTTAATCAATCAGCTTGTGTGATTTTCGCGTTTGTATGATAGAGTGGCGACTTCACTTTCCTTGCTTGAACACACTATGACAATAAAGGCGATTCTGATTCTGATTTACAGTGACATCATAATGTTCCGCAGAAGCACATTTCTGGCCATAATTCCATGCCATCACTCAGAGGCAGAAGTGCATTTCATGCATGTTGACGAGCTGACAGGGGCACACAACTGCAAGGCAGTCATTTGAGTTCATAATTTTAGCTTTTCTATCCTTTACTTTTCGGCCAAGTCCACTTCCTCTTTTCCTCTGTCCTCCCCTCTTTGGCATTGGCCTCTGAATTTATTTGTTGCTTATTGCCCATGCACAGTCACTGCTGTGGCATTTTGGGCCTTATTAGAAGTCTTATCGAGGCATTCGTCATGTCTCTGAAGTGTGACATGGGCAGAGCACTGGCTGGGGGGGCGTGACAAGCATGGCAATCTGGTCTTTATTTGAGTCAGAGGGCTGACATTTCCTTGCAGAATCTTCGCAGTGGGAGAGGTAATATCTGGGTAATTAATGGTGTGAAACTGGGACGGCTCATCACATCCATCTCTTCCACATCCTACCCCACTGTGCTGTCACTGTGTCACTCAACTGTCAACTGACACCAGTAGAGAGATGTTGGATCTGCGGATCTCTGTTCGTCTCAAGTGGAAATTGGTTCCCAGTTGAATGCTGACAAATTTGAACACTTTGATGATAAAGAAATTAAAAAATGGAATGAGAAGTGAGAGGCTGCACGGTCAGTGTTGTGGTTAGCACTCTTGCCTTTGCAGCAAGAAGACTTGCATGTTCTCCCCATGTGTGTTTTCTCCGGGTTCTCCGGTTTCCTGTCACAGTCCAAAAACATGCAATATGGGGATTAGGTAAATTGGACACTCTAAATTGTCCGTAGGTGTGAGTGTGAGAGTGGATGGTTGTTTGTCTCTATGTTGGCCCTGTAATGGACTTACCGTTTTCGTTGGTATGGAACGTTGAACGTATGAATCGAACGGACTGAGTGGTACACACGCGACAGACATGAGTGACATGAGTACCGAACGGGATGGATTTTTTAAGGAAACTGTCATCAGGTTTCAGTGTCACGTGAGTCAAGATGTCTTTCTTCATCAGTGCAGAGAGAAGGTGTTGTCCTCTGAGATACAACTAGACTTAAGTCTGTATCGTTAAATGCTTCAAGATCCCTGTGTGTCTTCTACGTCTCTCTTCCTCTGTGCAACACTGCCTTTGTTTGTGTACCTGAATTCTCTTTCTGTCAGAGGCTAATGAAACAACCCACTGGCTACTGACTGCAACCTCTGTCAGCTTCCACGCTAGACTGAGCCGTCAGGTCAGACACAGACTGTGGTAGAGATTAGTCCTGTGAGCATGGCGCTTTATATTTAGTGCTGTGTTGGCTTACATGTTCATTTGTCCATGTCTGTGTGTAAGAATTATCGAGAGAAAAAAAAAAACTAAGATCTTTATCAAGTCATTTTTTTAAAAGGAACATTTTTCGGTTGTTAAAGATCATCTTCAATGTGCAGTCAAAACTCAGCAATTGTACCTTGAAAGTGCAGCGCACACTAATGGTGAGACTGCAGATTATTATTACGAAGGACTATGGTGGCTTTTACATACCAGAAAAGACATTTCTTTGTTTGTAAAGTAAGCTTCAGCTTCAAAATGCACTCGCTCAGGGTTTGTCCATTGGTGATGTCGTAGAAACATAACAGTGCTCCATAAAGCAAGGGCCAGTGCTGAAGGTGTATACAAAAGGCTGATTCAAAAACAATTTTTATTTTAAAGGAAATAACCATTATACACTTATTAGATCGCACGGACATGCCAATAAAACCTCCTAAATGTTACACACTGGACTTTTTAAATAACTACTTCAATATTATTTGTGTGGTTGACTCACTGACTTGTTATAGGGGAGGTGTCAGTGACTCGACACTACCAAAACCAATTTCAACAACGTAGTGTGAATGAACTTGATTTACTCACTCAGTAAACATTTTTCTGAGTAGTTAATAAGTAGTTTCAGTTCTTCTTCAATAGCATGTCCCATTTAGAGTAACATTGACGATATGAGTGTGATTGACAGCTGGTGACGTCTAATTGAAGGATGTCTGTGAACATTCGGTCACAAAATCTTAACATGGCGACAATGCTGAAAGGGCAGACTCACACCAACACAATATCACCATCACTGACAATAGGACGTCCATTCATGTCCACATCATATCTGGTTGCCTCACAGTGTTGACTGCAGTTTTCTGGCCGTTGTCAGTGTCCACCTCCTTGTCACCACCCTGACCCTCCGGGCCTCCTATTCAGAGCGGTAGCTCACCGACAAGCTGTCATCTTCATTCAACCTGAACTGGACTTGGTCTCCTAAGACCAAGTCTGATCTAATGATAAGTGCTTAAAACCACAGGGTGTTCGCTGGCCTCCTGTGACCAACAGCACTGATAATGTGCTCTTTGAGCTGTGTCAGATACTGGGATGACAACAGAGAATGGCGTGTATGTGGTGAGACAGAAACAGAACGAGACATGGGAAGACATTGCACTGGAAAATCCTCATTAACGTGAGAGGGTGCGCTAGTGTTGGTGTGTTTCAGTTGCACCTGCTGTATGTGTGTGAGTGGTGTGATGGTCAGTGAATGAGATGCCCCTGGTCTTGTGTGTCCTCCCTGGTACTTCAGTTTAATTAGCGGAGACTAATGAGCTTCTCCCACTCTAACAAGGCTGGCTTTTTATTAGAACCCCTAATTGCACCATATGAAGGGAATACTGAGACTTTGTGTTCGGTACCAGCAAGACATGTAAGCCTTGTGTATGAATGTCTAATGTGTCTTCTTTGTTCTTAGGGTCCGGTGTGTAAGAATGTGTCAGTACATTTACATGCACAGTTTAATCCAGCTAAGGCCTCCACAGACTGACTCTGAGTCTGACTAAACGTATACATGCAGGAGTAATCAGACTATGAATCAGACTATCAATCGCGTTATCCAGGTATGTTAGGTCGATTAAAACTAGCTTGATTTTAGTCTAACTTGTTTAAATGACATTAAGAAAACCAAATTATTGTCTAAATCGTGTGCCATCTAATGCTGAGACTGCAAACTGTAACAAAGGGAGCACTCCTTCACTCAACCCTACCGTTTCCAGCTCTGTCAGGGAACTATGGGGGCCTTTTCATACCAGAAAGAATGTTAACATTGTGGGCTGATGTGAAAGGAAAGAGTGTAAACATTCTTTCTGTCCACTCTCCCTCTCTCACTGCTCTTTCGTTGGTCTTCTTTATTGGTTCATGCCTCAGGTTTATTTGGGCCGAGCTGTCCTTTGTTAAATGAACTGTGTCATTTTGTGCAGGAAGCTCGTGATTGCCTGATGTTCACATGAAAGGCATATTCTAAGGCAATTTTTTATTTTAGGCAAGGCAAGGCAGCTTTATTTGTAAAGCACGTTTCATACACAAGGGCAACTCAATAGATCAATACAGAGTACAGAATAATAAAAAGAGAGAAAGAAAACAAAAAGTTAGACTGAAATGGAGCATGAGATATGATTGTGCAGTATGAGACAGAAATGTACGCTAAAATTATTAACAGAATGTAGAGTGCAGAAGATTAACATTTTAAAATGCTTCAAAAGAGCATATACATGTTATGTGAATCATGTTTCCCTCCTGTCACAAAATGATCTCCTTTCTGACTAAAGGCTCATTTAGCAGTTTTTATGTATTTATTTTTTCATTAAATCATCTCCTGTAGGTCATTTGGATACATTTTTCTTTTATGTATATATTGCACTATAGAGAATACAATTAGCCAGAATCCTGATATATTTCATATCAAAACAAATAGTTATAGTCAAGAGTAAGCAAGATTGAAATTGTGTGTTTCAAATAAAAATAGAGAGTCGCCCACAGCTCCTCAGTAATCACTAAGGTTAAATGGTTAATCAACATGCTTCTAATTGCCTGCCAGTGTTTTAGGTACTAAAGTCAATAAGCCCCCCTATTCTCTCTTTGGGTAATGTCAGCTTTTCATGTGCTAATCAGTGATTTTGATCCTTGCTGGAACACATGTATAATTTTCATTAATTACAGCGATATTCACCGTCACATGCACTGTACTTATTGTTATTATTCAGTCCGCAGCTATTGCACTTTTGCATTTTTATTGATGGGCAACTTTTGGGGTTTTTGAACACTGCAAACTATTAGCCATTCAGTCTGGAAACCTTTATAAGAGAAAAAGGAGAAGAACGCCACGCTGTTAGCTCATTAAATGGGCTGCATTAACGTCAGATACAGGTCATTAGTCTGTCTTGGCTGCCTTGTTTTTATGCCACTCCACAGATGTTTATGTGTCATGGAATAGACAATTACCACAAATAAACACCATATAACAGACATAAAAGACAACAGGAGACAAAGCAAACAGCAGATAAAAAAATGTTAGACATAGATAACGCGACTAAATATATCTTAGGGAATCCGGTGCTTTCATTCTGCCTTGTTTGATACACCTACCAGTATTAAAGAGCTTGTTTAGTTTGCAGCTCAGTAGATGCTGTTTTTCTCCTTCACAGTCTGTCTCACCATCAGACTCTGTAGAGGTTTTGCAGGTGAGGCTGTGTACATGCTGCAAACACACAGAGTGTGAAATTCAGTGAAATAGCCAAACAGTTGTTGTGCTTAATATTTTCAGAGTCATGCATTTATGCTGACTGCATTTGGCAGATTTGTCATTTGGTATCAATATCACATTCAACACGTTTTAACTTATATAGAAACACAAATTTAAAGAAAATGTAAACACTTGTGGTCAGATAGTAAGTTAGTGATCTCAGATTCTTTTTAATAACGATTATTGCAGCTCCTGGTGTTTATTCTTCATGCCTCTTCCTCCCTCAGTCCCGTCATGCATGTTGCCAAGCAGATCAGTTGTAGCTCTGTTTGCTAATATTACAATGTTTGCCAGTAGAATTCCCAAGTGAGGCCTGTGGCATTTGTTGGATTTAGTGTTATTTGTGTTTGCTGGGGGACCCACACGGTTGGTGTAGTGGTTAGCTCTCTTGCCTTTGCAGCAAGAAGACCCGGGGTCACGACCTGGTTTGAAACAAGGGTCCTTCTGCATGTTCTCTCCGTGTGTGCCTGGGTTTTCTCCAGGTTCTCTGGCTTCCTCCCACAGTCCAAAAGCATTAGGTAAACTGGACACTCTAAATTGACCATAGGTAAGAGTGCATGGTTGTTTGTCTCTATGTGACCCCACCTATCGCCCTATGTCAGCTGTGATTGGCACAGCTCCCACCGCTCCCACCTTATGTGGAGGATAAAGCAGTAGACGATGGATGGAATGGAGTGTTTGCAGGTCCAATAATAAAGCTTTCAGTTGCAGTATTTGACAACTTTCTTTTCTTTTTTTCCTTTTTTTTTTTACTTGATTAAAAAGCATAACTGATATAGAGAGTTTGACACTAACCACTGGAAAGAAGCCACACCTGCTGATGATTTCATCCCCATGAGACAGGTCACGTGTGATATGACTGCGACATGCATGTAAGTTTCTGCGTGAACCCCCCCAGAATAACCTTATTATTTCCTAGTGTGAAATTAGATGTTAGGCCTCGATTCTCAAAGCCTCGAAGACTAAATTTCCTACCCTGTCAGTTTGTGTCACAGTGATTCTGTGTCATCACAAAGATGACAGCAGAGAGTGCACGAGTGACTGACAGGATGACATCTTCATCATAATTCCATGCCAACATTTTATCGACACATCACGGCAGCACTATCTTGTCTGAGATGTTGTCATTTTCTAAGGTTTTTCCTTTTCCTGCTGATTCGGTATAAGATAAGTTAGAAAAAAAACGTTTTCATCAACTTTTTATATTTTTGCTCTTAATTATTGCCAAAAAAAAAGAGTCGTTACAGCACAGATTGACAAATCGTTTAAACATTAAAGATTACATGACTTCAAATAATACATGTTTCTGTTGACGACACACTACATTTATACAATTATCACATGTCTATGGTGCATGACAGGGTTTTCTGTTTGTCCAGGCTACCAAGTGCCTGCTGGTACCTTAATGTTCAGCTTTGTGAAAATGAGGCTGACGGCAAAAAAGCCCAGCATTGTGTCCAGTCTGCTCCCCCCACCCCCTCTTTTCTTTTTTCTTTTTTTTTGTTTTGCTCCCTGCCTCTGCTGTTTTGCTGCTCCACACTGACACCAGCGTGCTCGGATGCCCTCGATATGAGAGCTGCCTGTTGGGCATGTTTTTGTGGTATTATTATGCCTGTGTAATCTGAGGGATTTGAAGCGCACCCCCTTTTGCTGTTCGCAAAACAAGTCTTATGGAGCTCAGACATAAAGCATCCTCATGAAAATGTTCCAGTGTAGAAATTCTGCCGAACCTGATAAATGTCAAAAATCAGGAACAACTGAGCAAAGTTGAAATCATGAATGGAATCTTTTCCACTCGTCTGCACCTTGAGGGAAAAGAGCTTATTCTACATTAACATCATCTGACATTGGCATCGTTCATTCTCCTTTTTTTTTTTGTCAGGTTAAAGATTGAGTTATTAATAACAATTATTGTAGCTTTAGAAGACCTTGGTGGAGAGTTGTTCTTGTGTCAAATCAGGTCCTTCTCCACATAGACCGCCGGCTGCATCGGGAGGAAATTACCACTAATTGGAGTGAAGGGACTGGATAAACCTTGCATGAAATTGCCGTCACAGGCCCATTGTTGAGTTTGTGTTCATCTCTAGCTCCACCCCAGCAGCCTGCCTGTTGAATTCAAAGAGTGTCCACTCAGCTATGAAGCCGGTGTTGTTGCCAAATGGAGCCAGGGAGCATTTGTGTGTGTGTGTGTGTGTGTGTGTGTGTGTGTGTAAAAAAAAATAATATATGGATGCCTGTGTCAAAGAGTGACAGTAGTAGAGATAACAGCCCGATTTATTTCAATAGTTATTTATTTATTTATTTATCTTCTGGAGGAGTTGGCTTGTTTGCTTTGAGAGAGAAAAGGCAAAGGGAGAAAGTGAAGGAGAGGTGAATAAATGAGTGAAGGGTAAAGGGAGGGGTGCTGTGTGTGTGTGTGGGGGGGGGGGGGGGGGTGGGGGGGGGGTGGAGTGAGGAGGGTGAGAGGAGGCTGGAGTGAGTGTATGTGTGTGTGTGAGAGAGAAAGATGGGGGGGAGGTGTCCATTGAGGGTCTTGGACTGGACTGTAATCCTTTAGTCCTGGTTGGAAAAAACCCTGCTGCCAGGGACAAAGAATATGACAAGGACACACACACACACACACCCACGCACACACACACAAACAGAAAACATATTGTTTTGGCCTCACACTATGTGGCATAACTGTCTTTGGCTGATGTTACATCATCATGACAACGTCTCCTTGGCAGAAACTGATTTACTGCAAGAGGAGGTCCATTCTTTGTGTGGACTGTACAGTTGCCTTGTGTTTATTTTTACTTCTTTGTGTAAGAAAGTATAGCTTTACCGAAACATCAGAAATATTCATGAATATTTCAATTTGAGAGAAGGAGGGTACCAACGCTAGCAGTGTTTCTTTTTTGGGACAGAAGTAACCTTGCTCCTGTGCTTGCTCCTGTACAAAGAGACATTTAGGTTTTTCGATAAGGGAGGTGTCTGTCCACAGCAAAAGAGATTGGTGTCTCTCTGCACGTTGTTCAAATCTGAGCAGTCGCTCTCTCCGTCTAAACTCAGTTAAAACCTCATTAGCATGCCCCATATTTGTCTGCAGCATTGTTTCGTGTTTCCAAAGGCAACATCATCAAGTACTGGTGAACAAGTGATTATTCCAGCCATTACTCAAAGACGACACTGAGTGGTGAGTGTACTGGAACTGTAGCTGTAACAAGGACCAAAAAATGCCTTGTCACTGTTTTGTAACAATTGAAACAAAAAAAACAAAAAAAAAACAAAACAACAACCAAAAAAACACAACAGGAGTCAGAGCCTGATCTCATTTGGTGGAGCACAGAGCACCTGCTGTAGCCTGGTGTCTGGCATTTGACAAACACAAACACACACACACACACACACACGCATATGGTGCATGCATACACCTACATTATGGACATTCACTATTTCCTGCTTCAGAAGTGTTTGAGTTTGGAGATCACACACACATGCACGTACAGACTGAGCGAAAGCATGCATTATTGCTCATCTATTCTTGTTAGCACTCTGCTTTGATTTTCATTGCTTTGAACAACCTAACCCAAACCTTAACCTAATTGTAATTAACACCTTACCTCTTACCAACTCACGCACGGCAGACACCAGTTTGTGTTATATTCATATTTTAGGTGTATCACGGTCAGCTTGATTCTAGCAAGTTGGGCAGAACTACCAGTGAACCAGCTGATGTGTGATATGTGTGATAAGTGTCTTTGCTCAGTCACTTTCACTTAGGAGGCTTTCCACAGACAAACAGACAGACTGCCTGTCAAGATTTGAAGTAGCAGTAGTATTTAAAGTGCAGAAAGGCATTTACAACTACAGTATCATGGGTAATAACTCTAGAGAAAAAGCTCTTTTCACTTTAAAGTGCCTAAGTAATCACTGCTTCAATGGTCTTTTAAATTTCCCTTTTCCAAAAAATCCTGGTTCTCTTCAAAATATCTAGTGTTTGTAGGTTATGTTTGAATGCCTGCTTTGTTCTGGCTGTGAATAAGAGTGGAAAAAAGCCAGTGCTTAATTGCACTCAATGTCATTTTTCACTGAAACCCAGAGCGGTGAAAAATGACTGCTGTGTTTCTGCGTTTTTTTTGGCCTTTTTTCGAGCAATTATATCTTTTCACAAAAAAAAGAGACTTCACTGCTGACGTTTTCCTCTTTTTCTTTCTTTTTCTTTCTGAATCTTTTGATGTTTGGCTGTATGGGCATTATTCATGGGCGTCACTGACCATTCATGAACCTCTAACATGTTTATTTGTATCTGGTGCTCATTCATATAATCAGTGTATAATCAATGTCTTGCCTGTGAAGTAACATTTTAGTTATCGTCAGATTTTTGTTCTTGTTTTATTTATTTTTTATTGTTTTTGAATGGTAGACTCGTCTCATCTTGACTTGTCTGTGTGCGTTCATTTGTAGTATGATCCAGAGAATTCGGGTTTCATCAGTACAGAGCGGTTCAGGGACCTTCTGGCGGCTCACAGCTCTGAGTTGGACCCCCACAAACTGGAAGTTCTTTTGGCCCTCGCCAATGGCAATGCTGATGGAAAGATCTGCTACCAGGACTTTGTGAACCTGGTGAGATATTTTTATACTTCACTGACACCAGTATTATCATTGCTGTTATTGTGGCCTTCACTGATCAACAGATCAATATTTTAACTGATCAACTATTTGATATACTGTTACACATATATACATTCTTGCACACTGTTTTTTCATACAGATAGATGACCCATACGTGTGGTATACTATGACTTGTCACTTGAGCTGCTGCCAGACATGAACTTGAAGATATTGTGTAAGAAAATCCAGTTTCAAGTGGGATGTTCTCATATGAAGAGCACAGCAGGAGCTTGTCTGGGTCAGATGCGTTCATAACAGCAGGAAACATTTCAGCATGCTTAGGGCACAACACTCACTTGCTGTGAATTTCTTCTTGTGAGGTTTTTATGCTGCACTTTCACATACATATTTGTCAAGGCCAGGGGTCAAGGCCATTCCAAAAGCCATAAATTCTGTCCCTTTCCACCCAAATAAATGCAATCTGGAGTCACATTTAAGCCATATAATGAAGATAACATCATGTATAAATATTTTATATATAGATATACTATAAACCAATAGCTTGTAAAAGTAGAAACTGTTAAGGCTTGAGAAAGCCTGCTTAATGTGTACTTCTTTATGTACAAATGTCTTCATTTAAGTGCTGGGAAAGTTTCTCCACATTTCAAACACAAGGTTGTCGGGTTCTGGGATGTAGGCACAGGATGTGACGCATATTTTAGTGGAAAAAATATTAAACCACTTTCATTTATTGCCTTGATCCCTAAAAAACAAGTGGTCACTTTGAAAAAAGTAAAAATAAAGATAAACATATTTTTTTCAAAGCTACAGGAAGCCACCGCAGAGGTTTGTGTTCTCACATACAGCCTCTTCAGCAGTGTTGAGATAAATGTCCATACTTTGGTGCATGTCCGAGTAGATTTAGTAATAAGTGGTAGAAATTGACACAGGTTTGGTGAAGGCTCTTTAAAAACATCACAGTATATTTTTCCATCTATCCCAAAAGCCATATTTTAAGATCATCTCAGCTACAAGGTGTGCACTCTCTCCTATTAGGAAATGACTTTCACTCAGGTGATAAATGCCCCCTCTTAACGCTCACCTTGCTCCACTTTCTGTTTCACCTTCAAACTACTGACTGCCGCTGATTGTCCGCAGTCTCACTCAGGCGTCTCCCGCTGTGCTTGCTGCCTCATAAGCGTCTCGTTTTCTGTTTTCTGCCACCTTCTCCTCACTTCCCCTCATGAGCGGCTGAACTGCTGACCCGCTGCTGTGTGGTCTTGGAGTGGGAGTAGTTGCGTGGTAAACAGCAGCTACTAGATTGCTGAGGGCCTCTGTCATGACTGCAGGGAATTAATTGTTATCCGTGGGTGTGCGCATGTCCGTCTCTATCTTTCTCGCTTGTTCTTCAGAGCTGTTTATTGTCAGATCCAGTGGGTGAGGAATGAGGCCTGTGGGAAGCTTGAAAAAAAAAAGAGTTTGTCTATTTTTTTTGCTATTGGTTTTCTCTTGTGCATTCATGTCATGTGACCGGCTGTGGGTCATGGTGTGCTGCTGGAAGTGGGACAGAGAGGAATGGGTCGCCTGCATTTGTGTGTAGATTTTTTTTCCCTTAGTCAATATTGTGTCCACCCCCTCATTGGCTTTTACATTCACAGAGGCTGCAAAAGCATAAGCCGAACACAGAGAGCAATACGCTGAGTGGGAGGGGAATTTAGTGCTTGTAGTTGTGGTAGTTTGCTGTACTGTTTAAGAATAAGCACGGAAACGATTGTTTTTTACAAAGGCAGTTACTTTTAAAGAGATAAATATTCATCAGATATACAAGGTTTGTTTAAAGTTTCTTTGAGTAGCAAACAATAACTTCATATTCTGTCACTGAAAGCCAAACTTCACACTAGTGCATTTAGTCCTGCCGGTATAGTGGGTCATGCTAAAATCAAAAATCCTGAATGCATGAAAGGTCATCTAATAAAGTATCAGGAGTGGCACCTTGTTACTTCAAGGTTCCATGTGTTGCACATTCAGAGATGATCATCTATCATCTCTAACCAGTGTGGCCATTCTCCTTTGACCTCTCGCATCAAATCAATTTTATTATAACACAATTGGCCTCAAAGGGCTTTACACTATGTACAGCGAGTGACACCCTCTGTCCTGAGACCCTCACGTCGAGTGAGGGAAAACTCAACAAAAATCCTTGTACAGGGTAAAAACTGTGAGAAACCTCAGGAAGAGCCACAGAGGAGAGATACCTCTCCCAGGACAAGGATATTTTCTCTCAAACCCCATGGTGGTGCATGAAAATTCCTGTAGATCAGCATTTTATGCAGACCAACCTGTATGACACCAATAACCATGTCACTTTCAAAGTCATTTAAACTTGCGCAGGTCATCTCGACCATGTCTGTATGTCTAAATGCACTGGATTGCTGTCATGTCATTGGCTGATTAGATTAGATTTGTGTTAACATGTTGGTCGCCAGGTGTATCTATTAAAGTGCATGTTGCAGGTTGAATGTCTGCCCATAAATGACGTGGCAGACTTTAGTCAGCGTTCAAATCACTGTTTACTCTTGAAGTAAGCGTTTGTCTCATACTCCCATCTCTTTACCATTCTGTTACATCACAAACACACACATATACACAGACACACACACACACACACGCACAGCCATCCTTGGGCAGAAACTTGCTCATTAATAGGTTTCCACTTCCCAAAATATCTGCAGACACATCCGACGGCTCTATTTCTGCCCCAGTCGGATGAAATGGTGGAATGCTAATTATAGATGTGTATGTGCTTACACTTGCACTTGCGTGTGTGTATGTTGTTTTGGGCTGTGGATGCCTCGCACAGCTTAGATTGCTTTTTCTATTTGAGTATTTTTCATGGTCATGGCGAGGCTTCTTGTTTTCATTCGTGGGGAATCCTGAAATATACAATAAGACAATTTATATTAGACAGTATCCTTCCACGTTTGTGGCAGCAATTTTGTCCAAAAAACCTGAACTCTATCCAATCTCCCAGTTAGAGTGTGTCCAACATCAGCATTCAAACTTGTAAAGTCTGAGCAGGTTTTTGCAGAAAGTGGAAAGCAAAAAGATGTAGGCTATTACATCCACCTATTACTTCTCCGATGAATTGTATTTCTGTGATAAATATAATTTAGGCCGCTACGTCCACTGCTGTTGTACCTCTCCTTCTCTTTCCTTCTGTTTCCACCTCCGTCTTTCACTCACTTATGACCATCTCCTCTGTGGTTTCCATCGATCAAACAGTGTTATCGTCTCTTAATGGCTGCACATCGATTTGTCCCGTCCACCTTTCCTCCTCCTCTGGCTGTGTCGTACAAAGAGGAGAGGAATTGCAGTCACTTCACACAAAGAATTGACTCTGTTGTTATGGAGCCCGCCCGCCTCGGGGAGGTCTCTATGTGTGTTATATCACGAGTGTTTGTGCGTGAGAGTATGGACGTAGCCATGGTGACCTGTAATCATTTTCCCACAGTTCTTTTTGCCTGACATAAAGGCTGGAATAATTGGGTTTTTCTGAAGTTTATCTCCAAACAGTGATCCCTGCAGAGATACTAAAAGTCTCATTTAACAGCGCCGGCAGACCTAACAGCCGACTGTTTGTACAAAGATTGTATTGGTGCTCACGTACTGTATCTATCTGTCCTCACATGAGTATTCATTTTTGTTTCTTTTTTGTATTATATTTTTCCCCTAAGTTGACTATGAATATGAATTTTGCCTTTGTACTTTTTAAGTTGTTCTTAGAGTTCATCGTTACGCCAGAACACTTCTTATTGCTCAGTTTCATCTGCTGTGGAATAAATATAAGCTTCATTGCATATTTATTCGTTTTTAAAAGTTAAGAGCTTTATTTTTAATTGGACTTTAGTTGCACTTTTGAACAACGGCACAATTCTTCATTCTCTCCCTTGCTGAAAGCAATATCACATTGATATTACCTCAAAAACATCTGCTTTGTGGCACATCTGTATCCTGGAGGCACAAACCAACAGCAGAACTGAGTTATGAAGAATTACATACTGTAAACAGAGAAACAGACAAAGACAGAGAGAGACGGGAAGAGACCGAATGAGAGACGGGACAGAAGAGTCACTGCTTTGTCATAGAGAGTCTTATAACAAAAAAGACGCACAGCCTGGTGACAGCAGTGATTCAGGCAGAATGCTGAGACTACTACAGCTGTGATAAAACGTAGCCTATGCTTATGCAAAGATACAGCAAAAGTTTCTTGCCTGTCTCAGAGTTTTAGATTTTGACTTGACATTTAAATGTATTATTTATTAAAACACCTTTCTGTACAAAGGATGCCACTGATTTTGCTTTATATATGTTTGTCCCTATATGCCCCCTTTACGCAAATCCCTATGGTTGTAAGGTTAGCTGTTCAATTTCTATTAAAAAAAAACTAAGCTCCTCACTAAGCCTCCCTCTCCGGTTGTGCACTGTTACTGAATTTTGTAAATGCTAAAAGTGGCAACCACTGCAGAGCACGTGATCCTTCTGTGACCTTCTGTGCAATTATTGTGCATGGTGTAATCAGATGACGGCAGCTGGAGAAGTTTCTCAGCTCCATGGAATATTTCATGAAGAGAATTCGCCAAGCCCTTCCCTCAGACATCCAGTTGTGTGTGTGTGTGTGTGTGTGCGTGTGTGGCCCTGTGTGGTCAACATGTTCATCTGTAAAACATCAAGAAACAGTTTGGCAAAAATGACGTCAAGGTAATGTCATTAAATTGCTTGTTTGTATCAAGATACAGCCCAGAACCTAAAACGAACATAATCCTTTATTGTTCCAACACTAATTCCTTTCATTTTAGATGCTGGAACAACCAAATGTTTGCCATTTGTGCTTGGAAAACTGATTTTCTGACAAATAAATCAACTTATTATAAATTTTGTAAAGATGTGGCACCTGTGCTCGGAAAAGTATTGGGAAAAGAAAAGAAAAGAAAAAGAAAACCAAAAAACAATTTCATTGGATTTGTAAATAACAGATCCGTAAATGTAAAAAGTCTGAGTAATGAACTGTTTGTGAACTTCCTGTCCTTTAAAAGAGGACAAATATGTGTCGGGAAATGAACACTTCATTGACAGGAAGGGAATAAAGGGAAATAAAGAGACGGGTTTGTTGGTTGCTAGGTGATGATACAGGCATTCTGTTGTCGCTGTGACGTGGGAGGGGCCTGTCAATGTGTGTGTGTGTGTGGCCTGTACCCAAGAGTGTTGAGGCACTAAAGTTGTTGTACAATGAATACATCATGAATATGCAACATAAAATAAGGTATGATGTGAGTTTTAAGACAACAAACTTACAGATAAACTACTTGAAATCTATGTATATGTATCTTAAAATCGTATAAATCATAAAAATGACTCTCGGACCTGTCTCTGAGGCCACCTGCGCTTCACTGAATTCATCACTTTCCTTTCTTCCTCCCTCCCTCCTCTCTCCAGATGAGTAACAAGCGTTCCAACAGTTTTCGGAGGGCCATTCTGCAGGGGAGCAGACAGCTCAAAGGCTGCAGTCTCAGAGATGAGGTCGGCCTGGGTCTCTCTCAGCGGCTGGTTCGACATGTCGCCTACGAGACGCTGCCCCGCGAGGTCGACCGCAAGTGGTACTTTGACAGCTACACCTACTGTCCCCCTCCATTGCTCATTCTGGCCATCACCATTGCTGAGGTGAGCTGTTATGGAATTAGATTTGTGTCAATGTTTTCAAGCAACACTTTTCACAACACTTTAGGAATTGAGCAAACACAAATGAACCCCAAAATCGAAATACACAAATTTCAAATAAAATATCGATTTAATCATTCAAAAATATTGTATTTTATTTGTTTGAAAATACACTTTTTGTTTGTCATTTGCTGCAACTCTTTTGCGGTTGCGCTCCCTGATGTGTCCATTGCGCCATGGTTTCTTAATTTACGATTCTGACCATGGAAGCTGTCTGCTGATTGGCTACTGAGTTTTGGCGCGACAGCTCAATGGACCGGAAGTAGTCAAGGGCTTTGAGTCGCTCTCCAACGGGGGGAAATCTTGGGGAATGAGTTCCAGATTGACAGCGACTCCAAGCCTGTGACTAATTCCGTACCTAAGATCTGATTCCGGACTATTGAGCTGTCGCTCCAAAACTCAGTAGCCTGATTAAGCCTATCAGCTCCACACAGCACTCTCTGTGTTTCTCAGTATGGCAGTGTTTATATCTCCGTGTCACCCTGTGACATTTCCACATTGCACAGAGAAATGATTCATTTTATGTCAAGGCAGACTTTTTTGCTCGTAAAAGTGAGACAGCTGCAGTTTGACAGATAAATACTTCTTGCCACACAGTCTGCTCGTGTGCTGCTGCTGCTGCTGTATACTTGAAAATGCTCCCTCAGTCAGGGTCTAGAGGCAGAATAATAACATCAACAACAAAAATCATTAAAAGTTACTCACTGGAGCTTTAACCTCAGAGAGTTTCAAATCAAATCAAACATATTTTGTTCTTTAACAGCTGCAGAATAATACACTGTATACCAGCAAAAACCTGCAATACACAGAATAAAAAACAGTAAATGAGTAAATTACTACACATGCCCTAAAGTAATCCCTCCTGAAACCACCCACTTCTGTGTCCGTCACTCTGTCCTTTCTCAGGTCGCCGTGTTCATGTACTACGGGTTCCAGCTGGACCGCTTTGTCCTGCAGGTGTCCAGCCCATCATTCCTAAAGAGCCCACTACCGTACCATCCCCAGCTACGGGCCCAGGCCTGGAGGTATCTCAGCTACAGTTTCATGCACACTGGGTGAGTTCTCACATCACCTATGTATTTATTAATTTTTTTAATTATCAGCATTGCACCCTGCTGCATTCTAAGAAAGGCAGTAAAGCTAAGTGCTTCCGTAACAAAGTCCGCTGCTCATGTTTGGATCAAGTGAAAATGCCTCACTTTACATGACATAAACAGGGGTAAAAAGTCCACAAAAGTGTGAAAGTGTGACACCACAGGGATGACTTATTGATTGGCAAAATATTAGAGGTACTATAAATCTGTGATGCCTCAGGTGGTTTGGGTTTGTGGCATTTGAACAGGGCTCTGCGGAGTTCATGTGATAAACACGCTACATTTGGACTATTAGCAATTAGATTTCAGTGAAACACAGTGAGCAAATGAATTTAATAAAAAGAGAGAGAAGGTAACGGGGATACAGAACACAGCATTTCTATGAGACGTCACAAAACAAATAAACAAATTGTGGGAGAATGTATCACATCATTATTATTGGATTATTGGTGTAATGCACATTTGCTCCCATGCTGCTGTCACATTTAGTTTACTAACTTGTTTGCTAAAAGAAAGTGCAAAAGATTGACGTGACAGATAACTTGATAAAAATGCATCCAGCCTCTCCTCCTCTTCTCTCCTCTATTTATTACCAGCTCAGACCAGGTTATCCAGGTTTAATTACCCTGCTGGGCAGTCGACTCAGGCAATAGAAAGGGCTAATAAAAAGGTAATTTAATTATGAGTTTCTGGGCAGAAGCATGAGCGAGGATGATAGTGGGTGGTGAAAAGATAAAACGTAGAGTAGAGGATGAATTGAGGGATGAAAGAAAGAGGAGCTAGGAGATGTTTAACATGCATTGATCGCACAGGAATATACTGAAATGATTACTGCCCTTAAAAGGAAGTGACTATAATAAAGACTGTGTGTCTGAATCCATATCTAACAAAGACATATGCCGTGTTCTGTGCAGCCATGTGTGCAGTACGCACATACTTACTTAGTTCTTGCCCAATTCATTGATTACTGCCATTGAAATTAGATGAGAATCTTTTTAAAAACATCAGCATGCTTCAATCATTATATCATGTTTCTAAATGCTTACGTTTGCCTCACTAATTGTATATAAACATGCTTCACCAGCTCTTGCCAACGCTGATTTCCTTTTAATCACAAATCACCACAATATACAGATTGCATACTTCATATGAGTGTGTGGAGTATGTTTTTCTTACATACATCCCTGGAGTGGTGTCACCAATCATACAGTGAAATTAAAACACCCTATTCATGTTGAATCTTAAGAAAAATAATCCTTTACTTTTTTTGTTTTTGTCCAAAAAAAATCCATATTCCTTGTGTGGGAGGCAAAGTGACCTAATGTGACAGTGTCTCTAAAATGGGATTCATAACGTCATCATGTATAATGTACTATATTGTTGTTCTTTGGTTTCATTTGGCGGTGAGGATAGTGAGAACACACCAGTGCCACAGTGAAATGACCTTGAACAAAAGTCACGTGCAGAAATAAAACCGACAACACTGTGTGCTCCTGATCCATTTTTCACCCGTGTACAATGTACTGTGCATGTATACAGCTCAACTCAAGCTCACATCATACAAACTGACACTGTCTTTTGAAAGGATTTCATGACTTACTGATGATTCTCTCCCCCTCTCCCTCTCTCACGCTCACATACACATGCACTCATATGCATGTCTACAAACCATATAATCCTGTCAACAGCTCAGCTGTCCTGATTCTTCACTAATAATCAACAGAGTAAACTGGTCCCACAACAATCCTCTGTAGCGCTTTACTCAAGCAGCATCTCTCTGTGTCTCTTCCTCTTGCTCTGTAACACAAACGCAGTGCATCTGCAGCACTTCAGGAAGATTAGCTTTGTGCACAATTAAAACCCTGGCTCTAAACACTTCTGCACATTTGTGTCTCTGTCATGAAAGCTTTGTTGAAAATGGTAAATGACTGTTGAACGTTGACGTCAACCACCTCATATAAACTTCAGTTTCCCTTATAGTGTTAAGCGGTTTGGTTGAATTAAACTGAACTAAAGTTAAAAGTGAAGTAAAAAAAACAAACAAGTGAGTGTTTTGTTGAGCGCCCTAGTGGAGCATGCTGGTGTCGTAAACAATCGGACTTCACATAGATCTGCCAGAGAGTGTTGACCATCACTCACAAACTCATTAGCAGCACAGGGAGAGATAGTTAGTGTTCTGTGGAGCGGAGCTGTCTTTGTGCATTTTAAACTATCCCTGTTGTCTATTTGATCACTGCAACATTCATTCATTCATTCGTTCATTTTTAGCCTTTATCCTCTTTCGGGTCGCAGGGGGAAGCGGGAGCCAATCCCAGCCGACATTGGGCTAAAGGTGGGGTTTAGTCAGTGTTGCCAGATGTGCGAGAACTATCGTATTTGTACGATCATTTCTCCCACTGTATGATGTACCATCAATAATTTAAAAAAAAATGTCAAATGTATGATAGTTTGGCCATTTCACTAAAAGCTTTGCAAACCTTGTTTGTGATTTAAGAGCAACTAACCAATCACCTTAATAAGCCTGTCAGTCAATCACCGCTTCAGCAAAATGGTAAAAACAGCATTTTGAGTTTGAGTTTTTGAGTTTTCAACTATTAAATAAGTTGTGCACTGAAATTATTCTTTAGTGTGGCTGGCATTATTTTCTTTGTTCTCTTCTCTTCGATAGTGTATGCGTTAACGGCATAGTTTTGCTATTAAATGTAGTATTCTGGCACTTTTGCAAGTTTGTGTACAATAATATTTGTCAAAATACGATCATTTTAAAGTCACCTTATGATAGTTCTGTATTTTCCATCTGGCAACACTGGGATCAGTTCACCAGTCCATCACAGGGCCAGCATGCAGAAACAAGCAGAACCAAGCATTTATTCACTGTAACATTCACACCATAGGTGAATTGAATTGTGATTAGGTTACTCTTACTCCCTGTCTTTTATTGTTATATCTTTCTCAGCAAATTAGAGATGAGATGACCACAGTAATTCAATGAAAAGTGATAGAAGTGAGTGGGAGACATTGATCAAGGCTAAGAGAGAATGTGATGGTGGCAAGAGAGACCAACCAGGTTATTCTAGCTTCTGTTCTCTTAGATTCTGCTGCGACACCCAAATGTGTCTGAGCTGCTGACTGAGATTTGGCTGTTAGACTTTGAGCCATGAAGGACATGCAGTGAGTGTATGTCTCTCTCTCTCTCTCTCTCTCTCTCTCTATATCTCTCTTTCTCTTTGCTTATATTTATATATTTATATTTTTGAAGTCAATTTTGATAATTTTGTTATATTTGTGTGCATTTGTGTGTGTGTGTTTACAGCATTGAGCACCTCAGCCTGAACATGGCCATGCTGCTGCTGGTTGGAGTCCCTCTAGAAATGGTCCATGGAGCACTAAGGATCGGGCTGGTCTATGTGTGTGGTGTGCTGGCAGGTAAGTCTCTCCCTCTCTCGCTCTTGCTCTCTCTCTCTCTCTCTGTCTTACACGCACACACAGTCAAAAACATGACACAGAGACATAACCTAACCACAATTCAAAGCTTAGCCTTTAACCAGTTCCTCAGAAATTAGGTTCTGTCTCATTATGACCAGGTTTCGGCCTCCATGGGGACCACAACAAAAAGTCAGTTTTACGCCAGAAAAGGTTTGCAAAAACCCTACCAACCTCGCTTCTCTTCATGTGTGTGAGCTTGTGGGCTGTTTTTTAGTTTTTCAGTCATTCGGCTGAGTATTGGTTTCTTTCCCCATAATGAAAAAGGAAAAAAAGAAGTGCAGAATATAAATCAATGGCACAATGATTTGATTTATAATTATGTAAAATTAATTATTGTAAAGCGTACGATAAGTATGTCATCTCGTGCCGTTTCCGTGTGTGTGTGTGTGTGTCTCTCTCTGGCTCACACATACAAACGCACAGACAGACAGAGAGAGAGAGAGAGAGAGAGAGAGAGAGAGAGAGAGAGAGAGAGAAAGTGGCAGGGGTCAATGACAAACACCCTGGGGATACCTGTGTTTGCCTATATCATTAACCTCTCTGTGAAATCAGGAGGAAACGCTCCATAAATCACACACACACACACACACACACACACACATGCGGTCTGCTGTTTTAATTAGATATCGACTGAGTGAAAGAAAGGAAATATTCTTTGGTTGTTATGGCGATGATGTCTGGGTTTATTGTTTTTCACTGTGATTGCTTCTATGGTAAACTGGAGTCAGTTTATACACAACGTAGCATCCACCTAAAACTGAATTGAGGAAATGAACATCCGACTTCTTTTTAAATTGACCAACAATTAAAATTGTCGACTCCATTCTGGCACATTTTTAACAGGTGGAAGGTTAAATAAATAAATAAATAAATAACTATCTATCTATCACATCCCAAACAACAATAAAACTTCAACACACAATGTTGCTGCTGGATTGAGCGATGAAACACAACAAGCTGCAATGAACAGAGAAGGGCTCAGCTGGCGCATACAGGGGGTCGAGGCAGAGTTCAGGGTCAAGTAATGACTCAGAGAGAGGTCAGTAACCCTCTAGCGCCCGGCAGACACTCTAATGGACACTTTAGATGCTTTAATGGAAACAATGGACCTGCGTCTAAACACAGCGGTACCCTCTTCTGGACAGCAGACGAAGATATAATAAAATAGGGCTCTCCCTGGTAAAAGAGCGAAAGACAGATTCTGAGGCAGACAAGTGCACAATAACAGGCTCAATAAACACATGGACAATAAAGTTAACAACACAGTGAGAGTCGGCATAATAGTTAGGCCAGAGAGTGGCACACACATAAAACGCAACATAAAGAAAAAATAGTTGATTTGTATTTTTTATTTTTTTTGGTTAGTGTTGATGTGCATTATAATATCCTCTAATGTCCCTATTTCTTTCCCTGATGCGCGGAAAAGTAGCAGTGATAAATAAAATGCCACAATATACTACAGGCCTCCTGGGGCCAGACTGTGTCCTTGTCAGTGTGTTTTTGTGCTAAACAAACATCCACACAGACACTAAAATAATGTCATTAAACCACGGTAATTACAGAGAAGGAGGTCACCCTGCTGCTGAGATACACTTCCTAAACCTAGTATCTACAGAGAGGGAGGTGTGTGTGTGTGTGTGTGCGTGTGTGTGTAGAGGAAGGAAGGAATTAATATCCAGTGCTTGGAAAAGGTGTAACCAAGGTAGGCAAAATGACTGTGCATGGGTTGCAATTAAGATTCATGGTTGATGGTTAATCTAAATATGACTATATGATTATATATACAATGCAAATTGTTGTAGTTGTCAATAATACATCATCCAATGTTTGACAAATTATTTATAAAAGAAAAGAAATTCACATGACTTTTCACTGCTCATATGTGTGTGTGTGTGTGTGTGTGTGTGTGTGTGTGTAGCTGCTTAGATGACTCTACACAACAGTATTTAGTGACCGAGTGAGTCAGACGCTGTTATTACGCCACTATACTACACTGTCATTACAGCTGACACACCTGGAAAAGTACATCATTTTTTTCAAAGCTCAATGTTAGTTAGCGTTAGTTTGTGCTTTCATGAATGTCTTTTCATTTACTTTTCATTTTACTTGCTCACTTGTTTTAAACATAGTTGGGGTTATCCATTAGAATTTTGAACAACTGCAGGGCAGCCTGAAGGCTATCCAATTAAAAACTCTGAATAAGTCCCAAATCAAGCAACTCTCATTCTGTGTCGATGCAGCAAGGTGGTGGCATTTGTTTTTATCAGCTAGCAGTGGTGAAACCAATTTTGTAAAGAAAAAGACTTTGGTAGAAGTTGAAGTCACTTTTTTAGAATATTATTTAAGGAATCTGATTTGATTTGGTAGTAACAAGTAACAAAGATAGTTAGAGCAAATGTAATGGAGTAAAAGTTGCTAGAAATATAAATAACAAAGTATTTTTATTTGTACGTTGTTACATTACTGGTTTACTGGTGATTTAATATCTATGAACTCCAGAGCCCTTTATGTCTGCTGTAATTATATATTGCTGTGTGCATACAAGGTAACACTGTATGTATGTTTTGGTCTGAGAGAGATTTAATGTAGCAGCAGGGAACTGAGCTAAATATGAGCTGACCATTATCCAAGCTTAGTCAGTTGCTATTGCAGCTCAGCAATTGGCAGTTTTTCCAGAAATCACACTGGCTTAAATATATGCATGTCACGTACAGTTCAGTGGGACTATTAATTTAGTTTATTTGTATTTTTTTTTATCTACTATCCATTCCTTGCCCCTGAATTACTGCAAGGATTTGGGATTATGTAAAATAATAGGAAATAAAGTTTCCAGCGATGAACTGTTTGCTTGTGTGTGAGCAGCTATAGGTTTAATTATAACATCTGCTTATTGACGATATCACAGATAGATTTGGGATAAAATATTTTTTGTCTTAAAAAACCAGTGAAACACGAAGCACACTTTTTAAATTCAACAAAATAATGTGGTCATTTTGGTGTAATATGCAAATGAGCACATGAGAGGAAGACAGAGAGAAAGAAAGACGATAAATAGATGAACACTGATGGGTAGTAGAGGACTGCCAACACTTCTGTGTGCTCTCCTATGTAGTGTGGACAGTGTCTTATTCTGTCAGTGCATCAATAATGTACACAGGTCAGCATCATGGAGTGAAGCGAAGGAAAAAGTATATGGAGAAAGTGGAGAGGGAATGAAGTATATACAGAGTGTGAGAGTTGACGAAGAAGAAACTGTGCGACAGAGAGAAAGCGAGAGTTTTGGTTAATTTAATCGTCCAAATAAAGATTTCTCTGTCTCCGTTTGAGTTCTGTGCTGTTTTCTTGTACAAAGACTGCAGTGGGGACAACTTTCCTCGAGTGTCTCTGAATGTCCCCCTATTTACACGTCCCAGTGCTTGCTTGCTTGATTGAATCTATTATGCATGTGATGAATTGGTGCCAAGGAACCACAGAGAGCAATGCTCCGTTTGTGGCAGCTGAGTTTGTGTGAATGCATTTGTTTTACATAAAATCACAGCATGTGCTGGTACAGCATGGGCAAGCCTCTATTCATGCAAACCTACTTTAATACGCCCACATTAAATAGTTTGCAGCAAAGGCGTTCTTATGCTATACACACACGCTCAGGATTATGTCATAACACACATACGCCATTGTAGAAAATGTGTACTCATTGTATCTGACACAAAACAACCAAGAGGCACACGCATTCTAAGACAGCATTTTCAAAGTGGAAGCACAGACATCACTTTACCCTCATTGAGACAAAAGGCAACAAGGTGTATGTACATCAAAAGTTATTTTCTGTTAATAATTTATTCTGTCAAGTGTCCATTTCATTCATTAAACATATGAAGTATTCAGTTTTATTATAAATAATTGAACATACAGTTGAATTTAAGGTTTCATATAAGGGGAGTGGAATCCAAATTCTTTGACATATTTGAACATTTAACAGAAAAAAAATAATGCAATAGTTACTTTCACAATACAGTCACATGTCCAACACTGCTCATGATTGGTTCTTTTAGCTTTAGATAATTTCACCTGATCCTCATTAGCCGATGTCATTTGCATAGTTAGCAATGGATGACAGATTGTGAATGATGAAATGAGCAGTAAAAACCCTGACCCTGATCCTGATCCTGACCCCGATCCTGACCCCGAGGTACATCTGTTGTGTAGATGTTCCAGCTCATTGGTCTGGCACCTCCTCTATTCACTGTCACCAGTCAGAGCATTGTTTTCAGCTGCAGGCAGGTTTTTAGGGATGAGAATCTTTGATACATTCACTGTACATGATTTACTCACTCACTAAACTGCAGACATAAGAGCTTGTGAAGATAGTGATGCGTTTTGTAGCTGAAGAGATATTTCCCTCAGGAACTGGCAGACGTCAACACAGATAACATGAGGCTGAACATTCAGGTGAACATCTCATAGTGCAAACCACCACCACTTCCCCACAATACATTCCCCTATCTCACAAGGTTAACAGTTCTAATGTTGAACCTAGACTCATAAGTAACAATGGAGAAAACCCAGTGAATTTCATCAAAATCAATTCTTTACTTCCTTAGTTATGCTTCTCACAAACAGATGGGCAGACAAATGATACTATATACATAACTTTGTGGAGATAATGAATGATTTGTAACTGTTTTCATACTCTTGTTTTTGGTTTAAACTGTAAAAAAATATTTAAAGGTGTGGATAACGTGAACACCTAATTGAGATGAACGTCACAGAGCATTTTTTGTGATGATATTTTATGTATATAAACCCAAAATCAGGTTTACTCATGTGTGATCTGTCTTCTTACTACAGGGTCTTTAGCTGTGTCTGTCACAGATATGACGGCTCCAGTGGTCGGGTCGTCAGGGGGAGTGTACGCCCTGGTCTCAGCGCACTTGGCTAATGTTGTAATGGTAAGTTTTTGTGTCTTTGTTTGTTTGGGCACGTCTGTGTACATAATTGTGTCTTTCTATGTTTCTGTGTTTCTAATATTGTGAAGACATTTTGGGTATTCAGTTCTTCAGGAGCCTTATTTCAGAATCAAAATCAGAATAATAAAGTATTTTGATTTCACCATGTGGACCTGCCAGAACATGACAGTTATTCCAAATCAATATTTTCTTTGGAAAAAGATGATGACACTGCCTGGCTTACAATGAAATAACTGCTAAATACGACAAATTAAAAAAGTTATTGCTTTAACATGAGAAAACATTACTATCTCAGTAGCTTAACCACAGAGTTTCATGTGAATAATAAGCAGGGTGCAAGGGTACACCTCACCACGAACTTATGAGTTTAACTCACATTTTGCGGCATACCAGTATATTCTAAAGCTTTATATCAGGGTCCATAAACACTCAAATGTTTGTTTATAATTTCTTTGCAAGTGACGTCCTTTGAAAATCAGTACAGGTGAGAGGAATACAAGAAAATCATTTCGAAGCTGACACTAGTGGCAGAAGCAGCCACATGTAGCTTTTAACTGTTGCACCATACTCACCTGAACTGGCACCGTCTGACTTCTTAAACTGATTCCTAAACTGAAATCTGCGATGATGTTGTTGAGAACCTTTTGAAGTTCTACGCGTGACCTTATTCTGCAGCTTGAACATCGGTGGACCATGTGCGTTGACTTTAAAGGAAAAATATTGCGAGAATAATCTTTCTCATGTAAGGTTTTCTGGTTGAGACCTTTTTGAAGTGCTTTCGTCTAATTTAGGATGACCTGTGTGTGCATGCGTGCATGTACGTGTGCGTGATTATCACATCACTCAGCTGTCCTGTCAGTGCAGAGCATTTCCATGACATCAAAGAAGTTCTGTTTTGGGGTATAGCAGGTGCGTCTCTATCTACAGATACCATACATTCCTAGCCATCACCACTGGTTTTTCCTTCCCTCCCAAAGATCTGAAAAGCATGTGAGCGTGCGCCCATGTTTATGTGACAGCATGACAGGAAATCCCATCACACTGCTCTCCTTTGACGTGTGTGCTTGCTCTGTTTGTTCTTCCTCTGTGGGTCGTCATCATCATACACACACACACACGTTTGGCAAACAGCACTCAAGGTGAACTTCTATTATGTGCTATTGTGTACTCAGATCCTCCATAACCTTTGTGGGATCAAGATGGAGGAGTTTGTCCTCCCCTCCCTCTACACCTGGAATCATATTGTTTAACCCAGCAATAAACTAAGGGTGGGAGTGTTTCTGGGGCTTTCAAAATTGATGTGACGTGGTGAGAGGGCGAGATCTCATGTCATGCCATGTGTATCTAAGGTGGACTTGACCTTCTAGCACAGGTTGTTCCGTCTTAAATCATCAGAACATTAAAATGTCCTCATAAATTCTCCATCTTTTCTCTCTCTGTTTGTAGAACTGGTCGGGTATGAAGTGTCAGTTTAAATTATTCCGGATGGCAATGGCTCTGGTGTGCAGTAAGTCTGACTTTTGTGATATTTGATCTATGTTTTCATCATTAAAAAGAAAAATGTGGAATATTAGGCATCCTTTTTCAAAAAAGTGTACCTCTTTATTTTAGCATTTTGCTCCAAAGGCAAAATTAACTCATAGTTTGACCATAGTGGGTTACTGAACTAAGCACTTTTATCTAGTGGGAACTTTTTGTCTTCTTTTTTATCTCAACCACAAGACCCATGTTTACCCAAGTTATTCAGAGAAGACACAGAAGTGAGCCCAAAATCACATCGAGTTTGAATTGATAAATATAAATACTATATTCAAATCAATGCAAAACTCATAGCAAGTGATAATTCTAGAGTTAGTATTTAAAGTTAATCCAAGTTATCTTAAACAGCTGTAATCGGTCTGCCTATAAATCGACTATTTCAATATGCTCACCGCCTACTAATATTTGTTTTTCTCTCTCCTCTTAACTCACAGTGAGTGTAGAGTTCGGTCGAGCAGTGTGGTTGCGGTTCTACCCTCCGGCCTTTCCTCCATGCCCCAACCCCAGCTTTGTAGCTCACCTGGGTGGGGTGGTGGTCGGCCTCACATTAGGTGTGGTGGTCCTGCAGAACTATGAGCAACGACTCCAGGAACAGTCCCTGTTTTGGATCTTTTTCTCTGTCTACACCTTGTTTGTGCTTTGTGCCGTTTTTTGGAACGTTTTTGCCTACAGCTTGCTGGACGTGCGACTGCCCCCGCCACCATGAGTTGTCTATAAGAGGCAGACAAGACACTGTATCCTCTTTAACCCTCCATTAGTAGTTTTGACCACTTGGCTGGATGAGTTACCTCACCCTTCATATTACAAGCTACATCGCCAGGTGATCAGAGTTGTCTAAGAGCCACCTTACTTCTGCATCCAGTGCCCTGATCTGATATGCAGAAAGCTTCTCCCCATTCAGCATTCAGGTTAGCCTCCATCTGCTCTTTGTCTTTGTGTCTGTCGGGAGGCTTGGCTCGATATAATCAGCCAGTGGGTCTTTTTGTTGACAACACTGTGATGACAAATGAGACGTCTTAGATCGTACACAGGAACAAGCAGGAGCAACTCTGTCTTCACGGCGTAACTTACTCTGCCTCTCCATCCTCAATCCAACAGTGCCTACTAATGGAGACTTCAGCATGATAAACGTATGTATCAACATGTGGAGGGTGACAGCAACAAAATATGTTCCTGGAAATCCTGTTGTTTACCTGTGCCCTCTTAAGGAAGAATAAGGTCATAGAATTTAGGCTCAGTTAGGGTTTTGTAACCATTACAAGTAGCTAATGAGCCATAAATGAGATACAAAACTGATGAGTAAAGCCCTCCTTATATTTCACAGAATGAAGAAGATTTTGGGAAAAAAAAACCTTTTTGAAAATAAGTATGAATTTACCTTTGATGGAAAGTGTAGCTTGCAATTCAGTGTTGCCTTCAGCATCTGGCACTGTCTTTTTTGATTATTTTTTTTTTTTTCGTGTGTGTGTGTGTGTTCAAGGAGTGTGACAATTCTAACATTGTTTGTACAGATTAAAAAAAATGAAGCAGAAGTGCCATTTATACTTTAAGCTTTCAAAAATGATGCCAAATTATTGCTACAAGCACCAGGGGATGAGCACACCCCTTTGACAAGTGTTAATTTTGTGTCAGCAAAACTTATATATATAAAAAAAATGTGCCCGAAAGATTCAGTTAAACAAAGCAGAAATGTCTTATGAGCTCTAAAAAGCGGTTTTTGGAAAGCTAAGTATTGCAGTTAAAGTATGATAATGTTGTTGTCCCCTCTGGACATTTACACTAATGTTAATTGTGGTTGAAAAGTGTAGAGAAGAGACAGATGTTTATTTACTGATCGGTAATGTGGTGAAATTAAGAAAAATGTGATTTAAAAAAAAAAAAAAAAAAAAACATTCACCAGTGGTGGGCAGCTGGACCTCTTTGAATAAACCATGTTTTTTTTTTTGCTGTTACCAAAACATAGAAGAGCACACATGCCTAACCTCGACTACATCCGGGCTGGGGTCCTTTCACTCTCAGTTCAGGAGTCAAATCAATGCTCTCTCATTAGTTCCTGTCACAACCTAAATTGTTAATTGATTGAATTGGGGTAGAAAGCGATCACAGCCCTGAGTCTCAAACTAAACTGTACTGTTAACCTCATGCAACACTGATACCTGCTTAGCATTATTATAATGTGATTAAATAGAGATGAATTATTTTAACATGAATTCACTGATTTTATTTTTACTTGGTGATGTTGTTTGTGTTGTAGAAATTGTTTGGTTGGTCCGTCTTGTGACATGTTAGCTATATCCTATGTGTATTCTATTTAAAAACAAACGGTTCTAAAGATGGTCTGGGATTGTATATAACAAGGGCTATGGTACAAAAGTGAGTGATGGGTAAATCACTGACAATATTTTAACCTTGTGCATATTTTGTAGATTTGATATGTACATACTGAAGAACATTAAACAGTTTTATACAGAAACTAAATGTGATTATTATTTCCACATACAGAACCAGCTGTAACATGTAGATTTTCCTATTATTTTTGGCTTAAACATGCTATAGCTGCAACCTGCAAATAACACTAATGGTGACCTTACCTCAGGTCACATACATGCATAAATGTGCTTTTTATTCAATATTCATAACAGGAATTACCCTCTACTGTACAAAGAAATGTTGCTAAACTAAGCAGGTCTACGGCCTCAAAACCATAATTCTTGTTCTAAATCCAGTGTGTAAAGTGAGCTCAGGGCCTGAGAATGAATGGACAGCCAGGTTTAAGAGTCTTTGTGGGGAAAAAAAGAGCACATGTCAAAGTGATCAATGAGAATGCGTGAGCATACCAGAATCAGCCATAATTCATTTAGAGAAGAGACTCCTCACGCTGCCACCGAGTGTCTCCTCTGTCAAGCTGTTGAAACCATATGGAGAGGAGAGGTTTTAAAGGCGTACAATGAAAAATTCATTAGGTAGCCAAGGAAAGCCGCCTCACTTGTGTTTCCTTTTTCATAAATCTCCAATATTGGAGGTAATCATTCATCTTGGTGAGAAACGGAGGACATGAGAAGCTGCCAGGGAAAAAAGTGAATGTCTGGAAAAAGCCTGAATGCATTTGTGGTGTCTCTGCATTTATCCTGCCAGTTGATAGCAGTACTTGGTTGTGCATTTAACATTTTTAAAAAAACATCTGTAGCGAGATTAAGACTGTGATCAAAACTGATTACAAATGATTCCTGATTCTTGATACATAA
Organism: Solea solea; assembly: GCF_958295425.1. Taxonomy (NCBI): domain Eukaryota; kingdom Metazoa; phylum Chordata; class Actinopteri; order Pleuronectiformes; family Soleidae; genus Solea; species Solea solea. Next base: position 17,710,063 of record NC_081143.1, on the reverse strand, counting down.
TGCTTTTTTATACAGTGGAAGAATATTGTTATTATTATTGTTATTATTATCATTATTGTTGTTATTATTATTATTATATAAAACACTGCAACTTATTTGTTGAGTTGTATTTTATCTGGGTCAGAAAAATCTTGTGTGTCAATGTAAAAAGTACAATGATTGCCTCTGGATTTTAAGTGCTCGGAAATTACAGGCTGGAAGCCAAGATAGGGGAATGATTTCTATTTCTGAAACATTGTCTCCATCCAGTGGACAAGTACAGTGGTGTGAGAGGCTGCCGCTACAAAACTTAGTGCCCATCTGACCACACAGATGCATTATTAGATTTATTGTCTCTCTATTAACAATACCCAATATATGGTGGGATTATTTGGTGAATGTAACATATCAAATATAATACAAGAAAATACTAACTATTTGAGTATATACAAATGTTTTAAAGGCAATATGAGATCTAAAATAAAAGTGATGCACAATCCATACATAGTCAGAGTCAATAAATTGTGACAATTCAAATCCAAATGTTTTACATATGCCTTCCCCACAAAAACACAGCTAACCTGTGCCTTATGCTGAGGCGTTTAAAGCCTATTAGTAAAATAATTTGATTAATAATCGACATTTTTTGAATTTGAAGTGAATGGTAATATAATATTATGTCGTGATTATTATTATTATTGTTGTTATTTAATTATTATTATCTCGTGATAATTCACAAAATCCTGCCTGTGACCTGGCGTCTGTTTTCTGTTATCGCGAGACTTCAGCGCCGCTTTCATTCCACTCCTCCAGCAAAGCGCCATTTTCGGCGTTGTCACTGTACTACACTACAGCATGCTGTGGTCAAACAGATAATAAGACTAGTGTTTTTGTAGGAATCCATTCGCAGTATTTCTCAAAATGGGACGGAAAAAGAAGAAGCAGATGAAGCCATGGTGCTGGTATCCTTTTCATCGGACCACAAAATAACAACTTATCGCTGACAGGAGCTACTCGTTAGTTGGACAAAAGGAAGGCCTACGCTACCATGTCCGGAGTTAATCGGCTTGTAAGCTAACATTAGCAGAAACCGTTGCTGTTTATGTGCTTTAAAATGAAAAACGTGTGGTTTTGGGTGTATGTATACGGACGCGGGAAACGTTAAACCAACGATAAAACTAATGAATGTGAATCTGATATGAGCTAATGTGTTAATCGGAAGACGATTCCGGGTAGTGCTAGGATAGCGTTTCAAGCGCTAACGGAAACGTACGTGGGTTTCGAACAATAAAATATCTATTTTCTCATCAGCTCTCTTAAGTAGTAATACTTTTTCGTTTTAAATCTTCTGAAAGTGGTGATAAATGGTGGCTCGTCACAAGATATTTTGGCAAACGTACCCCGAAATATAAATGCCATTTTGACACTAGTCTCTCACAAATACGGGTGTTTTTTTAAAGCTCCCTATTTTCTCCGAGAATGCTTTCATTTTTTTTTTTTACTAACACCAACGTTAATTTGAAGCGTATCTGTGCATTTTATCCACTTAGACGAACTCGGTGTTTTACGGTGAGTTGTGCTTATGTTTATTTTCTTCGGATATGTTCCTTAACAGTTTCCTTCTAGGTATTGCAATCGAGACTTCGATGATGAAAAGATTCTTATTCAGCATCAGAAGGCTAAACATTTTAAATGCCATATTTGCCACAAGAAGTTGTACACTGGCCCAGGTTTGGCGATTCACTGCATGCAGGTTGGTGTCCTTTCATTTTATTTTATTTTATTTTTTAAACCTGGTTTAATTTCTTTTGTTTGGTATTTCCCGTACATTTGTAGTGCTGCTGAATTTCCCTACCATATGATTGTATCTTCCTCACTGCATGTGCTTCAGGTACATAAAGAGACTATTGACAGTGTACCAAATGCCATTCCTGGAAGAACAGACATTGAGCTGGAAATCTACGGCATGGAGGGGATTCCAGAGAAAGACATGCAGGAGAGAAGACGAACATTAGAACAGAAATCTCAAGGTTTGTATACTTGCTGGGTGATTGTATATTTGTGGGCTAAATTGTAGGTTGCAGAATGAAAATTGCCTCGTAGTTATTTGCAGAGCCATTAACTGGATAAAGATTTTGTAACAATATAATTGTTCTGTTTGTAGAGAGCCAAAAAAAGAAATCAAATCAGGATGATTCTGATGAGGACGATGATGATGATGAAGCAGGACCATCAGCTCAGCAGGTTGCCGCTGTCCAGCCTCAGACAGGCTACGTGGCTCCCATGACCCAACCTGGGATTCCTCCTGTAGCTGGTACGCCTGGGATGCCACTTGGGGCATATCAAGGTAAGGACTTTAATAAACAGTGCAATTTAGGAATTGACCCAAGTATAATATGACATTTTAAAAACAATAAATCAATAGTATCATTCCAGAAGCTCAAGTGGATTCACCTGTGAGAGTTTGGTTAAATGTGAGGAGACTAGATTATAGTCCTTATTGTTTAGGAATGCTGATTGCTGATGCAACTATTGGAACTGTGATTTTCCCAGCAGGGTTAGCGCAGCAGTCTTGTAGAGATCTGGCAAAATTTGTGGAGAGAAACAAATTTAACAAAGTATATTATGCACGTATTTTCTATGTAAAGTGATGATTTACTCTCATTTTTATTCACAGGAATGCCCCCGATGATGCCTGGTGTTCCCCCTATGATGCATGGCATGCCTCCTGCAATGCATGGAATGCCACCAGGGTAAGAGTGCACATGTTTATCATGCCCTTTTGTTTGTCTGACTGCAGAATTACAACTGAATCGGTTTCAAGTAAGGGGGCGGATGCACGATTGAAAAAAAAAACAACAACAAAAAACAATCATGAAGTGGGGTTTTAAGGGTTGGCAGAGGTGTATAATCTCAGCACTTTCCATTTATCAGAGATTTATGGTAGTTGGTTTGATTTTCTTAGATAGTTTATTATTTAATTGTGTTAATTGATCATGGTTTTTAAGTCCAATAGATATTTAGTTTCTTATTTTGTCCTGTGTAGGATGATGCCAATGGGAGGGATGATGCCTCCCATGATGCCAGGGATGCCTGGAATTCCCCCAGGTGAGTTGTCCTTAAAAACATTAATGGCCTATGTCTTTCATTTTTACCTGTTTTGTTATTTTGATTTTGTCTCACGGTATTACGAACAGTGCTTATATTCATACACAGTTAACCACAGCTGATGTAGCTAAACATGGTTTTGTAAACCATATACAAACAGCAGTTTAAAAATAATTATGTCAAAAGGATTTTAGTCATTTATTTTATGATGGATATGATGGAAATATTTAAATTGCACATATTTGGTCTGTTGCTCAGGAATGCCACCCCACTTGGCCCCAAGGCCAGGGATGCCCCACATGGCACCGTCTCCAACGGGAGTGATTCCCAATCGACCGGTAGTACCAGTAGCTCAGCCTGCAGTCACCAAACCTCTCTTTCCCAGTGCAGCACAGGTGAGCTCCATGTCACCACTCACATGTACTGCCTGTGGTATTAGTCTGTGTACCTTTTTCTAATTTTTGACTTGTCTACCTTTTAAGAAATGAAATTCTTTAATTACATTTTACATTACATTACATTTTATATACATTATATACATTTTATATGGTTTGTTATAAATTAATTTACAAATAATTATTGCATTCCACTTTATCTAAAGTGCTGATGTCTTTTCCTTGTTCAACAGTTTTCTCCTGCTCTTATTATAGTCTTTGCCAATATAGCTATGTTTTTTTTTTTTTTTATCAGTGTTGCGACTTTTTTGTAAAATGCGATTTCTCAATTGAGTTTTTGATTGTTTGGACATGTTACATGCAAATGCTGTGCTCTCCTTTCCGCCACGCTGCAGATGAGCACAGCAGCGGTTTCTTCTGCACCTGCAGACACTCAGTCTGCCACCTCCCAGCCTCCCTTTCATAGCACGCCTCAAGTATGCTTACACTGAGGACTTTGACATAAACCATGGCAGCTGCATGTTGCTGAATTTTTAACTCTGTCTATAAATTCTTAAGCTATAAACAAGGCTGCTCATTAACAGTATTTGCCCTATAGACAACGTGTGCATCCAAACAATCCAGCTGGCTGTAATCTTGGTGGATAACAGTTCCTAAAATGAGTGACATAATATTTGTATGAGAGCTTTATTGTTGTGCATGTGCTTTATTTGATTAACTCAGAATGGGTCATAATAAGGAACTTGTATGGATTTCAGTTTGCATTGTCTGCCCTTCTTAACCTCAGAGCATGAATTTTGCAGCAGCTATTCATCATGCTTTGAAAGTCTTGTGCAGTTTGTAGCATTTGTTAGCTGTAGTTTGCTATTGTAGGTTCATATTTCATGCAAAGTTTGCACCAAGTTTCACTAAATTATGTACACATAACCTGCAATTTATGTATTAAAAACCCCCAGCAACAACTCATTTTAAAAGAATCAGAATGAGCAAGTCCATGAATGCTATAAGACACTAGAAAGGGTGGGATTGCTGCCTTCTGCCTGAGCTGACACCAATCTGACATGCTGCATTGAATTGGTAGAATGATCAGTTGAAGTTTCTAATTAACTGAATATTTAGAAAGAAGTTATTACTTAGTGCAAAATGACGGATTGAAAGTTAGAAATGTATTCAAAATGTGAAAATTTCTGTGGTAACCACAAAAATGAAGAAGACAAGATACAACACAACTGGTTATTGGCTGAAATAATGACCACTGCACTGGTGGCTAAACTGTTGAAGAGCACCTGTGCATGACAAGCTGACGCGCTGCAACAAAGTATTGTGTCAATCTGTGACTGTCGTTTGTCTACCATTGCTCGACTGACTTTTGCTTTTGATAACTTAATAACTTGCATTTGTGATAATATCACATACCACTTTGTTTAGCCACTTAAATGTACTGTGGTGAAACCATCTTTACCACAATGGCCCTAACATCCAGAATGTTCTCAATGAGACTGGGGAAGGTCAGTTAATATTGCGTTCCTCTCACCTAGAGAGTCACAGATGAAGTTCTGAAAGTCACATTTTATGAAGAGAGCAAGTTGAAGAGGAATTAAGTTTATTAAGCGAGTTGAACCTCGCTCCACTTTAAGGTGTGATGTCATCCACTGTAGCTGTTGACCATCCATGCAATACACTCTAATGTAAAATGAGTAGGCTGAAATTTCCATTCATTTTTTAATTGTAACTGACAGATCTATGAAGGCCCTGAATGAACTGAGTTTAGGGATGCAATAATTGAGGTGAATGTTGATTGAATGAAAACAAATGAATGACATGAAAATAGAAAAAAAAGCCACAGAAGAACAACATATAGTGGGATTGTTTGCAGCAATCCCACTAATAAGTATTTACAATGGTGTTGTCTCTGGTTTGTCTTTAAAACCGTGTTATAACATATTTCAAAATGATTAACCAGGTTTCTTGTCTTTGCACAGGCCCAGCAGAGCGCTTCAGGAACAGCACCTTCAAACTCTCACAGTACAGCCGCCTCCTCAGACCCTCCCAAAGCAACATTCCCTGCCTACACCCAGCCCTCTGTCTCTTCTTCCTCTTCCACTTCTTCTAACCCCTCTAGCAACACTGTGGCCAAACCCCCAGCCACAGTGACCACTAAGCCTGCCACTCTCACCACCACGAGTGCAACTAGTAAGTTGATCCACCCTGATGAGGATATCTCACTGGTAAGTAGCTTGAGCTTTCTGTTTTGCTCTTTTCACAGTAAGTAATGACTGATACAAATATAATACATTTAGTTGCATAAGACAGTGGGTTATCGCAGCGGTTTTTATTATGATTTTAGATATTTTTGTTACATCTTCCCTAGCATCTAGAATTGTATATTGTTACTCATAAAACATATGTTAAAGGATAATTGTGAACTTTAATATGTTCAGTCTGAAGTCAGGGCATGTCTGCTTTGGTACCCAATTCCTCATAATTTTTGTGAACATTAATGTTTGTGCTTTGAGGGGCATACCAGTGTTTCTCAAGTCTGAATCTCTGCCTTGTGTGTTTTCCTTGTCAACAGGAAGAGATGAAGGCACAGTTGCCTCGTTATCAGCGTCTTATACCCCGGCCGGGTCAGGCCCATGCGGCTGCTCCCTCTGTGGCGGCTGTGGGCAGCATGATGCCCCCACAGCAAGGCATGCCACCACAGCAGCCTGGAATGAGGCATCCCATGCATGGTAAGAAAACGTGTGAAGAATGTTATATTTTTAAACGCAATTCTGCTCAAAGCACAATACAATACGACCACTCAGCCATTGGCTCGTGCTCTTTCTATACCATGTCAACCTCACTGTTGTATTGATCTTCTTATTATTGTATTGAAACAAAAAACTCTTAAAATGTTTTTTTGAGTAAATAAGGTCATTCTGTCTGCTTAGACCAGTACTTAGTTGGGCGGGCTCCCCAGGGAGGTGGTAAGGTGTCGGGCGGGGACAACTCATACAGTGATTTATACAGATAAATAAATAGAAATGATCAGGTTCTTAATGGTATTTCAATTTCTGTCCTCTGGGGGGGGGCATGACAGAAAATAATAGAGAACCACTGGCTTAGACCAAAATATGCCAAATCCCCCTTTTCTCTACAAGTACATAGCAATTTGTCTGGTTACCTTAAAGGGCAGATGTCCAAATATGAATTTGGTTGTGGTTCCATCCCTTTAAAAAGCAGGACTTAATATTTTACAGATGCTTAATTTTCCAGAATCTTCCAGAACTGCAGCATTTACACATTCATGTCTCCATGTGTTGCCTCTGTAGGTCAGTATGGTGCTCCTCCTCAGGGCATGCCAAGCTACATACCAGGTGGGATGCCTCCATATGGGCAGGGTCCTCCTATGGTTCCCCCTTACCAGGGAGGCCCTCCCATGGGCATGCGGCCGCCCGTCATGTCTCCGGCTGGACGCTACTGAAGCAGCATTGCAGCCACCACATTAGGTTTGAGGTTAACACCTTTCTCTCATCATCATTGTGCTTTTTCAAACCTAGCAGCAAGCAAAGAACAGTAAGACCGGTGGCGGTGAAGACGAGCATTATTTGTTACGACACATGGACATTTAATGTAACATCTATATTGGAAAACAGCCAGACACCACACACGTTCCTGACAGATATTTTGTGGTTATTTGATTTACATGTGAGGATATATATATATATATTTTTTCCCCATAGGTTTCACTCAGGTTTATAGAAGTGAAGTGTGGTAAAAAGATTCATATTTCTTTTGAAGCTGCTGGAGTTACATGAGCGTACCAACCCCCCCTTACACAGGCAAGTTTCTCTTGTAAACCTTTGATTAATTCTGTTGTTTATTTCTTTGGTAGAATGATTGAGGCCCTCACAGCACGTGTAGGTGCTGTTGGACTTGCGTCCCCAACCTTGGTTGGTGAGGGTCTCAATAGTGATGATGATTCCAGCTGAGTAGGGTTACAAATCCATGGCTCACCAGTCTTCTAGCTTTATTCTTATTTCAGGTTTGTTTTTAATATTTCCTGGTTAAAAGGGTACCTGTAATGCATCCTTTGTAATGTTTAATGAGTCTGTTGTAATAAAAACCCATCTTGAAATCCACTGCTGGTTTGTCCTGACGTGCGTTGGAGGTGAGTGATAAAGGTTTGTTCCAATGTTGTTGTTCTAGACTTATTTTTGGCTCTAACAGATTACCAAGATTTCATCAGGTATTGTTAAAAACTCAGCAATTTAAACAAGTTTTCTATCCTCTTCTTTGGTCGAGTAAACCTTTTCTTTTTAATGGAATACTGGATTTTTAAATGCAAAACAGATTCTTGAATCTTTTCAGAAAAAGTGAAAAAAGCAAGTGCACTGTTGCACCACCAGCCCAAAGCTTGAGATGTTGCCCAACTTCTGGTTCCATATACGTCACATCACTCTATGAAATGACAACTGGGAGACCTGTAGATCTCTTAACTTGCACTGTGATCAAAAACTACTTTTTCTCACATTTATAGTAGTACTCATACATGCATGAAAGCTTTAATATTGTTTTACAATATTATTGTTTTTTTGTCAAAAACCCTGTGGATTGCAAGGGGTGAACACACTAAATCCGACAATACAGCAGCTCTGTGTTAAACTCCCAATTTTATGAAACTACAAAGTCAATAACTTAGTGGTAAATGCATTCGCCTTTCCTAATCCAGCAGTTCAGTGATTCCATGTGCGAGTAAAAGTATGATGGAATATTGGTTGATACTTTGATATGACGTTTCTCTGCTTCATTAGGTACAAGTTGCATACATGCTTCATCTGTCCATGATAAAGTATGTCTGTTGAAGTTTCAAAATTTCTTAAGATCAGACAAGAAATGCAAACCACTGACACACCACCATATGCTGCTGAACAGTAACTCCAAATCGATCAACACTTAAATTGCTGTTTAGTGCAGTGCTAGTTTGTATTGCTGGGTATTTCTTTTTTGTTGACTTCACCTGCATTAATCCTCTGATCTAGGGTCTCCTGTACAGAAACCAATCAAACCTGTTCGCGCCAAACTTTCCAAATATGATCCCGTATTGAACACAAAAGACCATGGTGGTGCAACACGTGTTCTTCGGTATATAGTGTGGCACAAGATTTACCTCTGCCCATATCACTTACTGTTGTGTATTTGTTTTTGTTGTTTGTAGCACATCCATATCAGCTTTTCAGCCTTAAAACCCACTCAGCTGGCATGACAGGTCAGTTAATCCCAGTAAGTACCTGATGTTTATTAAAGTGTGGGTCTGTCCTCTTCCACTTGATGCTTGGCCTTGTATTGACACAATGATTTGCACAGAAGCATATGTTTGAGCTTTTTAAATGAACGATGAGGACTTGTGGTGTCAGAAGTGGCAGAGGATTGACATGAGGACATGTTTGTTCCATGTTAAGTGAGCGACATCTTGATGCACTGACATGTAAATGTTAAATGTGTACGATTTGTCCTATTGGGTATAAAATGAACTAATATGGTAAGTAGTCAGGCTGAGTGTGTGTGTGAAGGTTTCCTAAATATTAACATACAATGAGAAAGAAAGGAAACAATTCTCATATGGAGGTGATCAACAGTTAAGAATACCTTTAGTGTCACTCTCCTTATCCAAATGCAAATAAGAAAGTACGATGGCCTTAAGGTTGCATTAAAAACATGAAAAATCCTCCTGAACATCAGTGTTTAATTTGTCTGTTTTGGGCTACTGTACAAACATGGCTGCACATCACGGTGTCGTAAATGGAAGCAAAGCTGCTCCTGTGTAATAAAGACATTCCCAAGGTAATGTAAACACAGATGTTCTTAATGTGTTGACAGTGGATAAATAACATCAGTGTTTTCCAATTTCTGTTTATAGATTCCCCAACACTGGACATTTAAAGGGGAATTTCTCGAAAATGAGAAACTTATTTTAATGAGCAAAATAAGTTCAACGTAATTATGTATTTGGGGTTGAAATCTACAGTCCAAAGCCACTTTATAAGGTACACTTGCCAACTGGTAGAGAGGCAGGATTGGTGACCTACTGTAGCCCATCTGCTTTAAGGTTTGATGTGATGTGTGTTCGTAGTTGGTCTTCTGCTTACCTTGCTTTTAAGGAGTTTATTCCACTCAAGAATGAGCCAAACTACTTTCTATAATATATAGTGACATAATATAGTTTTTCTGGGTTTCAAATGAAGAAACATGTTCAAAACATTTGTCTTCTACCAAACGTCTTGCTCCAAAAAGACAAGCGGTAGACGGTACCTTCAACAGCCATCTGCCATATATAAAAACATTTATATCATGAAATTATATAAATTAACTAAATTTAAACCTCAAAATATTCCACACTATTGCATTACACTGTTATTGAATTTATTAAATTAAAACTTTAATGACTACAACAGTGTGACCAGTCTGATTATTCTCCTCTCCAGAGAACTGCTGTTGACTGGATATTATTGTCTGTAAACTCTAAAGATAGTTTTGTGTGAGATTCTCAGTGCATTATCAGTTTCTTAAATATCCAGATCAGCCTGCCTAGCACCAACACTTTTCTTCTTTCAGATGTTTGATTTAAACAGCAGGTCACTTGACCATGTCTGAATGCTTTGAGTTGCTGCCATGTGATTGGCTGATGAACAAGTGTACCTAATAAAGTGGCTGGTAAGTGAACATTTAAGATATAATATTGCTTTTCCAGGGAATACCACACATGATATTATGTATTAACCTCAGTTGTATTTTCTTTTTAAAATAGGCATCAAAACCTGATGAATTAAAAACATATTTTCTCTCTTTTTTTGATTTGGGTGTCCTAACAAAGTGTAAAAGCTGGTTGTCAAATGTTTTCAAAGACATGAACAGATAAATGTTTTATTTAAAATAAAAATGTCTGCACTGTTCATCTGCCACTTGTCTTTTTTTCCCCTGTCCTCAGGTTAAAAGTTTCGGTGAGATCCACCATTCTCAAAATGTAACACATTCACAAATGAGTGTGCCCTCTAGTGGCACATGTGTTGTAATACACCAAAGATCAAAATGAAAACAACCCCAAACAGGATATTGTTAAATAACATTAGCCCTGTTGTAATTAAATAAACCGTAGCACAATAAATAATAATAATATAATAATTGTCACTCGCAAAACATCGCAACCTTAAATCTGGAAATCTTGGATTTGAAATAAATTGCAACACATTAACTTAAATCTGTTCTACAACAGTTTTGCTGAATTAACTAATTATAAAATGTGCAAAATTATCTAAAATGATTATACTTAATCATTTTGCTAAGATTTCTTTGCTTTTTAAATATTTTTTCCTTTTTTGTTATTATATCCTTACCCTAGCTTGGTGAATACATGAGGTCACTGCATTTAGAAAAAGATTTGCGAGGACATAATGTGCTAAATATGGTCAGTGAAAGTTATATTGAATATACAGTATTTTTCTTTTTTGAATTTTAGAGAATTTCTGGAGAAGTGCAGCACTTTTATTAGACCAGTTAAATAGAGGTGTCAGTTGGTGTCAGTTGGTTGTCAGACTGACAACCTAATTGTGGTTTTCCTGCAGCAGTAGCACCTACAGCTCACATGGACTTTGTCTTATGGTTAGAAATAGTAATAAATTATCAGTAAACTTCAATAAAACTAAAGTAATATTATTTGGAAATAAACTAAATGGACAATTGTTGATGAAAATCTGAGAAATTCCACACCTTAGACTCAAACACTTAATACTCAAAGCAAAACCTTTTCTGGATCACTTTTTACTTGAAATTCTCCCCTTAAGCCACAGTGCTGAGGTGTGAGGAAACAAAAGTACAACAAATTCTTTATTCATCCTCCAAAAATAAGAAGATAAATAAGTAGTGTCCACAGGGCTGGTTACCTGGATCACACAGACACATTATTTCTACAGTTTAAAGTTCTGACATTTTCAAAGCCTGGTGGAAAATGTTTAGAGCAAAAAAACAACAACCAAATACCTCAAAATCTAAAAAGAAAAAAAAAAATCTCTGTAAGTGAAGGGACCTTATTTAGTTTGAAGTGAGTGAAAAGTATTTGTATTTTGTTTTGTGAGAAAAAGCAGTGGAACACTTTAAATGAGGGACATGAAAACATGAAGCACTTTAAGAGGACCTACAGTTTTCACAAGGTACAGGGAAACAGCAACAACTGGGTGTTTACTGTGTATGTATGTAATCTGTTATTCTGTAATCCGTGTATGTATGTTATCTCTGTTATTCTGTAATCTATACATTTATGTAGTCTGATATTCTGTAGTCTGTACATTTATTTTTTCACATCCTAATTTTAACATTTTTCTTTTGTGTTTGTCTTCATTTGCCAGAAATGAAAGATAAAACAGTCATTGTTTATACATTGGCCTTATAGTATGAATTAATGGTTTTCATTCATTATTGTTGTTTTTTTTTTATTTAATATTATTATTTGGACCACCGTGTTTTTACAAAAGCAGAGAGGACAAACTAAACACAAGGAAGGTAAGGGAAGTGTGAGGGGACGGAACATGAAACTTCACCAGTGAATGTTGCAAAATTTCACACACTGTTCCTTTAATCTGTCTTCCTCACATGCACTCGGACATATCCTGTCTTTGTAGAAGTCACGTGTCACATATTTAAGTTTCCAAAAAAAAGTCAATAACGTTAGTCTCTTGTTGCTGTCATGAAGTAAGACAATATCAAATACAGTATGTATCACATATTAATTGCTGTTTATCTTATCTTTTGGTTAGTTCCAGTAATTCTATTAAAGTTTAATATATTTTACCAGTTAATTTTTGTAGATGTTGTCATATAAATCCGACTAATTGCCTTTCTTTAAATGTGATTATTTGGCTCACATTTTCATTGTCTTTGTCACTCTGTCATTGGTGATTTTATCTACACTTCACTGACCACTAATGTAAATCATCACCACAAAACAGACACATCCTGTTCAGACACTGACAGACATCGCCACTTCCTCTGAAATATGCAAAAAAATACTTTCATAAGACGTAGTGTGTATTGTGCGCATAGGGAACTGAGAGTGCAATTTATTTTCAAGGTGAGACCAAAGAAAATAACACAAATGGTGATCAATGACATATCCATATATTCTGTTAAATGATGGACTGATTGACTTAATTCATTCTTTTGTGATGGTGGGAGAAGCTGATCCATTGCGCAGTGTTGTATTTGCTTCCTCTTGCCTTTGTCTTGTCATGTGAAGGTGGAGCCTCATGGAGTTCCTCTTGGTTTCATTTAGTCAACCAAAGTTTGAACATCCAGTCTTAAGTGTTCGCGTGTGTATTGTCATGGTCTACATCGCTCACGCCCCCGTGGATCTTGTTTAGTGTCTCCTGGTCCGGGTTTTGAAGATGACTGGGGTCCAGATCCTGGCTTGTTTCTGGACTCTGCTCCTCGCTCAAAGTGGATTTGGTAAGTAGTTCAGTTCAGTTGCTCAGTTCTGGTGCTCTGATCTCCTGCTGTCTGTTCAATGTGGATTCATTTTAGTGCTAAAGCCTAAGAACAGTCATTTTATTTGGAAAGTCACTTTGAGCTATTTGTTCCTAATTTCTTAAACAGTTTGGAAAAAAAAAAAACGTTCTGCATCACTTTTATTGAGTTATTGATGAATTACACTGGTCATGCTTTGTCGTGCCATCAGTGGTTTGATTGACAGATCATTTTTATTACAGTTTTAACAATATGGTGGGTTCACATTCCTCAGTTTTTGTCTTTAATATTGTGTTTGTTTTTGAGCGCATTGTATTTGCTGCTTTTACAATGGTTTCCTGCTCCTTGACCTCAACAATCGGACACAGCAACAAAAGTGCAGCCTTTGACATAATTTACATACTTTTGTATAACCTTTTATTTAACCTTTATTTATACGGGTTATCCCATTGAGACACAGGGTCTCATTTCTCAAGAGAGACCTGTTGAGAAACCTTTAATATAAACCTAAAAAGGTTATTTTATTCCAAGGAGAGAGTGGTATGTGCAATTGCACAACCACATTAATAGGAAGAAATAACACCACAAAACACAAGACAGCAATAATGAGTCAATCGTCCTTGTTTTTGTAAATTAACCCTTGTGTGATCTTCAGGTCTGTGGGAGCCTTTTTCAATGTGTGCTAAAAGAAAGTTTATGCAATTTTTTGTTTTTGTTTTTGTTAAACCCCAAACTTAATAACCTTGGACCATTTTCTGTGAAGAACATAATAAACATATTTTCAATAACTGCACACTTCACATGTGGTGTTCAGGAGAGTAAACAAATCTTAACTTTTCCTTTGTGTATGATTTTCTCACCACAACCGAGAAGAACTTGCATACATTAATTTGGTCTAAGCGAGCTAAATGGCAAATATTAATCACAAATAATGTTTATGTTACTTGTAACTGGACTAAAGCAAACATCTTATTAGTAATTTTACTTAAAATGTTATTGCTGTATTGATTTAAAAACCTAATTACGCAGTCGGTGCAACAGACCCTTGAACACTGGCTGTGTTACACAACCATTTATTCTTCATTTAAAGGGATGAGAATTTAAATTAAAAATGAATTTAAATTAAAGACAATTCCATTATCAGGATCCACAGGCCATAGTTTTGCCAGTTTCTGTCCTGACAGAGAGAATTTTATTATACTGAAGCAGATTCTGAGCACTGAGATTATGACAGTGAAAATGTTGGATTAAGAGATAAGAGATAATGTCATAGTAGAGGGGATATAAATACTAATAAACTTCTTTAGAGAAATGTCTGTTATTGTTACACAAATAACAAATAAATGACGTACCAGACCAAGATAAAGATGATTACTGAAACCCACAGTGAGGAAACTTTGAAAAGAAAAGTTTATTGGTAAACCACATGACAGTTAAATTATTATTCCTATCTTCTTTCTTTTCTTACTCAATTGTTATTTGCTTTAAAATGTTTTGATATTTTGAGATCATGGTATATTATGCATTCTAATGTGAGGACAACAATAATAAGTAATATTTTTGTAAAGGAAGATTATAGCCAGTGCAAAGTGTCATGAAAATCAACCTGTGAGAGACGGAGGGCTGTCAAGACAAAGTTGTGACACATCTTTAAAATAAAACTAAAATGGATGATCTGTGTCCAAACACTTTTTTTTCTCTTTGTTTCTGTCCAGTGTGCAGTGACATTCAGTTCCTGGAGAGACATGAAGGAGAATCTGTGGTTCTTCCCTGTGCCGTTAAGCAGAGAAACCTTCCTCCCTACGGTGTCTACCTGAAGCGCAGCTGGTTACAACCCCAGAATGTGCTGTTCATGCACACCAAGAGCGACTTCTCCATGGCCAACGATGCTGACCAACACCGCGTCAGTGTCAGTGGCGACCCGAGCAGCCATGCTCTCAATGTGACCATCTCTGAGCTGAGGGTCAGTGACACAGACAGTTACCACTGTGAGTTTTGCTTCGACAACCCTTCCTCTGAAGATGACCACATACGTGGAAACACTGAGTTCTTCCTCCTCGTCACGGCTGGTGGGTGTTTGTCTTTTTTTTTTTTTCTCATTTCATCCCACACACAGAACATGACCACATGTGATTGCTGAAGTTCCTACCTACCTACCTACCTACCTTAAATAGTTAATAGTAAAATAGTTCAGTATTTTTTGCTTCATATGAATTTATACATTGGGACAAATTGTAGTTCTTGTTCAAATCGTATTACTCAGTTTAAAAAGGTTTTTGTCATTGTATAGAATACAGCAAGGGCAGTAAAAAAAAAAACCACAATTCTACAGAGACAGTCGTCACTACTCAGAAACGAGAACTGTTCTCAACAGATCTACTGATCATTGTCTAACACATAATAATTTGATTATGAGAACAAATTATTTAGCAATCTTCTCATGTGTTTGAAATAAGACCTCAAGAGGTTCATCAGAGGTGCATGACATCAGTTTTTCTGCCCTTTCCTCTCTGGAGACGCCCCTGGGTCTCTGGACATAGGGTTGGTAGAGACATGTGCCGGGGGCTCGGCCGCGCTCCCCTGTCTCCCCCCAAACGGGGAAGGCTTGGCTGTTGAGGGAGTCAGTCTGAAGAGGCAGAGGGGCAAGGCTCCTGTAGAGCTGTTGTACCACTCAAAAGGTCACCGTGGCATCAGTCCTTCCACCTCCTCCTCCTCCTCCTCTTCTTCCTCTTCTGCCTCTCAGTTTCCCACTGAGAGGGTGCAGCTGTCCTCAGCCCCCGGCCCTGGTGGCATCACCTACAACCTCACCCTGCAGCAGCTGCAGCCAGAAGAAAGTGGCCTGTACAGCTGCCAGCTGCTGGTGCACGGCAGGTCCGAAACCACCTCCACTCTAGGGAGACAAGTGTTCTTTGTATCTGTGCAAGGTGGGTCATGTACATCGCAGCAGGACTTCATCACCAGGGTCATTTAGTCACTTCATATTATCTCTCCTGGATGAAGCCAAAGGTCCAGTGTGTAAGAATTTGTGACATCTACTGTGGTGGTCTTTGAGTACCAGAAAGGATGTTGCGATGAAACCTTTGCTTAAAAAAAAAACAAGCTGTTGTAGAAACGTGGCAGCACAAAATGGCGGCCTTTGAAAACCATGCCCTTTTTTATTTTTGATTAGTGATTACACACTTATAGAAACATACTGATCTCGTCTTCATGTTACACACTGGACTTTTGCGCGTTTCCTTGCGTGTGTGTAAGTATTATGTTCATCGGATGTGTGGTTTTGTGGTGAACTAGTCAAGAGTGAGTAGGGCGGTTGATGTAAGAGTGCTGGACTGTGTGGTCTCTATTATTTTAACCCCACATTCCATTTCTCTTTTAAAAAAGCTGACTCATAATTAGGTTTTATTTTCCACTGAAGCTGACCAACTTTGGACACCAGGTCAGTGTAAGTCATTAAGCATTAAAAAGTTGTTTAGTCTGCCTTAAATAAGACAAACACCAGAACCAGCTACTTCACCTCCAGTTAAGTATTATCATTGTGTTCAAATAGTATTTTAATAGTATTGTTATTTTTTGTTTTGTTTTGCCGATGTAAAGACTCAGCAGCACACCACATGTGTATGAAGCCATTAATATTATTCATATTATTCTCGTCTTTTTTTTTCTTTCTTTTTTTATAGAATTTAGATTTATTGACAGTAGGACTATCACCTTTTTTTGACCACAAGTTGTTGATATATGAAATGATGAGCAAGTTAAGGACTCAAATTATTCACAAAAAGTGATCCTAACGTTGATGAAATGTAATTTGGCAATGAAAAAAAACGTGTCTAGAAGCCTAGAACGAGGAAGGAAACCAAACGGGTTTCTGCAATTTCATGTTGTGTGTGAACTAAAGTCTTACATTCATGGACTGCCTTTATTTTCAAGTTAGTTAAATCTAAGGTACACGTGAGACGTGAAGTGGTAGACCCGAATGTGGTGCATCGGTGAAGGTGGTTTGGACTTTTCCTTGGTTCCTCAGGAGTTCCTTTTGCGTTTTGCTGCAGCAGTGAAGTCAAATATCTTCTTTTCTTCTTTTCTCCACAGGCCATCACTGCAGCTGCTCCAGCTACTCCACCCTGCTCTACGCCGTGTCCTCAGCTGCAGCCCTCCTTCTCGTCTCCATCCTCATTGGACTTGTGGTGATGTATAAAGTGAGTGGACTCGCAGTCTTCTGCTGTGCTATCTTGGTATGGGGGGAAAAATAAAAAAAATAAAAAGTGTGTCACTGTGAAAAACACCTGCTTGTGAAAGAGCGTGTCAGAGACTTCCTCTGCAGCTCACCACAAAACCACACCAGTTTCTTAACTCGTTGCTATCAGATGTCAGCATGTTTTCTTTAAGCTCGGGGAGCAAGGCCATGAAACATGAATTTTACTTCTTTGTTTAGCATTAATGCATCGAGTGAACTGAACTAAGATAAGATAAGATAAGATAAGATGGTCCTTTATTTGTCCCGCAGTGGGGGAATTTACATTGTTACAGCAGCAAAGACTGTAAAGATAAAGATAATAAATAATAAACATACATTACCTAAAAAAGTACAATATATAAAGATATTAACATTGCACTATATATATATATATATATATAAAAAGTTAAAATTGAATGTAGAATGAGCATTATAGACAGTTTGCAGAATATACACAGTATGGGCTTGATATATATAGATATATAATAGATATATTCTAAGCAAAGATTGAACATTATTAGTATCTTGCACTGGTGTAAATTTACAGTATATTTCAACATGAAACCTAAACATGAAACATGAAATTTCAACATGAACAAGAAACATGAACATGAAACATGAAATTTCAACATGAACATGAAACGTGAAATTTCAACATGAACATGAAACATGAAATTTCAACATGAACATGAAACATGAACATGAAATTTCAACATGAAACAAATGGTAATTTGTTGATGGTCCCTAAATGATACTGCAGTAGTTAAGAGCGATGGGTCAGACACTGAATAAGCCGTGGTCGACCAGCTACCACTGGCAGGAAATGGAGGAGGGTGCCACCAGATCTGGAGCGAATGTCTGTCTGAAACTAATTTTGCTGCTTAACCATAAACCAATAGAACTTGTCTCTGTGAAAACCAGAGATTGTAAGAACTTCCTCTTGAGGAAGCTGCCAATGACAAACTCTGATTTTAACACAGGAAATGAAGCTAGAGCCTACAGGTGGTTTGCTCCCCTCACTGATTTGTTTTTCTGTCTTGGTGACTGTCAGGGCAAAGCACGCCACCGTGTCAAGTCTCACCCTCAGGCTCCCATTTACGAGGAGATGGTCGGGGGGAAGCCTCCCAGCCGAAAAACGGCCCCTCACCATCTGGAGGAAACGGAATCTTCTGAGTACAGAAACTGCCGCGTGAAGCAATCCTGCCATGAAAACCACTATGAATGTCCGAGTGGAGCCCTCTTTTCCAGAATAAATTAGATGCTTATTGACGTCTCAGCATCATGAACGAGACAGTGGACTCCTGTCATTTCACACATTAACAGCTAAGATTCTCCTCATGCTGTAAAATTGAGCAATATATACAAACTATGTTTTCAACAGATTTGATATCATATGTAAAATGTTAATGTAAATATGTCTTGTGTGGTTTTGATCAAGTGTTTTCTGCTGCTGTAGATCATCTGCTTCAAGGTTGCTAAACATGGATCTTCTCCATCACTTGGTTGAGTTACTGTTGCCTTTCTATCATCTCGCACCAGTATGGCCGTCCCTCTCTAACCTCTGACCTCTAGCATGAACGAGACAACTGCTGCAGACCATTTACTATAAATCCTAGAGATGTTTGTGCCTGAAAATCTCAGTCGACGAGCCGTTTCTAAAATACTCACCAGCAGCCATGCCACATTCTCAGCCGCTTTCTTCCCCATTCTGGTTCAGCAGCTCGTCTTGCCCATGTCTACATGCACTGAGTTACTGCTGTGTGATTAGCTGGGCATTTACATTAACAAATATTTTACCTGTGTACATGTAATAACCAAAGTTTCGTCGTGGCCTTAGCTCTGAGGACACCTTGCAAAAGTCACAGAACTTGGAACAAAAGCCTTTCAATTTGCCTCCAGTTTCTCTGAATGACGTGTTTTTAAAAATTCTCTTTGTGATTGTTTATATCATGCCTGATTTTGTCCTTTAATGTATGTTGGCTGGATATATTAGTGTTTTGTTTCTTTTTTCTTATGCTGCCTCCTGTTAAAAATATTTAAGTCCCAGTGAGACTTTGCCTGGTTAAATAAAGGATGTATTACAAGAAGATGAACAAGTGTACCTAATAAAGTGGCCAGTGAGTGTTTATTCACAATTCACAATACTGCCCTGTGTGCAACATTCTTACCCTTTGCTTTCTTGCCCCTTGAACTCAATCAATCATAACAACAATAATAATTGAAGGTGGGAAACACAGGAAATATTCACATTTACTTCTGAATGCATTAAATTGGACGATTAAAGTTACCCTTACAGTGATGCAATTTAATGCAACTGTGCGATTTTTGGACGACATACAAAACCATGACATTTTGGTCCAATTTTGGACACATACTATACTATGCATTTTTAGTGCGATTTTGGACGACATACTAAACTATGACATTTTGGTGCGATTTTGGACAACATACTAAACTATGACATTTTGGTGCGATTTTGGACGACATACCAAACTATGACATTTTGGTGCAATTTTGGACAACATACCAAACTATGACATTTTGGTGCAGTTTTGGACGACATACTAAACTATGACATTTTTGTTACTTTTTGGACGACATACTAAACTATGACATTTTGGTGCAATTTTGGACGACATACCAAACTATGACATTTTGGTGCAGTTTTGGACGACATACTAAACTATGACATTTTTGTTACTTTTTGGACGACATACTAAACTATGACATTTTGGTGCAGTTTTGGACGACATACTAAAATGACATTTTGGTGCGATTTTGGACGACATACTAAACTATGACATTTTGGTCACTTTTTGGACGACATACTAAACTATGACATTTTGGTGCAATTTTGGACGACATACTAAACTATGACATTTTGGTGCAATTTTGGACGACATACTAAACTATGACTTTTTTGTCACTTTTTGGACGACATACTAAACTATGACATTTTGGTGCAGTTTTGGACGACATACTAAACTATGACAGTTTTGTCACTTTTTGGACGACATACTAAACTATGACAGTTTTGTCACTTTATGGACGACATACTAAACTATGACATTTTGGTGCAATTTTGGACGACATACTAAACTATGACATTTTTGTTACTTTTTGGACGACATACTAAACTATGACATTTTGGTGCAATTTTGGACGACATACTAAACTATGACATTTTGGGGCAGTTTTGGACGACATACTAAACTATGACATTTTTGTTACTTTTTGGACGACATACTAAACTATGACATTTTGGTGCAATTTTGGACGACATACCAAACTATGACATTTTGGTGCAGTTTTGGACGACATACTAAACTATGACATTTTTGTTACTTTTTGGACGACATACTAAACTATGACATTTTGGTGCAGTTTTGGACGACATACTAAAATGACATTTTGGTGCGATTTTGGACGACATACTAAACTATGACATTTTGGTCACTTTTTGGACGACATACTAAACTATGACATTTTGGTGCAATTTTGGACGACATACTAAACTATGACATTTTGGTGCAATTTTGGACGACATACTAAACTATGACTTTTTTGTGACTTTTTGGACGACATACTAAACTATGACATTTTGGTGCAGTTTTGGACGACATACTAAAATGACATTTTGGTGCGATTTTGGACGACATACTAAACTATGACATTTTGGTCACTTTTTGGACGACATACTAAACTATGACATTTTGGTGCAATTTTGGACGACATACTAAACTATGACATTTTGGTGCAATTTTGGACGACATACTAAACTATGACTTTTTTGTGACTTTTTGGACGACATACTAAACTATGACATTTTGGTGCAATTTTGGACGACATACTAAACTATGACATTTTGGTGCGATTTTGGAAGACATACTAAACTATGACATTTTGGTTCAATTTTGGACGACATACTAAACTATGACTTTTTTGTCACTTTTTGGATGACATACTAAACTATGACATTTTGGTGC
Organism: Solea solea; assembly: GCF_958295425.1. NCBI lineage: Eukaryota > Metazoa > Chordata > Actinopteri > Pleuronectiformes > Soleidae > Solea > Solea solea. The sequence continues at coordinate 17,688,866 of NC_081143.1, read as the reverse complement.
AATTTTGGACGACATACCAAACTATGACATTTTGGTGCAGTTTTGGACGACATACTAAACTATGACATTTTTGTCACTTTTTGGACGACATACTAAACTATGACATTTTGGTGCAATTTTGGACGACATACCAAACTATGACATTTTTGTTACTTTTTGGACGACATACTAAACTATGACATTTTTGTCACTTTTTGGACGACATACTAAACTATGACATTTTGGTTAAATTTTGGACGACATACTAAACTATGACAGTTTTGTCACTTTTTGGACGACATACTAAACTATGACATTTTGGTGCGATTTTGGAAGACATACTAAACTATGACATTTTGGTTCAATTTTGGACGACATACTAAACTATGACAGTTTTGTCACTTTTTGGACGACATACTAAACTATGACAGTTTTGTCACTTTATGGACGACATACTAAACTATGACATTTTGGTGCAATTTTGGACGACATACTAAACTATGACATTTTTGTTACTTTTTGGACGACATACTAAACTATGACATTTTGGTGCAATTTTGGACGACATACTAAACTATGACATTTTGGTGCAGTTTTGGACGACATACTAAACTATGACATTTTTGTTACTTTTTGGACGACATACTAAACTATGACATTTTGGTGCAATTTTGGACGACATATTAAACTAGATTTCCGCAATTCCGTGCCGAAATTTCGAGTGTGCCTGCAGTTCTTGCGGCATGTGTCTTCGCGTGCAGGACTTGTGCTGGTAAAGGATTGAGTGGTATTTTGGTGGAATCACCCTTTGAAAGAGAATAACTCATAAACCCCTCCCACTCCCTGATGCCCCCTCCCCCTTCCGAACACCTGCGTTATAAAATCTAAAAATGTGGATTGAACCTTTAAAAGCATTTAGACAGAGTGGTATTTTGGTGGACTCACCCTTTAAAAACACCAAGTTTTAGAGGAGATAACAAGACGGATCAGAGAGGACTCAGACGCAGAGGCCTTTTAATTGTCTTTATTGGCACTCGTAAACAATTCTCAAGGCAGGTCCTCTTTACTGAGGAAAAACAAAAGCGTGGCTATGAAAACCTATAACAAATTGCGAGCGCAACGCTCTACAAGAGAAACGTTGTGGAACTATAAACGCGGAACAAAAAAATCACTCCGAAGAGGAAACATACTCGGACTAAGGTTATCATGTAAAACTTAAACAGAAAACTCTCCAAACGGAGGAAAACACGGCTCTAAACACTTCAAAACAAAAGCTAACTCAAAAACACAATCCTAATGATTGGCGATCCTTAACCAACTAAGAATGAGATAAAAAACAAAACGCAATCTAAATGATTGTATCTAACTAATAAAAGGTAAGTCACAAGCCTAGTGATTGGAGTTCCTAAAAGGCTGTGAAAATTAACAAACAAAAAATCTCTCCCAAGGAGGAAAACAAAAGCTATAAATCTTAACTAAGGTATCAGCTAACAGGCTATGATAAGAAAACTTACAAAATAAAGCATCGCTCACCAAGAGGATCAAAAACTTGAGGATTCTGGGGCTGTGACGAGGCGCTATGGTGATCAGGCATGGACGAAAACACACTGGCACTGAAACAGGGGAACAGGGAGTTTTTATAGTCCACATGGCTTAATTGTCAGCAGGTGTGTGTAATCAGGGCCGGCAGAGGAGGGGGCGGGGCAAACTGCTGGAGTGACAGGAGAGAGGGAGAGAGAGAGATTCACAATCCCCTCTGTTTCCCATTCTCACAGAGAAAACAGCATGTTTTAAAGTTGTCATATCTCAAGAACGGTTGATGATAGAGATAAAATTTTTGGTTTGTGAGCGCCAGGAGGCTTTCAGCAGCTCCCATCTCAAAATTTGTGACAAACGGGCGTGAATTGACAGAGAAATCACAGTTTTAAAATCACCCTCATCTTGATTTTCCACAACTCCAAAGCAGACATTTTAACATGGGAGTGAATTGAGACTGTGACCAGAGTTCTCTGTGCTTTGAGGTGATTTTAAGAAAAACTACAAGTCATATGAACATGACAAACACACACAGGGTTAGACGACAACCATGGCAACATTTTGATGTAAAAATTGTCTCTGTAGGTTGGAAATTGTGGGCAGGAGAAGAGTTTGTTTAGAAGTTTTTCTGATTATTTTGCTGGATCTTGCTAGAGTGTGTCACTCTAGCTCACACCTAACGACCACACACACACCCATTATAAAATCAGAAAGCTTTGAAAAAAAGTACAAAACTTAAACTGCGATAGTTCAAAAACCGTAACATGTATCAAAATGTCGACTTAGGTCAGAAAAGTCCTAAGTCTTGTGACCCGTTTAAACTTCCAACCACGTTTCTACGTTAAAGTATGACGACACTGTGATGCTCCAAAGCGGGCTTGGTTTTTTTCGGTCTCCCATCCACTTCAATGTTAATTTTTGTTCAGTTTTTTGTAAATATTATCCCAATGGTTATATGAAAATCTTAGAAAAGTCATAGCACACCATTCCCGGTCAAGGCGCACATTTTGATATAACTTGTGTTGGGGGTTTCTCAAAGATGCAGGAGGAGTAGCGTGCCGAAATAACGGGAGGGCGCGAGAATAAAAAGCAGAATAAACGCGCACGATTACAAGAGATGCCTTGCAGCGCAAGGCATTCTAGTGAGAACCCTAGGGTTCTCACTAGAATGCCTTGCAGCTGCAGGCACTAACTATGACATTTTGGTGCAATTTTGGACGACATACTAAACTATGACTTTTTTGTGACTTTTTGGACGACATACTAAACTATGACATTTTGGTGCAATTTTGGACGACATACCAAACTATGACATTTTGGTGCAGTTTTGGACGACATACTAAACTATGACATTTTTGTTACTTTTTGGACGACATACTAAACTATGACATTTTTGTCACTTTTTGGACGACATACTAAACTATGACATTTTGGTGCAATTTTGGACGACATACTAAACTATGACATTTTGTTGCGATTTTGGAAGACATACTAAACTATGACATTTTGGTTCAATTTTGGACCACATACTAAACTATGACTTTTTTGTCACTTTTTGGATGACATACTAAACTATGACACTTTGGTTCAATTTTGGAAGACATACTAAACTATGACTTTTTTGTGACTTTTTGGACGACATACTAAACTATGACATTTTTGTCACTTTTTTGATGACATAGTAAACTATGACATTTTGGTACAATTTTGGACGACATACTTAACTATGACATTTTTGTCACTTTTTGGACGACATACTAAACTATGACATTTTTGTCACTTTTTTGATGACATAGTAAACTATGACATTTTGGTACAATTTTGGACGACATACTAAACTATGACATTTTGGTGCAATTTTGGACGACATACTAAACTATGACATTTTGGTGCAATTTTGGACGACATACTAAACTATGACATTTTGGTGCAATTTTGGACGACATACCAAACTATGACATTTTGGTGCAGTTTTGGACGACATACCAAACTATGACATTTTGGTGCAGTTTTGGACGACATACTAAACTATGACATTTTTGTTACTTTTTGGACGACATACTAAACTATGACATTTTGGTGCAGTTTTGGACGACATACTAAAATGACATTTTGGTGCGATTTTGGACGACATACTAAACTATGACATTTTGGTCACTTTTTGGACGACATACTAAACTATGACATTTTGGTGCAATTTTGGACGACATACTAAACTATGACATTTTGGTGCAATTTTGGACGACATACTAAACTATGACTTTTTTGTGACTTTTTGGACGACATACTAAACTATGACATTTTGGTGCAGTTTTGGACGACATACTAAAATGACATTTTGGTGCGATTTTGGACGACATACTAAACTATGACATTTTGGTCACTTTTTGGACGACATACTAAACTATGACATTTTGGTGCAATTTTGGACGACATACTAAACTATGACATTTTGGTGCAATTTTGGACGACATACTAAACTATGACTTTTTTGTGACTTTTTGGACGACATACTAAACTATGACATTTTGGTGCAATTTTGGACGACATACTAAACTATGACATTTTGGTGCGATTTTGGAAGACATACTAAACTATGACATTTTGGTTCAATTTTGGACGACATACTAAACTATGACTTTTTTGTCACTTTTTGGATGACATACTAAACTATGACATTTTGGTGCAATTTTGGACGACATACCAAACTATGACATTTTGGTGCAGTTTTGGACGACATACTAAACTATGACATTTTTGTCACTTTTTGGACGACATACTAAACTATGACATTTTGGTGCAATTTTGGACGACATACCAAACTATGACATTTTTGTTACTTTTTGGACGACATACTAAACTATGACATTTTTGTGACTTTTTGGACGACATACTAAACTATGACATTTTTGTTACTTTTTGGACGACATACTAAACTATGACATTTTGGTGCAATTTTGGACGACATACTAAACTATGACATTTTGGTGCAATTTTGGACGACATACCAAACTATGACATTTTGGTGCAATTTTGGACGACATACTAAACTATGACATTTTGGTGCAGTTTTGGACGACATACTAAACTATGACATTTTTGTTACTTTTTGGACGACATACTAAACTATGACATTTTGGTGCGATTTTGGACGACATACTAAACTATGACATTTTGGTTCAATTTTGGACAACATACTAAACTATGACATTTTGGTTCAATTTTGGACAACATACTAAACTATGACATTTTGGTTCAATTTTGGACGACAAACTAAACTATGACATTTTGGTCACTTTTTGGACGACATACTAAACTATGACATTTTGGTGCAGTTTTGGACGACATACTAAACTATGACAATTTTGTTACTTTTTGGACGACATACTAAACTATGACATTTTTGTCACTTTTTGGACGACATACTAAACTATGACATTTTGGTTAAATTTTGGACGACATACTAAACTATGACAGTTTTGTCACTTTTTGGACGACATACTAAACTATGACATTTTTGTTACTTTTTGGACGACATACTAAACTATGACATTTTGGTGCAATTTTGGACGACATACTAAACTATGACATTTTGGGGCAGTTTTGGACGACATACTAAACTATGACATTTTTGTTACTTTTTGGACGACATACTAAACTATGACATTTTGGTGCAATTTTGGACGACATACCAAACTATGACATTTTGGTGCAGTTTTGGACGACATACTAAACTATGACATTTTTGTTACTTTTTGGACGACATACTAAACTATGACATTTTGGTGCAGTTTTGGACGACATACTAAAATGACATTTTGGTGCGATTTTGGACGACATACTAAACTATGACATTTTGGTCACTTTTTGGACGACATACTAAACTATGACATTTTGGTGCAATTTTGGACGACATACTTAACTATGACATTTTGGTGCAATTTTGGACGACATACTAAACTATGACTTTTTTGTGACTTTTTGGACGACATACTAAACTATGACATTTTGGTGCAGTTTTGGACGACATACTAAAATGACATTTTGGTGCGATTTTGGACGACATACTAAACTATGACATTTTTGTTACTTTTTGGACGACATACTAAACTATGACATTTTGGTGCAATTTTGGACGACATACTAAACTATGACATTTTGGTGCAATTTTGGACGACATACTAAACTATGACTTTTTTGTGACTTTTTGGACGACATACTAAACTATGACATTTTGGTGCAATTTTGGACGACATACTAAACTATGACATTTTGGTGCGATTTTGGAAGACATACTAAACTATGACATTTTGGTTCAATTTTGGACGACATACTAAACTATGACTTTTTTGTCACTTTTTGGATGACATACTAAACTATGACATTTTGGTGCAATTTTGGACGACATACCAAACTATGACATTTTGGTGCAGTTTTGGACGACATACTAAACTATGACATTTTTGTCACTTTTTGGACGACATACTAAACTATGACATTTTGGTGCAATTTTGGACGACATACCAAACTATGACATTTTTGTTACTTTTTGGACGACATACTAAACTATGACATTTTTGTGACTTTTTGGACGACATACTAAACTATGACATTTTTGTTACTTTTTGGACGACATACTAAACTATGACATTTTGGTGCAATTTTGGACGACATACTAAACTATGACATTTTGGTGCAATTTTGGACGACATACCAAACTATGACATTTTGGTGCAATTTTGGACGACATACTAAACTATGACATTTTGGTGCAGTTTTGGACGACATACTAAACTATGACATTTTTGTTACTTTTTGGACGACATACTAAACTATAACATTTTGGTGCAATTTTGGACGACATACTAAACTATGACATTTTGGTGCGATTTTGGACGACATACTAAACTATGACATTTTGGTCACTTTTTGGACGACATACTAAACTATGACATTTTTGTGCAATTTTGGACGACATACTAAACTATGACATTTTGGTGCGATTTTGGACGACATACTAAACTATGACATTTTGGTTCAATTTTGGACGACATACTAAACTATGACTTTTTTGTGACTTTTTGGACGACATACTAAACTATGACATTTTGGTGCAATTTTGGAAGACATACTAAACTATGACTTTTTTGTGACTTTTTGGACGACATACCAAACTATGACATTTTGGTGCAATTTTGGACGACATACTAAACTATGACTTTTTTGTCACTTTTTGGATGACATACTAAACTATGACATTTTGGTGCAATTTTGGAAGACATACTAAACTATGACTTTTTTGTGACTTTTTGGACGACATACCAAACTATGACATTTTGGTGCAATTTTGGACGACATACTAAACTATGACTTTTTTGTCACTTTTTGGATGACATACTAAACTATGACATTTTGGTGCAATTTTGGAAGACATACTAAACTATGACTTTTTTGTGACTTTTTGGACGACATACCAAACTATGACATTTTGGTGCAATTTTGGACGACATACTAAACTATGACATTTTGGTGCAGTTTTGGACGACATACTAAACTATGACATTTTTGTTACTTTTTGGACGACATACTAAACTATAACATTCTGGTTCAATTTTGGACGGCATACTTAACTATGACATTTTGGTGCAATTTTGGAAAACATACTAAACTGACTTTTTTGTCACTTTTTGGATGACATACTAAACTATGACATTTTGGTGCAATTTTGGACGACATACTAAACTATGACATTTTTGTCACTTTTTGGACGACATACTAAACTATGACATTTTGGTGCAATTTTGGACGACATACCAAACTATGACATTTTGGTGCAGTTTTGGATGACATACTAAACTATGACATTTTGGTGCAATTTTGGACGACATACCAAACTATGACATTTTTGTTACTTTTTGGACGACATACTAAACTATGACATTTTTGTCACTTTTTGGACGACATAATAAACTGTGACATTTTGGTGCGATTTTGGAAGACATACTAAACTATGACATTTTGGTGCGATTTTGGAAGACATACTAAACTATGACATTTTGGTTCAATTTTGGACGACATACTAAACTATGACAGTTTTGTCACTTTTTGGACGACATACTAAACTATGACAGTTTTGTCACTTTTTGGACGACATACTAAACTATGACATTTTGGTGCAATTTTGGACGACATACTAAACTATGACATTTTGGTGCAATTTTGGACGACATACCAAACTATGACATTTTGGTTCAATTTTGGACGACATACTAAACTATGACATTTTGGTCACTTTTTGGACGACATACTAAACTATGACATTTTGGTGCAATTTTGGACGACATACTAAACTATGACATTTTTGTTACTTTTTGGACGACATACTAAACTATGACATTTTTGTCACTTTTTGGACGACATACTAAACTATGACATTTTGGTTAAATTTTGGACGACATACTAAACTATGACAGTTTTGTCACTTTTTGGACGACATACTAAACTATGACATTTTGGTGCGATTTTGGAAGACATACTAAACTATGACATTTTGGTTCAATTTTGGACGACATACTAAACTATGACAGTTTTGTCACTTTTTGGACGACATACTAAACTATGACAGTTTTGTCACTTTTTGGACGACATACTAAACTATGACATTTTGGTGCAATTTTGGACGACATACCAAACTATGACATTTTGGTGCAGTTTTGGACGACATACTAAACTATGACATTTTTGTTACTTTTTGGACGACATACTAAACTATGACATTTTGGTGCAATTTTGGACGACATACTAAACTATGACATTTTGGTGCAGTTTTGGACGACATACTAAACTATGACATTTTTGTTACTTTTTGGACGACATACTAAACTATGACATTTTGGTGCAATTTTGGACGACATACCAAACTATGACATTTTGGTGCAGTTTTGGACGACATACTAAACTATGACATTTTTGTTACTTTTTGGACGACATACTAAACTATGACATTTTGGTGCAGTTTTGGACGACATACTAAACTATGACATTTTGGTGCGATTTTGGACGACATACTAAACTATGACATTTTTGTTACTTTTTGGACGACATACTAAACTATGACATTTTGGTGCAATTTTGGACGACATACTAAACTATGACATTTTGGTGCAATTTTGGACGACATACCAAACTATGACATTTTGGTGCAATTTTGGACGACATACTAAACTATGACATTTTGGTGCAGTTTTGGACGACATACTAAACTATGACATTTTTGTTACTTTTTGGACGACATACTAAACTATAACATTTTGGTGCAATTTTGGACGACATACTAAACTATGACATTTTGGTGCAGTTTTGGACGACATACTAAACTATGACATTTTTGTTACTTTTTGGACGACATACTAAACTATGACATTTTGGTGCAATTTTGGACGACATACTAAACTATGACATTTTGGTGCAATTTTGGACGACATACCAAACTATGACATTTTGGTGCAGTTTTGGACGACATACTAAACTATGACATTTTGGTGCAATTTTGGAAACATACTAATCTATGACATTTTGGTGCAATTTTGGACGACATACTAAACTATGACAGTTTTGTCACTTTTTGGACGACATACTAAACTATGACATTTTGGTGCAATTTTGGACGACATACTAAACTATGACATTTTGGTGCAATTTTGGACGACATACCAAACTATGACATTTTGGTTCAATTTTGGACGACATACTAAACTATGACATTTTGGTGCAATTTTGGACGACATACCAAACTATGACATTTTGGTGCAGTTTTGGACGACATACTAAACTATGACATTTTGGTGCAATTTTGGAAACATACTAATCTATGACATTTTGGTGCAATTTTGGACGACATACTAAACTATGACAGTTTTGTCACTTTTTGGACGACATACTAAACTATGACATTTTGGTGCAATTTTGGACGACATACTAAACTATGACATTTTGGTGCAATTTTGGACGACATACCAAACTATGACATTTTGGTTCAATTTTGGACGACATACTAAACTATGACATTTTGGTGCAATTTTGGACGACATACCAAACTATGACATTTTGGTGCAGTTTTGGACGACATACTAAACTATGACATTTTGGTGCAATTTTGGACGACATACCAAACTATGACATTTTGGTGCAGTTTTGGACGACATACTAAACTATGACATTTTGGTGCAATTTTGGAAACATACTAATCTATGACATTTTGGTGCAATTTTGGACGACATACTAAACTATGACATTTTGGTGCAATTTTGGACGACATACTAAACTATGACATTTTTGTCACTTTTTCGATAACATAGTGGACATACTAAACTATGAATTTTTGGTCACATGAGTCACAAGTGTGGCAAAGAAACAAAACATGACAACAAGTAACAGCCAAGAAAATGTTGTAATTTATTAATATAGTGAGAAAGAAGCTCCAAATCAATGGAAACATTTTTTTCCGGTGCATGTTCTTAACAATCACATTCTATGAGGATGTAAAAAAGAAAAACATTAATAGCCACAACTTTGTATTTCAGTTACAGACATTTTTCCTTGATGTTTATTTTTTTTCAAAGTAAAGAAAAAGGCAAAGAACCCTCATTCCCCCTCCCTCCCTCCCTTAAAAAACAGACAGCCTTAAGTCATGGGCTTTTTTTTTTTCAGTACAACCCACAGTGCTTTAGCAGAAGGATAAGCGCTCATTGGTTAAGGATTACACAGCATGACAATGCAATGTAAAGTTTTGCTAAAATATTAGATGAGGATAATGATAAGGGGTTTGGGGGATAAGGTGGAGGAAATCTGAGCAAGAGAAAAAAATAAAAAATAAAATAAAAGGCGAACCCTGAACCCTAGAGTCTGAGTCTGACAAACGTCAGCATTACAGCTACGACGTTTGGACTCTTGCCTCCCACTTGTGCATAGATCATGATCCTTTAAAAACCAACTTTTAATTCCTCCACATCAACATCAGCCTAACTCTGAAATCTGTCCCGATACATGAGACCTCTCGCAAGAGATGATTCAGAAAAACAGAACAAACGTCTTTGCACAATGCTCATGGACTACGAGATGGAGAAACGTAAAACGTACAGCATCAAAAACAACAAATGCATCTTGTGTCTTTTTGACAGTCAAACTACTGATCGTTGTTTTTTTTTTTAAATGTAAAGCAATTTCTACATAGATTTCATGTGTAAAGCACTCCACTTTTATCAAAGTTGATTCTCAGTTTTATTTGGTAAATATGTAACTTGCTACGAACATCGTTTTTTGAATGGTTTTCTATATTCCGTTAAACTTAGAACCTTCAGTGCTTTCTTGGAGTTTAACTGTTTTCAGTTGCGTTTTTCTTTCTTTTCTATTTTTTTTCCATACAAACATTAAAATGATGGAGTTGGTATCTGGAACCCTGGCCTTCCTGAGACAAAATCCACATCTTTTAAGAGTGTGCAAGATGGTAAGCGAACGGCACCGCTTACAGAAAAAACACAAAATCACAACTCAATTACATAGAGAGATAGTCTGTCCACACTGAGAGAGAACTTAATAACTGAAGTATGACGCAACACTGATCAATCCCAGAGTTCTGAAAGTAGCATAAATCTTCATTTTGCAAAGATTTTCATGTCCATATTTGATGGAAGTTTAAATGTCCTTTTTTTTATATTTTACACAACATTCCTGTCATAAACTATAAAGTATTTTCTTGAACTTCAGACAAATGAAATGCTTGTAAACGACGAGTGGCTTTTTGCAAAACAAGAACAGAAAAGATAGGCACCTCTGAAATGAGTCCTGTAACAAACTCACCTCCCAAACTTTATCCCTTTTCCATTTTCCACGTGAAGTTAACATAGGGATTACTAGTCCTTCTACAGCTATCTATGGCAACAGTTCTTTGTTTTTTTCCTCCCCATTTTGTAGTTTTGTCTTTTTTTTGTAGTTTTTCTGGTTTTAAATTTTTTTTTACCATTTTCTTCTTTTTGTATAAGTGGAACAAAATGGTGCAATACTCAACAATAATCCTTGTATTTGGATTATTCCACAATAAAAGCCACTATAAGGTAGATAAACTTTTTACAGAGAGAATAATAATAATAAAAAAAATCCATTAAGTCCTTGAGTAAACATTTACACATGAATTGTCACCATCTCCCCTCCGTACTTAGACTCGTTTATCTACGATTAGCTGAGCGAGGGGTAGAAGACACTCAGTGCAACGTTAGAAGATAATAACGTCTATCAGAATAGTTTTTGACAGAAAGTTAACAAACACAAAAAAAAAGATGATACAAATATAACATACTGAGTGGAACTTAACAGCAGGCCATGTGCCCTGCGCGCAGCTTCTCGCGCACACATTCATACAAACATCTGACTTTCAAGCACACATCTAAGATGACTTTTGCTTTTGTTTTTTTTTCTTCAGATTTCATATTTGTAACTTAATGCAATACATTTTTGTTATTCTCTAAAAGCCCCTTCGGTGTACCTGTCAGATGGAGAGAACAAAAAGAAAATTACTGACTTCACATTACGTTATTGGCGCTCCATGATTCAAGTATTTGCGTTCAATATTTTTTGTTTCGTTTTGATATGTTTGATTTTTTTTTTTTTCGTCAACTGGGTAAAAATGTGCATCAAACCAGGTGATTCAGGTTGGGGCTTTTAGACAACAGGGTATTTAACAACACAAATACACATATATACAGTACGAGCACTTCAAAGTACTGTAATATGTCATAACCAGAACGTGCATATCCAGCTCCATATAACAACGATGCAGCTTTCAATCAATCAAGTATCAGTTTACACCCGACCCGAATTCTTTCCTTTGTATCACTTATTTGCGGGGAAAATACATATTGCTCTTTTTTTTTTTCAGTTGTATTCAAATAAGACATTACAAAAAACGATGACAAAAACGGAAAAAAAAGTTTCAGAGGTTATGATCCAAGAAGTCAGAAATGTTTTTTCAACGACACACCATACTCACAGTATACACATATGTACTATATACATACATTATATACTGTTATCTAGAACAGAGCTGTAGAGAGGAGAGCCTCTCGATGCTGGTGCAGCATGGGAAACCCACTTCACTGTCAGGGTTCTCCAGTTAGTACAGGATGCTGGGAGGTCCTCGGCTATTGGGTCTGTCTGAGCTTGGATCAAGGCAGTTACAGAAACAGGCAATAGTGATTTTTGCTTGTGTGCTGCAGGACTGCAAGTCCTGAAAAGGTAGCCTTTTCCTGTTTTCTTCTTTTTAATGTTATTTTTTTTTTTTCCCATTTTTTAACTTTTTCTTTTAAAATGTTTCTTAAGACTTTTGTACCTCTTGAAATGTGCCCCTCCACCACTTGCTGATGCAGAGTGAGGGGAGTGAGGCTGATACAGTGAGCCCAAGCCATCTGGGTCTGTGGAAATGTACAGTTCAGTGGGCCTGCTTTGAGCAGGACACAAACATAAAAAATGAGATAAATACAGCATCCACAAAAAAAGGCACCCCGGCCACGAGTCTACTCCTTTAGATGGTGGTAGTAGAAGCTGATGACCGGAGACGTTTCAGCTATAAGTGCAGAGCTTTAACATATAGATCTTTTTTCTTTTTTTTAACTTAGATTTTTTTAGCATTTTTAAGATTTTTATGTCAAACTTCATAAAAATGACGTTAAAATGCGATTTCATTTTTGGTTTTAAAAAAATATGTACCCGGGATTACCCATCAGCAACTGTGCACTGTAGCAAACTGGAACCCCCAACTGAGTAGATTTTCTCCTTAGCATGGGGGCATTCCCCACAAAAGCATAAAAAAAAATCTCAGTCATTTAAGGGTGGGATGCTGCCGCCCCATGTGTTTGATCCCTCCTGTCCCCCGCTGCGCCCTCCGCAAAGGTTATCATATCTCCTCCAAACAGGGAACAGAAGTGCTGCCTACAAAGACACAGCATGACACACCAAATTTGTATTGGCACGTGACATTGGCATCTTTTTTTTCATGCAACAATAGGCCTCCAAACAGCAACTCGAGGCCACCTTCTGAGAAAAGGATTGAATACAGCCTTTTCCCTCCCAATTAGGATTAAGTTCGAGGCATGAGGTCTGTACATATTGTTGCGCAAATGGCCTAGGAATTAAAGACTTTGCTCTCACAGTAGAAAGGACAGATATGGAGAGCTGCATCTCATACTTGGTATCATCAACTCCCCTAACCCTGAGATCAAGCTGGACAGAAGTGTCTTCAGCGCAGAGAGAAAGGCCGACCTTTAGATAAAAGTTTGCAGACTTTCATATAATGACAGTGTTCTGGTGGCTGAGCCTCACTTTACAAATACGGTGGCCACTCTGAAGTGCTGACGGGAGCGCACGGGGTAACGAGTATCAGGGTTTGCCAAGCTCTGGGAAGAGTGCTCATTCCCAAGTCAGGTTTTGGCCTTCTGTAAAGGGCCCCAGCCTCTAGTCTTTTGCATAGAAACAGATATGAGGGCCTGTTGGTGCTTGGTTAGGAGAGGGCTACTGGGTCTGGTTGAGGTGGAGGAGGTTATAGCGTAGCAGCTAGGCAAAGGGCAAGGGGGGACAGCCTGCGGTCAGGCGGAGCAGCTTGGAGCGACGCGCACCCACACCCTAGTTTTACACATCTCAAGATACTACCTGGAAGTACTACAGAATACTGTCAAACGCATGATCAGTAACAAATCATAAAACAAATAGACAATCAATAACGGTCTGTAGTATCGATCCTCATTTTGGATTCAACACGCACAGGATGAACATACAGAGGCACCTCTGACCAAAGTGTTTCTGCATATGAACAGTGAAGGGCTAGTTCAGCAGCCAGTATTTTGTAGACTACTGCATGTAAGACAAAAATAACAATAGAGCACACATTGGAAACAAATTCAAATTATCTTATCAAAAAAAAAACAAAGAAAAAGAAAAAAAAAATACACTGGCAAAAATTCCAGAAACATGACTACATGTACATCTTCCAGCTAATGTGATCTTCGTGTCAAAGAACTGAGAGATGGGGGAGGCGGCAGGATGACGGCAGGGTTGAGTGGTGGCGGGCCTCGGTTAGAGATGCCGCCCGTGGGAGAGAGAGAGCCATGATTGGCCAGTCTTGGGAGGAGCCGCTGTCCCACCAAACTGAGGGAGGGTCAAGTGGAGCCCAGGAGGAAATGGGGCTGCCGCTTGACACCCACATCCCACATGACCACAACATATAGAGGCACTCAGTGGACACTCCACCTCCCCACCCCACTCTGATTCATCCACTGACTGGCGGACTGGAAACAGCCGACGTCGAGTCTGGTGCCTCCGAACAGAACAAGGCTAAACATTTGGAGTAACAGTGATACTTACTTTGTTAAAGTTCAAAGAAGGTGTGTTTGTGTGTGTTGAGGGGGGGGAAATATCACACTGCAGTTTCCCCCCTCCAAAGTCAAAAAGGTACATTTCAGTTTTCTCTTCATCCTGCTACCAGAGGAATAACGCCAGATACATTTCCAAGAAACGGGATACAGTACGTAACATTTTTGTTGTTTTCCATGTTTTTGCTGCTCCTTTCTTTGATTTATTGGATTGCAGTTGAAGCGATTTGCTCTTCATAAGTGCTTTGATAAAACCCTTTGAATTTATAAAAGTCTTAGTCTCTTCTGTTTGTACAGTACCAAATGCAAGGAACACTCGTAGGTCTACTGCATTAGGAGAAACCCCTCTTATTTGGTATTGTGCCAGATACCCAGAACCATCCAATCCCACTGTGGATTCAGTCTCTGTTGGGTGTGGCTGTGGCACGCAGAGAGGAAGTGTGCATTGTCATGTACCCAGTTTCACTCTTTAGTACAGCTTGCGGCATGCATTGTGTTCAAAAGTTGCTTCTTCCTCTTTGCAGAGTTTTCCCAACAGTTTCAGGGGGACTGGCAGCCTGGAGGGAATCCAAGTTATGAAAAGGAGGGCGGTCATTTTTTTTTTGTTGTTTGTTTTTTTTTGTTTGTTCCGAAGTCTTTTGCTGCAAAACAGCAACAATCAAAAAGAAAAAAAGAAACTCAAGAGAAACCAGCTCCAATGGACATCGAGTATGGACGGAAGAAAAGTCTATGGGGTATATTGCACAATGAACTGTCACACGCAGGTGAAATTGTGTTCGGTTTTCTCCCCCGAAAAACTGGCTGATAATATAGACTTGCTGGGCTTCATAACAAAGTGGACATCAGAAAATTCAACAAAGGTGACCAGAAGGATCTGGGCTTGCAGACGTCAATGATTGGGTGCCAACGGACACACAGTGAGTCATGTATGAAAACAGAGACACGCAACAAGGTCGACAAATAATCTTCTCTCAGCTTATAGGTTGTGACAGATATAAAATTGCGCTTGGATCTATACCTACAAAAAAACCCAACAACATTTAATAGCTGAGCAATCCCTTTGAGAAGACAAATTAAATAATTAAGCTGATGATTGGTAGGGCCAGTCACATGGCCAGGCCTTCTAACTGCCCAGTGACAGAGTTGGTCTCCAATCGTGTCCTGTACCATTTGCTGGCTCAGAAGTGAAACTGTGCAAGATTTCAGCTATTTCTTCAGTTACAAAACGAACTCAAAAAGGCGACATGGGAAAGACCTGGGCCAGAGAGCACTTAAGGCTAATATTAGTGCTGAGAAAACAATGTTAAACATAACTAGTAAAGGTCTTTGAACCACGTCATTGGCCATGGACATGCTGGGAATGGTCGTTTTTAAGTCTTATTTTGGGGTGAATTTTTTTTTTGTTTCATTTGGAGGGAAAAGGAAAGTCTCAGATGGCAGCTTTGATTGCTTCTCCTAAACACACTTCACACACAATGTCATGTATACTTATGGAAAACAACTAAAAAATACTTGAAAGGTTTCTTTGTGTTGTGTCTCATTTCAGTTTGTTGTATTTGACAAAAATACCAAAAGGAAAGAAAAAAAGATTTTTCCATTAAAAAAAACAACTAACAAAACAAAGTAAAACAGAAGGATTGGGGTCTGAAGTCTGTGTTGTAGGGACCTCCTTCCTTCTGAATCACAATTCACAGTTCAAAACAGTTGAAATTGATACTGATTATCGCCACATGATTTGCTTGGGTTTTGCTCCTGTTCATATCAATTTTTTTTTTGTTTGTTTGTATTTTCTTTTTCCATCCCACCATCCACCGATGGCTTACATGACACGGTGGTGGTTGGTTGTTAGTGTAACGTGGCATCATCCTACATGGATTCCCCACTCAGTAGATCTCCAGGCAGCAGGGTGTTAATGGGGGTCGGGCTCCCGATCACACGGGCGTCCTCTCCATTCGGCGGTCCCCACAAGCTGGAGTATTGGGGCACGTTGCCCCACAGCAGGTCGCCTCCGCTGGCCTTTCCTCCACCGCCGCTGTTGCTCCACTGGCCAATTGAGTGGGAGTGTGCTGCCCCTCCCATCCGATTCTGATTGGTTCCTGGGTTGGCCTGCCAACTAGTGGTGTTTGCCCCTAGTGACTGACCTTGTGCAAAGAAGCGGTTCACCTCTTCCTCCCCGGCAAACTCCGCCAGGATAGTGGTGTTTCCAAGCACACACCTAAAATAGGACAAAAGAGGAAATTATTTATTGTACACAGGTGAAATAAACCCCACCCAAGCAAAAATAAGGAACTAAAACATCTGGAAAAAAAATGTCCTCTTTGTGTAAACATGGACAGACATTTTTAAACTAATTTCACTCTTCTTTTTGAGTTTGAAAATGCCATGAGCACAATTCTTGCAGCTGCTAATGAAAAATAGCTCTCTCATCTTGTATTTTGTTTCCCAACTATGGCCAAACATGACCTAAACCAAATTTGAGAGAAATCTCGAGGTTTCCAACCACCATTTACAAGAAGAAACTTAGTTTCCTTTTAATTTTCTTTCCTTGGTGAAAAAAATAAAAAATAAAGAAATGAATCTCAGCTCCCTAAGTCAACTTTGGTTGATGAAAGAGACTTTGCTGAGTCTTACATGTGCAGAGACTTCTGGGCCTTGGCGGACTCGTCCTTGGAGCTGTAGCGTACCACGGCGTTCCCCTGGGTCAGGTTGAGGTGGAATGTGATCAGGGGGCCGTGCTGCAAGCACAGGGTCCGCAGGGTTGAACCATCAATCTGGAGCACAGAAAAAAAAACACACACACACGCACACACAGGAAAAAAGATGTTAGTTAGCAGTTATTGCTCATGTCCCAGTTTATTAATCTATGTTCAGTCATAATTAATTTCCCTCTTATATCACATGCACATAACTCTTGCTTTATTTCTTTATTTTCTGAGACAGATAAATTGATTCACAAGCTGATTTATCTCTTACAGTTCCTCATATCTTCATGCTGGTTCTAATATCAGTACTAGGGCTGGGCGATATATCGATATTTATTAAAATATATATTTAAACGAGATATAACACGGGACAATTAATTTTGCGTTAAAATGACAATACATGGGATGCAAGTTCGCACCTATTTCTCCTCTTCCTCTCCCTGCATCCCTGCACGCAAACGCGCACACACGCGCACACACACACCGGGGCGTCGCACCCGTGGGGGAGGTGGGTGTTTTAAAACCCACACTTTTCCCGGTGAGAGGGTTCAACACTGACACTTTTTCTGCAGTTTTGCACAAACGCCTCACTACATTTGCCGCTACATCTCTGGCTGCTTTGCTTCTGCGCTTGCTGTGGCTGCCTCCTCTCACCCTCCCGCTCCTGTCGTTGACTCAAACATGACACCGGCTTTGAGTGTGACTGGCTGATGACTGGCTGCTCTGCCTTAAGCCCCGCCTCTCTTGGTGTGTTAGATTTATTGTTCAGCTCGTGCTGAGGAGGCAGGAACTAGCTGGTTCATAGTTCACACATTACAGAGTTTTGACTTATTTTCCATTACTGTCAGTCACTTTTGGACATATGGAAGCCCGAAGTTGTAAATATTGATAATAAAATATAAGACATTATTTAATTATCATATCAACATCTGTGTTAAATATTCATGTGAAATAATTGAGAAGGAGCATTTTTATTTCAGTGACCTCTGACATTTGGCATGTGTCTTAAACTTATAACGGACTGTTTGTTTATTTTTTAAAGGGTTTGCCTCTGGAAAACATTTTATCTAATATGCTATAATGCTTTGGGGGAAACACCAATTACAACAGAAAAAATATCGAGATATATATCGAGTATCGCCATTCAGCTAAAAAATATCGAGATATGACTTTTAGTCAATATCACCCAGCACTAATTAGTACATACTTGTGGAGTGAGGTTTCTCAGCACCAGCCAGCTGCTGGTCCTTGTGGAGCTGTCAGTACTCCAGGTGGTCCCCTCTGTAAGCAAAGCAAAGACACTGTTAAATTCCATGCAACTCAAAATATTACATGTTTTATTAGCACTGAAGGCTGTAGTCTTTTCATTGATGACTTTTCACAATGCAATTCACTATAAAAAAATGTAAAATGTAAAAATGGAAGGCAAAGACAATATTTTCTACTGACTGATACTGACATCCACTATAAATTGTTTGCCTTACTAAAACTGTCTTTTCCTCTTTGGTCTGTTTGTCATGTCAGAATAAGGTCACATACACAAACGTGGCTTTTCACAGAGCCGGTAAACCTCAAGATGTCAGTTAAAACCCACACAGTTTGGTGAACACTTACAGCTGACAACTACGCCACACCTATACATCTAACATTGCTGGGTGTGGTGTACTGCATATCACAGAGAGAATGATGTGTACCTTTAGATGTTGTGAAAGCACAGTATCTGAGAGGCTCAGCTATTAAAGCCACCTTCCATTCAAGATTTGTATAACATTTCCTCCCAGCTGGTGGAATGAAAACCTAGCTGAAACAGTTATTTCTTTCATACTTCTATTGTAACTAAAACTTATTTTAACAAGATCGGGTCCATGTAAACAGAAAACCCTGAAACCAAAACCGCTAAATCAGAAATGTGGACACTTTATGTATATTATTATGCTTTAAAATGGCAGGGTATTGCGTTTGGGTTTGTGAAATAATGTGTCCACTCATTTCCATTAGATGCTTCCAAGAAAATAAATGCTCACCAGAGGAGTATGCGCCACTCCAGCCTTGAGCCAGACCCAGTGAGTTGCCACCCCAAGTGGAGGAGGGCTTGGGGTTAGTGAGGCCTGGTGGGGGTCGAGAGGGAGCTGTGGTGCTCCGTGGCCCCTGGGGGACTTTCCACAGCTCATGTGACAGAGAGGCTTGGCTCTGGGAGATTGGACCTTGGGACCAGGTGGACTTCATGTCAGACATTTTACCTTTAGAGAGGAGGAGGATGTAGAGATAGAGAATAGTTATTCACAAAATTTAGAGATATAAATAATATTGTCTTTATGCAAAATTGGGTCAGAAAAGTCCCTGATTGTAACCTTAATGAAAGCAACTAAACCACAAGCTACTTATATCCGACTGTTAACTTAAAATTTCCTCTGTATGCGTTAAATATTGTTTCTATCAATCAAGGATTTATTTGAATGAAACCAAACATAACTGTTCATCCCAATGACACAAATGTTGTTGAAAAAAGGAAAGGAGACAGAAAGACTGTTTCTAAATATTTACCAATAAAAAAATAAAATAAATGAATCTCATCACAAATGACACTAAATTCTCCAGCACTTCCTTTTCCGTTTCCCTTAAAGCACATACAGTACACATACACCAAACACAAGTAATGTACTGATGTTAACATCAGATTGGGTGGAACTTGTTTTTTGTGGGTTGGGTAAAAGAGGTACAGATGGAAGACGGTCACATTTAGGTGAGATTGCTGTCTTAGTATTGGAAAAGGTGTTGTCATAAGATACTGTAGCAGCATGTATAGGTGTGAATTTGAGTAAATGTGATAGAGTGTTAGAATAACAGTTGTGTGCAGAGACAGAGAAAGAAAAATGAAAGTAACCTGTGTTAGAGAACCGTTACAGAATAGACCAATGACTTGGGTAAGCTTGGGTAAGCTAGGCTTAGTGAGTATTAATGTATATTTTAAGAGGTTTAAGAGTTTAAAAGCCTTACTTCTGTTCATACCTACAGTCCTGTCCCTCAGAAGGTATCGGTTGACATCATGGATGTTTGTGTTAATGGTGGGACCGCTAGGGACACTGCCGGGGGTCATGTTGGGGTCATTCTCAGGGTCGATGTTCTGAAGGCCTTTCCATGGCACACCTGGGCAGAATTCTGAGGGTAAAAATTAATCAAATTCAACAATGAGAAGAGCTTAAACTAATTCTAAAACCAGATAGAGAATAAAAGCTGATGTGAGTTTGACAAAGAAAAGGTAAAAAAAAATTTCCTTTGTTCCTCTTACCTGGGGGCCAATTGATGTTAGTCCCATTGGAGATCTTTTCATTGGGGCTTTTGCCCTGTCCCCAACTGTCTGGTGGTACCAGAGGGCTGGTCGGGGAGTCAGAGCTAGATAGCATATTGTAAGGGCTGTACGAGTCCTCAAGCTGGTGGGGCTTCCCTGGTGGGCCCAGGTTAGAGGCAGCAGATATGGCACCTAGCATAAGCAAAGAAAAATAGGCAAAATTAAACTAAATTATAAAAAAATAAATCAAATTGATGGAATACACTTTTGGTATTGTACAACTTGCACAAATTGTATTGTGTAATCACAGACTGTTAAAAAAAGCATACAAAAAAATCAATATAGTCTTCTGGTTTCCATCTGAAACAAAGCAGGAAATAAAAAAAAAGCCACTAGGGGGCAACTCAACTGATTACAAAAAGAACTTGGTTTGAATGAAATACTGTGGTTGGATGGTAACAAACAATGGAGCATGGGCTGGATGTTTTGGTACTATTCCTAATAAGTACCATACCAACCCAAACTGTTCCACTCGGTGGAAACACGACTCAAGATAACTGTGGCTGATAAAAGCCTAACAGACTTGTGTTGGCTAACAGAAAGTGAGAAGAAAATAAGATGCAGAAGTAAATGTTAAAAGGGGAAGAGTTGGACTCGCTTATCTCTCAGTATCTTTCACCCATGGGCACCGTTGACCATATTGATCTGCAACTCACCATGCTTATTGAGGTTGTTCTCCATGTTTGAGGTGTTGCCAGAGTCCATGGAGTTTGAGTGTGTCCACTGGGACAGGCGGGATTGGGGCTGAGGGGGTTCCTTCAGGGACATACCCCCAACCTCCATGCAGTTTACATTCATGTTTGGATTCAGTCCAGCTGTGCACACACAGACAAATTTTTTTTTTATTATTTTATTACTAATACGAGAGTCATAATGTGCAAGTATAGTATTTTTTTATATATTTGTAACCATTTACAAAAATCTAGTAAAAGCTGATATATAATAATATAAATATATATATAGATAATATAAAGCAGAAATAGAAAGGTGTAGAAAATAGATATATCTTGTTAATCAGCTCAGCTTCAAGTTATTTAAACAAAAATGACACCCAAGGCATTGCTTTGACTTGGTGCTTTCCCTGTCCTATACTCACAGAGGGTGTAGGTGCTGTATGTGTTGGGCGAAGACAGTGGCTCTTTGGTGTGCAGTGTGTCGACAAGGCCCGGAACGTGGTGTGGGCCTGTGAAGGAGTCCAGGGTTGATTTGCCAGAGCCAGGGCCTCCAGCAGGGGGATGCAGACCGGAGGAGGAAGAGGAGGAGGAATGGGAGGGAAGTTGCTGCTGCTTCATCAGCAGCGCCTGGTACAGCTGACGCTGGTGCTGCTGGATCTGCTGCTGCATGTTGGTGATTGTACGTGCAACCTGGAAGACAAGAGGAGGGTTGTCACAACCAAATCATAAAAGGAAATGTTGGGTGAAGAGGTGGCAATATGGTGGCAAAAGTAAGCTGGACGGCAAAATAATGAAAAAATTGAGGAAGAAAAGTGTGTGTATGATAAGGGGAAGAAAAGGTTTAGTACAAATGAAGAACGGCAGAAAAAGGAGGAAGCAAAAAGAGAAAACAATAGAAGGAGATATTGTGTGGAGAATTATTATTAAAGGGAGATCTTTCTGAAATGTAGACCTCTGACATTTGTCTAATGAAAAGAATCAGCATTCAAAAAGAGAACCAACTCCTTTTCACAAAAGAGAAGAAGTTGTTGGCTGAGCATATCCTTTTCAACAACAGCATGGGGTTTTTCTCAGCTGTTGTCACAGTATCATGTGAGACTCAAAATATTTGTTGAGAAAAACTGTGTCACAGTGTTTGTATGAGCTCACGTGTAATCACACACAAAAGGAATGACCTTGGTGATCACACTTGTGTTGACGCATTTGTTGACTCACTTGCTGCTCTTGTTGTCTAATGGGCCCAGAAACATTGCGCTGCGCCTGCATCATCTGCTGCTGGATTTGTAAACGCTGGTACGCCTGAGTGAAGGGAACACAAAGAACATATAAAGGCCGATTAAATATGCTGTTCATAAACATTTGTCAGTGATATTTGTATGTCACTGTAAAAATTACAAAATATTAGATATGTCTTGATTCTGTTGCTTGGCATCAACTACTTTCCATTAAGATTAGTCATATTAAAACAGAGTTCACAACACGCACATTCTCAGTAAATGATGGGAAACATGGATGTTTACTCACAATTTGCAGTTGCTGAAGTTGGTACAACAGGGTCATTTGTTGAGGGTTTATTGGTGAGGTTAAAAGTGCAGGGTTCAGACCTATGTTTTTTGCTGCAAACTGCAAGAGCTGTGCTTGGACCTGGGAGAAAGGTAAGAATGGGGAGATAACAAGTTTGTCATTGCGAATCCCACCAAATGCACAAAGGCAGCTTCTGGCGAGGTAGAACTAGTCACTATTACTTGTACTACTTGCAGAAAAATAAAGAAAAAGCATCAGGCAGAGAATACATCTTTGTATTTCAGGCGGACATCTGGCAAAAAAAACTTTTTACACCAAATCTAGTACAGCTTCTGACAACCCACAAAACTGCTAGATATTTTCCAGTATATTTCCTAATCCTTCTATCATAGCTGTCAAAGGTATGTCCATGGTACCCTTTATCTATGAATATAATCAAAGTCACAAATCCAACAAAGCCACATTCCATTCCTTGCAAGAATATTTAATCAAAGGCTTATGGCCAATGTTAACTACTTTAACTGTTCACAAATTACACTGTAACTAGCAATCCTGCACTAATCATTAAACTAACCCTAAACTAAATTAACTCAAAACTGGCTCCTACACATCTCTACACACAAGACATTCACTAATTTTTGGTTTGACAATGGATGAATGAGATGCCACATACTGTTAGAGCAGGGAAAATCCTTCCCTATGCTCATGTCTTTAGAGAAGACCTCCTGTCCCAGCAGGCTAACTAGCACTTACTGTTGGTGCAATTCATTTTGTGATCCCCCACGCCATGTCTTATTGATCAGATTTAACACTTAGTACCTACAGTAATTCAAGCTCTTGTACTGTACTGACACTTAGTTGTTAAACAGTTGGGATACAAGTGTGTGTCAAATAAAAAGGAGGCCTGTGATGTGATGTGATGTGTGCATCTACCTGAGGGGAGAGAAACTGAGGCACTTGAGCACGTAGACTAGGCTGGGAGGAGCTGAGAGGTGGCACAGGTGGCTGCGGAGGCTGCTGCATGGCCCGGGTTTGTGCTGCTCCACTGCTGCCAAACATTCCACTGGGTATCTGTGACTGGACGAGTTATAAACGCACAATGCATCTTCAAAATGCTCACAAGTACTCAAATTATTATAAGCTATTATACGCCACACCAACAACACACAGCAGCTAATAGAGTAAGGTCAAGGGTTGACCCTCCAACTATTAAGTCTTAAGGAATTTGCTGGGGTTCATTCAAAACACTTTAACCATAAAGCACAATCAAAAGCCTGAAAACTTGAAAAGGGTCAGTGTAGGTGAATATGCAAAGTTTTTTTTTTATTTGATTGGTGTTTTCTCCACACAGAAACAGCCAGGCCTCACTAACCCCAACATAAAACCGGGCCCAGAGTGGGAAAACACCACCCTTGTGTTGTCATGAAGACAATAAATACGCTACTTTGTGAAAACATTGATGTCATAGTCCCACCTCACTCTCACTGACATTCACTGTCCCTATCTTTGTTGTACACTGTGATAGTATACATTATGTGTATAACATCTGTTTTTGGTGTAGCGTAACAGCACCACTTACAGGCTTGGCATATGCATTACAGAGTTGTGAGTTGTGGGGGTGGGGGGGTTCATGTGGTTAGAGCCATTCCCTGAAATGAGGCCAAAACTTTTTCAAAACGACAAAGAAAAAGATACTTTAGGTTTAGCTCCGTTTCTGTGTGAATATGGCCTTGCACTTTGTGTAACTACACCTTATGCACAACAGCGCATACTGAGAGCAGCCATGTAAGATCACAAAACTAAATAATTATTTAGATTTGGCTCAAAACACTTAGCATGTAAAGGGTTGCTTTATCCTCATTTCCTATCCAAGTATCGCTGGAGGAGACACTTCAGTGAATTTCAAACAAAACAAAGGCCTGAATACAGTGCCTTTGTTTAGACTTCAAGGACATAGCGCTGTTTTTCTGGGCCACGGCCGCCTCTGGGGCTAATATTTGATAGAGCACAACTATCCCATTTCAATTAACACTTCAGGCAAGGTTATATACACACATGAGTGAGTGATAGAAAAGTTGAGATTTGGGAGGTGTGTATTAGAAATGAAATTTTTGTGTTATTGCCATCACTGCGTGATACACACTTAAATCCTGCAAAGCCAATAGTTTTAAAATGATGGTTATAAAGTTGGGGAGTGAATGAGAATCTACTGTCAGTATAGTTTGTTAATAATTAGGCAGCTTCTACAATGTTTTTCAATATTTTGGGTGGTATCAAATAACATTATATGTATTATTGTTTATACTACACATTAGTGATTTGTACTGATGCTGTGTTGTACCTGTCTGTTCAAGTTTTGCATGGCCAGCCCCGGGTTGCCCTGTCCCAAACCCTGCCCAGGAAGGCTACTGTTGGCCAGGGGGAGCTTCAGGCTGGGGGAAGGCAGAAACGGTGATGGGGGAGCATCATCTGACAGAATGCCATCCTGGAACAGAGCAAATGAAAGTGGTTAATTGAAGAATAAAGAGATGGAAAAAAAAACAACTGTTACTTCCACACATTACAAATATAAATTATCAAGAATGTGATGATTTAATGTTTAAATCAATACAGATAGGAAGGAATTATAAGACTGACATTCTTACTCGAACTTCTTTGTAACAGTCAACACAACATATGTCGATGTACAAATACAAAAAACCCACACAATAATTAGTTGCTCATTTTTTGTACCTTGTCGAGGAAGGCAGTGCGGTCAGAGAGGTCTTTGGAGAGTGCTGAGGACCGACACATCAAGGGCTTATTCATGCCATTGCTGTAATCAGACATACCCATGCCCCGCTTGTCCAGGTCAGTCTTCTTCTCCAGCAGAGCACCTGGAAGCAAAAAAGGAGGATTTCAAAGGATGTATTGCATGAAACACATTTTTAAACATGTTTTCAAACATGTTTAAAAGCAAACACTAGATTTACTGAGTAATGTACAGCTGGGTATCATACAGAGATAAATCATGTTTATGAACTTACTCATGGCCTGGTCAAGGTTCATGTTGTTGCTCTTTAAAGCCTCCTCAGCAGGGTCTCTCTGTTACACATGGAAAAAACACACATGTTAACTATAGGCATCTTTATCAACACAGTTGTTATAAGGTTTCAGCCTTCCTAGGTACAGTGCCTTGAGATAATGTATGTTAAGATGTGGCACTATTAAGTTAAATTAGATGTATTGATTATTTGATGGTTTATAGCTCTATTAACTGATTGCTTTGTTTTGTATGTTTCTATTCTATACAGCAGAGAATGCTATATTCAAGTAAAAAATGTGGTACATTTGTGGACTCTAAGGGCAAAACTAAAAAGACAGCTCTGTCATCCTATGTATGAGTGCTTCTTTTTCAATAATTTCTAAATACATACCGGAAAGCCCATGTCAGTGAGCTGTTTAATGAGACGATTCATGATCCAGGTCTCATCTGGCTTGTTGCCCATTTTCCCCTGGAAAAAACAACAACAGTGATTAAAAAAAACAAACCAAATGACAACAATTCCTAACAATAAAACCTGCCAGCATTTGTATGAGTACAAGTCAAGCATGGACTCTGACCTTGCTTGGGCCTTTCTTGGGCCCATTGCCCCAAGAGTTGCATGAGGAGCTGTTCTCCTGGGAGATGGGGCCGTTCCACATGTCCCCATCCTCGGAATCCCACTGGCTGGTAGACATGCTTATCTCCTCTCCTCCACTTCCCCAGCTATCTTGCATAGGTTTGGGGCCTGAAATATTAATAAATAAAAATGGATTAAGTTGGCTACCTTTATCTGGTGTATCTTAAAGCAAACTGGGAGTAAAGCAGTTATCTCAGCAGACGGGCAGAGGAAAATTTCTAACCTGACCACTTGGTGCCACTGTTGCCATTTGACATATTTTCCCAACTATTACTCTACCATTTCCAACATTTCAAACTAACAGCACAAAAAAAACCAAGAACTACTGAGGCGTGGAATTGCTTTAATCCAAGCAACACACTAGCACTATCACAGACCTCAACAATTGGCACAAATGGTACAGGTCTGAAGACAATTCCTGTTTTGTTCCATTAAATGAAAGACATTAGTGTACGCATACTGGGAGAAATCATCAATCTGTCTTTTACAAAGGTTGCTTTAACACTGGACACTATCTTTACCCGATGCCTATAGTAACGATCATGCCGACAGGCTATAGCAGAAATACTACTGTACATTGTACTAAGCTTCAGAATGCCAAGCAATCTGTAACACGTTGACACTATTACAAGACAACAATGCAGCATACAATGTGTGGCAATGGGGGACTGATAAACCAGCACATATAATATTGCAATTTGTTGAGTATGGCTTTGCTACAGTGGTATAGCAGTCAGGGGGTTGTGAGACCAACAATATTATCAACAACTGATGAGACTGAACATATTCCTACATATTCCCCCAGTATGGCAAAGAGGACAATGCTTTTTCATGTGGTTGAAATTATGTATTACTATATCAACATAGTTTCAATGGGGTATTACCTGGCTTGCAGGGTGCAGAAACTGGGGGTACGTTGGCTCTACCATAGGGCACAGAAGACTTGTGGCCACCGTCTCCCCAGGTTCCTACTCCCCCTCGGGGTTTGCCCCAGGCAGAGGTACCATTGTCCACAGCTGATGTTGGAGCTGCTGGCTCTCCCCAAGCAGGTTCTGATTTGGGCTGAGCACTGGGAAGCTCTCCCCAACCTGGAAAGTAAGAGTTAAAATTTAGAAAACATTTTTAAAGTGACTGTCTTTCTTTGAGTCTTTTTTCTTAACCCCTTTCTTGTACAATTTCATACTATCAAAAGCTGTAGTGGGCATATCATTAAGAAACACTAACAAAACGCATGTCACTAGAGTGATTTGTTTTCTTTATAGAGACCCTTCATACAACCCCCTACAGACATCAGTAGGTCCCTGACATTCTCAGTCTGACTTTTCAGGTATTGACTTTGCATGAATGTGTTTGAGATGAAAGGAGTAGCTCAGGCAAGCTAGTGCAAGATCTTTTTGATTAAGGGATTGAGTTTCTCTCTATTTCTCTACTATATACTCTATACTGAACTGTACTAGAATAGAATAGTGTTTAGATAGAACTGTTCCAAATTCAGCCAATTTAAAAGGTGTTAATAATCTTCGGTGGTAGCTGTAGTTCAAATGGCAAACACCAGAGGTGCCACCAGCTGTAACACTAACTTAAGCATATTGTTGGCAATTCAAAAACTACATACAGTGATGAATGAAACTAATCTACATATTTAATTCAATAATTTATTCAAAAATGTTATGAGGAAAGAATAGACTTTTTGGAATGCACTGTGTATACTGGGTTTGTAAATTATATCTAGCATTTCTGCTTTTCTTAACAATCAAATATTATTTGAAAACATTTCCTGGAGAATTTATATTAAGAACAAAAAGCAGGAAGGGGCCTTTAAAATATCTTTTGGAGAATAACTTAAACATATGTTTGAATGAAGAGCTCATATAATCTAAAGTAGGATTCATTCCTCATTAAACTCTAAGCACTGCCTCACTCCATTCAAAATTGCTAAATCTTTGCATAATCCAACTCGTCTATGATGTAAATCAGAACCAAACACACTGTCATACATTTTAGTCTTGCTCCAACACAATCCATTTTAAAGTGGTTTCCAACCCAATCCCCTGCTGGCCCCGTTTGGCATAATTCCAGAAAGTTTCAAGTTAACACCTCTACAAAGCCAGACTGTTGCACTTTCCTCTTCTCCTTCTTACTGTCTGAGGTTGTGGGATGTCTAACATAATGTTAATTAGAAAAAATAAGATTTGTCACCAAACACAAGCATGCCCTCTTAAATGATGCTTGGGACCCTTTTTTAAAGTACTTCCAGGAGACTACCTATTCATAATTATTCTTACAGAGCTCATAGTATATGATGGTATTTTTCAAAATGTCAATGGTTTCATTGTTTACAATGATATTTATTCATGCATGAGCGAGAGAGAGGTGCAGTTGAGTGTGTGAGTGCTGAGCGAGAGAGGCAGTGGCAGAGTCAAGTGTGTGCGCTTGTACCGAGTGAGTGGTCGAGCAAGAAGGAGTGGTGCTATTGTCTGTGTCTGTAACTTAACTGCATACATTCTTGGTACTCTCAGACATGTTTTCTGCTTAAGTGGTGGAGTAAATTTGTGTCGTGCATCAGTGAAAACGGGTCCCACCTCGAACAGTGTTTTGCTGCACTATGTTTGGTTTTTCATATACAGGTCTTGCAGTAAAAAATATACTGCCAAGCACTCATTTCTGTATAGTTTTTCTTCTTTTTCTTTTTTTTTGGGTGTGTTGGGTCCTGCTGTGTTCTATTTTTTAGGCACAATTTACACTGTATATGTTCTCCTCCTGAGACTCATAAAATATGAATAAAATCAAAAATAAATAAATAGCTTACCTGGGTTGGCAAGGGGGGCTCTACCCTGGGGGCCAGTGCCTGCATGTAAGCCCACATTGTTGGGTGATCCATTGTTGTTTCCATGATGTTGAAGGTGAGTTGGGGGCGGGCCATGATGGGGATGGTGGTGCATGTTGTGGGTGTGATGGTGATTGTTGTTACCAGGACCAATAGAGTGATTGTTGTTGTTATTGTTGGGCATAATCATTCCACCATTCTTACTGGGGGGTGGGCCACTACTGCCTGGGTTATTATTGGGCTTTTTACGATCCCACATATTGACAGCCTGGCTGTTGGTACAGGGCTCACCCCAGGTGGATGTTCCATCATCAATCTCCATCTTCCTGCGGATGGAGGGAGGGGAGGGCTCTTCCCAGCCAGTGGGATCCATCCCTTGGTCCGGTTTGGTGACACTGCCCCAGCCAGGGGCATTCTGTTTGACAGAACCAGGACCACCCCAAGAACCAATGCTGCCACCTCCTCCTCCGCTGCCACCTCCTCCTCCGCTGCCACCTCCTCCACTGCCAGTACTGCTACTGCTGCTGCTTTCCTGAGGCTTGGAAGATCCCCAGCCTCCTTGCACTGGACCATTAGAACGTGACATTTCTCCCCAGGTACCATTACTAACAGTAGGGGGAGGTTTACCCCAGCCTCCTCCTGTGTTTCCTCCCCTGGTGCTTTCCTTCCATCCACCATTTCCTGCATTGCCTCCTTCTCCTTCCCACATGCTACTAGAGGAGCCATTATTCTTGGCCTCACCTTCTCCCCATTCCCCTGTATTGGAACCATTTGAGCCACCATTACTGCTGCGCCAACCATGGGAGTTTTTAGGGCCTTCTCCCCAGCTGGTGGGCTTGCTTTTCCTTAAGTCATCATCCCAGCTAGGTGACTTATCCTCAGACCCCCAGGATTGTGTGCCCCCATTTTTAGGACCATTGGTAGGCAAAGGGTCTCCCCAGCTACTTGTAGTGCCGTTCGAGGTTTTGCTGAGTGACTGCTGAGTTTCTCCCCATCCGGATCCAGTCTTGATTGGCTGAGGTGGAGGGGCTCCCCAACCAGTAGATTGTGATTCAACAGTGTCACGTTTTCCCCCAGACCCGGGCCTCTGGCTGGACCCAGGCCTCTGGCTGGACCCAATGTTAGAGTTGATGGTACCTCCATTGGTAGATGGTGGCATACCATTAGAGCTGGAGCCTCCTATGGTGTCTGAGCTGCTGTTGCTCTTTCCATCATCAGAACTGGCTTCTTCCATCTCCCATACAGTGTGCTGTCTGATGGGGGTCTGTCCCCAACCAGTGTTGCTCAGCACTCGAGGGTCAAGGTCCTGCCGGGGTAGCACAGGGGTATAATCCATGCTGGATGACCGGTCTCTGTGAGATTGACCTTCACTGCTGTCCCCACTACCTTCACTTGCAGGGGCTGTTCCAGGCTGCTGGCCCCATGAAGGGTGTTGCTGCTCTTGGCCTGAACCTGAACTACCAGCATCTACAGAGTCCCAGCCTTTTGATCCATCTCCAACTCCAGGGGATTTTCCCCAGTCACCCCAGCCACCACCTCCACTACCCCCACCACCACTGCCTTGGCGACCCCAAGCAGAAAGGCCTCCAGAAGGAGCCGAGTCCCAGCCGGAGTCCTTGGGTGAGTCAGTTGTCTTTGTTTCTCCACCACCCCATAAAGAGCTGCTTTTTGTGTCCACATTGAGCTGGGATGATTCAGTGGGTGATTGGCCTCCCCAACCAGTTATACCATGAATAGGGCTCATAGGCTCCTGAGCTTGCTTAGTGCGTTTTGGTCCATCAGAGTTAAGGTCAGCACATTCCATACTGAAGGACAAGCTTGTGCTGCTTGAAGGATGTTGATCATTTTCGTTGGTACTTCTCATACTGACCCAACCTCCCCCACTATTATCTGTACTTCCTAGGGTCCCGTTTCCCATGTTTCCATTGCCATTCATACCTGGTGGGAGAGATGGAGAGCTGGACACTGGGCCAACACCCCCTCCACCACCCTCGTGGCCCAGAACTGGCCAGGCAGATGGGTTGGCATTGGGATTGAGGTTTAAGTTAAAACTGGGAGAGCCCCAGTTATTGGGTGCTCCTCGACCACCATTTATACTATCTTGTTTCCCATCGGAGCCCCATCCTCTATTACCAAGTGTGTTGGCTGATGGTCCTGTCATCATGTTACTGTTAACTTTGAGAGAAGGGTAGTGGGCCTGCTGGCCAGTGGCACCTGTGGCCATACTCAGAAAACTACTACTACTGGTGGTAGTGACAGTACTGGTGTCTAGGTTGGAGCTAATTGAGCTCAAGGGGCATTCTGTTTCTTTAGAGTGGCTGGGATCACTATTGCAGCTGATGGATGGCCAGGCTTCTGTGTCACTTTCGTCAATTAACACTTTGTCCCAACTGTTGGCATTGAAGGAGCTGTCAACAGGCAAAGAGGCTCCCCAATGAGAGGCCTCATACTGGGCACCAGGACCACTCTGGGGGGATATGTCTAAAAAGGGAGAGGAAAAAATAGGAGATGAGACAAAGGAAGCAGAAAAAACATTACAGGTGATAACATTGAACTAGAAATAAACAAAAAAAAACAACAACAGAGAGATGTAACTGGTAAACAGTGGAAATGGGGAGTGAGGGGGAAAAACACTTCAGGTTAGACTAGACAAGATCATGTAATACAGCCCCATTAGATGTGTAGACCAATTTTATTTTCTTGGTTGGTTAATGCCGGCCATCAGACTTAGCAGGATGAGATGGTCACACTTGCACATTCCACAATTAAACACAAAATCGCATAGTGCATCCAAGCATGCTACATGTCATTTTACCTACACACAAAGAGCAAACGTCTATCAGGATGACCTCTACAAAAATCTTGGATGGGAGGACAAGACCACATGGATGCAAGGGCTTGATATCGCTACTTGCAGCCATATTCTACACTATTATCATTATTATTATTACCTCCTGCGTCCCCCCCCATCTCTCCCTCCTCTCTCCTTTTCTGCCCCCACCTATTACCTCACCCCTTAATTCCTCTCCCTCTCCACTAACACCCAGCAGTGAGAGGCTCATCCATCTCTATCGTGGCTGTGCTGACTGGGGCTGTGAAAGGAAGCCCAAGTGGAACGCTGCTCGTTTATTGGAATAAAACCAGGATGGCTTCCCATCCATCACCCCCCTACGCTCCGCCAGGCATACTCCTCCTTCAACTGCACTGCACTATGAAACCACGGAACAATTCCTTAAGGCTTGTGTGAATATGCGTGTCTAGTGGCTTCTCTCTACAAGCACAATGTGTGCATCTGTGAATGTACAATATGGTGTGTGTACATGTGCATTTTATTGTATGCATGTACAGCTTTTATTTCAATCCAGTGACTGTAGACTTATACTACAAACTTGGTATGCAGACTAAGCATGATTGACAAATTCAGAT
This sequence comes from Solea solea, assembly GCF_958295425.1. Classification (NCBI taxonomy): domain Eukaryota; kingdom Metazoa; phylum Chordata; class Actinopteri; order Pleuronectiformes; family Soleidae; genus Solea; species Solea solea. Next base: position 17,655,769 of record NC_081143.1, on the reverse strand, counting down.
TGATGCTAAAAAACAACAACATATTTTTCAAACAATTATCTAATCAGCATTGTATCACACACAAGCAATTTCATTAAGCACAAAAGCATCCCATCAGAGGGGGAACTAATAATAGACTGAGTCAATGCTGTAAAGGGGTATTCAATCAGTGGGAGGCAGTTAATCAATAATCTTATTAATGGTAGTGGCTGAGAGCAGGGTGGGTATTGATCCAGCATGCAAACATCCTAACCACTCAGCCAGCCTCATATAATGGTTGAAAAAGCAATGACCAGCACACAGGCCAACTGAGCATGTGAAGGAAGAAATTTATCAATTAACTTTAGGAGAGTAAAATTCATGTGTGTTAAGAAGCCACAGTGCATACACGGAAGCTAGATATTTATCTGACTTTAGTGACATTCACACATTCAGCAAAAGTTGAAGATGGTAGGGCTATATTGCAAACAATATTTTGTCATGAAAATGAAAGTGCTTAGTAATCTTGCTTTGAAGATGGCTACAGTACATCACATATGCACATACAGCTCACATATAAATAATATCAAGCATTAGAAACCCGCTAGATAATAATTTCCTGGCTAACTACTGCAGTATACTTGACTCACTTGGCTTTAACTTCAGAAAGAGTTGGTAAAATATTTGCCTCATCCAAGACAAGCTCTCAGTGGCTTATTTTTAAACGCAAAGAGTAAACTGATTATACTCTGTCTGTTTTGATCTAGCTCTGACAAATCTAACTCTATGAGCCAAGGGGTGTGCCATTTAACAGACCAAGAAGCTACGAATCCACACAAAATTTTGAGTATCTTTCTCTCTCTCATTTGTCCATGTCTCAGTTGCACATTTTGTTTCCTTAAGAGCGTAAAAGTAGGTTACATGGTGAGTTAATCAAAGTCTGGAAAGCACTGGAAAGTAGCACTTTGCTATGACTATATAAACAAATAATATTTCAACAAAAAAATTAAAACACGTAAAAGGGAAAGACGAGAGAGGGTACCTATTTGAGTGCAGCTATTTGTGTAATTGTGTTCAATAGCTAATATAAAATAGCAAAAGTTGAAATCTGTCTTAACAAAAAATAAACACAATACACTCCACAATAGGAGCATTTAACTCAATAAGTTTGTGCTGTATTTCATTTAACTGTAGAGGCAATAAGCCTATTGTGTCTTCTGGCAAATGTCAAAATAAAGAAATTGTGGACTAACGCGAAACAGATTTTTTTCCATTCACCTCAACATGCCTCAAGTGCTCCACTTTCAACTGCCTATACAGACATTCCAACAGAAAGGTCTTACTGATTCTTGGCAAAGCAGCGATTTGGCAGGGGAGGGAGACAGGCCGAACATGAAAAACAAAGAAAAGGGAACTATAATTTCCATCCACTGCTTGCAGTCATGTGTCAGTAATGTGATGCTGCTTTCATTCTGGTAGCAATTAGAGGGCCAGCGACTGATAATGCTTGGTGAATAAAAAAGGTCAAAAAAATAAAACAAAGAGGCCCTCGGTGGCTCTTAATGCTTCCTATAGGAAGATGGGCTACCTTTTTGTGAGCATGTATGAGCATATTGCTCATACATGCGCTAAGAAAAAGTTACATTTAATAGCAGTACCTACAGACTGAAGCTGTGTGAATGCAGCTTGCCAGAGTAAATGCAGAAACAAGCAGGGGATGAGTCAATAATGAGGCAAGCTGCCATCATAGAAATTGGCAAGTAGCCAAGAATTAAATATCTCCCTTTGCATAAAATGAAAGGCATGGTCAATGAATAAGGAAGAGGACAGGATGGTAGGGGGAGATGGAGGAAAGTCTTGGGGGAGGGACAGGCACTTGACAGTGGGAAAGAAACATGAACAGATTCTTTAGTCTGATTGTGAGCCACAGTCTAATCTTGTTTTCACAGAGCCAAATGTGGGATGACATAATTACCAGAACCAGAGGCAGTAGGGGACATTTAGTAGCCTTTTGTCACCAAATAGTCTCTTTCCATTCCTCTTTAAGTGGAGCTTTACGCCCACTTACATCAAGAAGGCATGTACTTGTTTTCCATGGAAGCAATGACTAAAAAAAGAAATAAAAGTGAGACTGAGGGAATGGTCACAGGAGGGTTTACATAGCTCATCACTCATGCTTGTTTACCTCTGTAAAGGTAGGGGAGAAAGTAGGAGAGCGAGACCATGGTGACTTCTCTAGTTTCTCTGACAGAGCCTAGATTAATGAAGCCACTGGGGGGATTCTCACTCAAACCTCTGCAACCTCGGTGTGTGTGTGTGTCACAGCCTGAGCACACAGGGCAATCAATACCTTCCTAGTAGTCTTACGAATATTTGATGGAATATTTGACACCACGTAGCCTACCACCATTTTTAAAACACCATAGTTTCTGCCTAACTCGGAACAACTTTCTTATAGAAAGCCACACACATAAGATATACTCAAAAACCCAACTGATTTACCTGCTCATCAAAAGGGCTCCAATGAAAGGGCTAAGTGTTTAACAGCACCCAGCAGAGTGCCTTCTGGTTACATGCTCTGTCTGAATGACTGGCAAACAGCTGTTGGCCTGCAGTTCCCACAGTCTCAAGAGACCCCCACTCCAGCACCTGCTACTCGGAAGCCTGTCTGGACGGCTGCTGGCTGCCCTGGACAACTTAATGGTCCCCAGTCAGCTGGAGAGATGGGGATGGTGGGTGCAATGGAGGGAGGGAGAAAAGACGGGGGTCTCTGTCTGGTGTGTGGGACAATTAAACGGGGTTGGGTAGAGTGAAGGTTATGTAGGAGTGTTGTGAATGGCCTTGAAACTAGAGGGCCTTGTCTTTCAGACACTGGGGGTGGGGTGGTGAGTGTGACTAGCCATTTGGGGAGGTTATTAATACAACACACTTTGCACAAATGTTACTTGTGTGCAAAGTTAAGCTAAAATTGGTCAGAAGAAATACATTTAACCACATTAAGACATCCTCCAAATCAAACTGCAGCAGTTCTGGCTTATAAACATGTACTGTCTGTTTTTCCGTGTGTGTGTGTGTTTGCATGCACGCATACAAACAAACTGAGCCAGCTGGCCTGCAAGGAACATGGATCTGAGAGGACAACTAGGTCAGTGTTCTTACTGCTACCCAACCACTTTGTCTTTATACATACATGTGGTCCTGTTTGTACATGCAGATTAATTGATCAATCGAGTAGTTGTTAGGTGCGTAAAATGTTGAAAAATGTCAATAGGTGGAAAAAAAAATAGTCATGTTTAAGAGGATGAAAATCAGAAAACTTGTTTTATTTGTGGAAGAATCACTCAAATCGATTAATCGATAATCAAAATGGCTAACAATACATTTTTCACAGAATCGGGGCCATTGGCTTAAGGCTATTTGCTGAGCAGGCAGGAAAGAACTAGTTGTAGATGGTAGGCCCTGAGGACAAAAATGAGAAGAAAGGAGGTGGAAACCAATGGCCAATGGCTATTTTGCCACAGGTTGTGTTGTACTGAGGGGCCCCTGGGAAAACCAGTGTGAGGCAAAGGCCAAACATGACAACAACTGCTGAACTAGGACAAGAATAAGGACATTATAGGCTAAGTATACTCAACTTGCAGATCTCAACTTGGAGAAAGGGAGAAATGTGGGAGAAATGTTATTTTCAATTTAAAGGCTTATATACAGTGGTTTGAAGTGGGCTGGTATTGCCCGGTAGGCAGTATCGGCACTTCTTGATTTGACTTTTTTGAGGATTGGTGCTGTTATTTGAGTACAGGCACTTCTCACGAGATGCCAGTACTCTCTTTAGGTAATCTGTCCAATTCATTATTATGGTCCAGAATACTAATTTTTCAGAGTGCACTACATGACATTCACCCATTTCCGCTAGAGTCCTGTGTTTGTACCTAGTGTTTTATTGCTAAACAAGAACAATATCTATCAGGCAAATTAGTTGCCAATGTTTGAATACGGCTTATTAAAGTCAAGGCTAATATCTATTACTGCGTAGTAAATAGAAAAGCCTTAAAACCACCAAACACCATCAACCCCCCGTTCTAGTATTTAAGTAAGTAAGCCTGACACAACTTGCCAAAAACAACAGCTTTGGTTGGATGCTGTGTCTTGATTCAGCATGTAAGGACCAGTTGCCCCTTGAATGCAGAGAGCTGTAGTTTGCTGACTGGCTAGCCATGCACCACAGCTGCTACCGATTTGTTTACCAAGAGCATGGTGTTCTCCAAGCAAATGTTGAGTTAGTAATGAAAGGCAGCACAGAGAAGCATTAGAAAGTAAGTAAGAAAAGAGACAAGGACACAAGCAGATGGCCGTGCAGGCTCCTGCTCAAAGCATGAAATATCAAAACAGTGCATGGTGTGCAACAGAAATAAGCCTTGCATCTCTGCTTTCGAAGAAGCAGTATGTTATGTTAGAAGATGTGAAGTGACACCATCTTTGTATCCATGTAAATCATAAAGCAGATTCGTATACTGCATTACAGGCAGATGATTGTGGGAAGATTATACTGAATTAAAATCGGCAAAGTTAAATGTACATATAAAAGGGGAAAAAAAAATACTAAGACAAAGCTGGCTTACAGCAGCAGTAGAAATGATGTAAATAACCTGTGCCCATCATTTATCAAAATATTACTTGCATGCACATACAGCACTCATCTGCAGTACACCTTGAGGCATAGTATATATCAGTGATAGTGGAGGCCACTGATGAGTTCATTAAAATGCAACCACAGGCTACAGAGGGCTTAGCATTTTGTGCATTTAAACTGCATGTCAAGAAAAAGAGTGAATGGTATTTCGAGATAAAATAATGTGCACACAGCCACCACCAAAAAGGTCTAGTCTAAAATAATAAAAAAAGAAAATCTATCAGAAATCAATAAAAAATGTCTATACTGAAACAAACCTGTGTTTGGATTAGTGCTGCTGGAACTTGTAGAAGAAGAAGAGGAGTAAGATGAGGCAGAGGAGAGGGTCAGAGCACTGAGGGCTCCTGCAGGCAGTGGCTGGCCTCTCTTCAGTAGCTGCTTATGCTCCTGCTGGCGGAAGCGTGGAGGCACCTCTCTGGGTGGGTAGCGAGCACTGACAGAAGACAACTGGCACTGCTGCTGAGGGGGAGTCTGAGTTGGGAGTTGGCTACTGGAGAAGGCGCGCTTGCCATTGCCAGAAAAAGAGGAGGAGGAGAGGGGCAGCGTGGGGCTGGAAGGGCGGAGGTGTTGAGGTGGGCCGGGGCTGGGCTTAGTGGAAGCAGTCTCTGGCACTGGATGGATACAATACACAGGCACACAAGCATACACATATACACACACACACACACACACAAACAAACAAAAAGACACATGCAGGTAGCAAGGTATTAATGTCTGGGTTAACGCACTATGAGCAAATACATAACAGAAATTATTAGGCTAAGTAGTGCTGACATTAAACAGCTACTGACAAGAACAGTCCTGATGTTGAAATGCCAGCTTCTATACAGCGATTAAGACTGTTAATCTAGTTTTTAAAAATCCTTTGTGGGCTAAATACTGCTTAATGTTACAAAATTACTATGAGCCGCACACGTGGTGATCGTAAAACCCCCCCAGTAATTTAGCAAGTTATATTCTGGTCTGTTATGTACTGTAAGATTACAAGTTACAATATACAAGTCCTTCAAACATGACATGCTCCAGTCTTTGGTAATATTTTGGGTGATATTTTTTTTTTGCGTATTCAGCAGGTATTCATTAAAAATAAAACAAGCAAAAAAAGCATTTAATTCAAACTGTTTCTCTCTGCACTGCAATTTATTTAGGACTATCCCTTTAAGTAGACCGCCTCAAGCAGCCTGTTGTTCAACATATGTTAGTGCCACAGACACGCAGTATGAAAAGGTCATATTTTTTCTGCTGACTGAACACAGACACACAAATGCATGAAGAAGCTACTTTCCTCATCATTACACTCTTCTCTCTCACAGACACGTGCACACACTCAGACACATAATTTAGCCAAAGGACATTACACCGACTTGCCTTTCCTTCCACCCCCACCCAGAAATCTGCCTTTTGCCAATTGGAGACACAGCTACCCCTCTAATGAATTGGTGTTAAGTCTGAAATGTGTTCCAAAAGTAACCTACACATGTGCTTGATGCAATAACTCACACACCTTTCTCTGCTGGTTTGACCTTTTCCCCTGTAGCTGCAGTGACCAGTTAGCTATCTAATTGAGTGTTGTCCTGAAAGGTGGTGTTATTAGCAAACAAAAAGTGCAGCAATCGTGAGGTCATAGTCACATGGAAATGGGATGAAACAGTCTCTTACTCTGTCTTTTTGAAAAACTTTACCCGTGAACATGGCATTGTTTCAAGGAATGTCTCCATCCACACAAAGCCCTGAGAAAGATTCAAAACGCCCTAGTACCTATGCCAGGCCTGTTAGTGGTGCTGTGATGCTGATCGTACACATTACAATGTATACAATCACAGAAACAGCGACAGAATGAACCAAGCCAGGGGAAAAGAAGGGAAAAACAATCACTGAGTTGTGTTGTTAATTCAAGTAAAAAATAGTGTCTGTGAAAACAGGTAATTTCAGACTGACTTTAGTTACTTTTCATTGAAAGTAGTTGTTAAACAATCTCCAAAAACAGGGGACGACAGAGGACGACAACAACAAAGACGAAGATGGGGACAGTGAATGCCAGCGCAAGATAGAGGTTGGGACTATGACATCATCATTTTCCCAAAGTTGCATATCTGTTGTCTTTCACTCAAGGGAGAGAGACAGAGAATGACGAAATAATCGTTTTTGTAAATACTGGTATGGGGAAAGGAAATAAATTGGATGGAAATAATTTGTTAATTAAAGCTTCCGTCTGTCCAAACTGAGAGTCAGAACTACACATCATATGGTAGTCATGCACTGCAGTGCTGGCAATTACCCGCTAAGTGACATACACAGGCAAATGCTACCCCACTGGAGGTTAAAGTAAATTCAAAGTGCAGAGCTATTCACTTTGCCTGCCAAGAGGCTCTCTGAAAGCTTGGGCTAAAAACAGAGCCCTTCTCAGTGAGCACAACGCCAATCCAGATGGCTGCCTTCTTGCTGACACACAGAAAGAGCAGAGACAAGTAGGAAACTTGAAATTGCATTAACAGATACAGTACAGTACAGATTCACAGGGGTTTTTGGCCCATTCCACCGAAGAGAATGTAGTCAAAGGGAGAAGGAGGTAGGAAAGAGAGAAAACGACACCCCCCTCAGCATTATCTGATGGGCTGCTGGCTTGGAACTGCAGCTGGTGACGCACATCTCTGATTAAATTCAGCTCAGCCCGCCTGACTCAGCCTCAACCAATCAGACACCAGGGAGGTAAATACATTCAGTCCCCCCTGTCTGCCCGCTCCTTTTGTGAGCTTCTTCTCAGCCCCCTCTTTCCCTCAGTGGGTTGCTCCATAATATCAGTTTCTTCTCTTTTTTCCTGTCTACCTGTCTTTCAGCCAGATGTTCTCTGCTATATTATGCTGCCTTTGTACACGTTGATTCCCCCCATCTTCTTTCTCTCCTTACCTTTTCATCTCCCAGTTTCTAATCCCCCCATCACCTCACTTTTCTTTATTTTTGACATTTTTCATCTAGTTTAACATAGTTAACAACTTTTTTCTGCACTACTAGATATTTCTCCTGTTCCCTGCTGCAAGATTACCAAATTGTAACAGATTCAAATTGAACTTTTTGTTATTTTTGTTTTTGTTTTGTTATTGGAATCCTACCATAAAATACTAACTATGGTCAAGCTAGTATTTGTTCAATGACCAAGGAACTACCAGGATGCAGTTTGCAGTTTTGGATACGTCTCACTGCTAGAACTGACACCCAATGACGGGGAACATCTGTGTACAGAATTTACTCTTATTACATGCACATACTTGTTGCTAGCAAAGGAAATTTAATTGTAGGTTTTTCAAATCTAATAAAGCCAAGTACAAACAAAGCTGAATTTGGTCTTGGCTGACTATTTATGTTGGTGTGGTTGTGTACATACATACAAAACACACAAATTATTAAGCAGGTGACACACTTCAACATGAGTTTTCTTTCAATCTCCTCCTCAAACTTTGCACAATATCTTTTTCTGACAAAATCACAATTATTGCAAAACAGTTTGCTGTGTCAAACAAACACATTTTCCTGGTCATAGTCAACTGCATTTCTCACATATACCCGGCGTCATACAGTCTGTGACTGTTTTGTAGTCCAAGTGCATCCATACTACAAATCCCTTATGTTGAATATGTCTAATTATTTATATATATATATATATATATATATATATATATATATATTTTCTTTTTAATCAAATTCCAGCATTGAAATGAGATGCCATCAAAATACTAACTACTACTCTACTTCATCATTCAAAAATAAAACAATTAAATTGTTCATTCATAAATCATTCATTTTTGTTATCAATTTCATATTCTAGGTCTAATCCATTTGGACAGGAACGGTAGTATTCTGAATACACACTTCCTTAAATCCTTTAAGGTTTTCAACTTCAAACTGTGAACGACAGCATTAAACCTGCTGAAAAGCAGTAGAAAAAGGATATAGCAAAATTACACAAAATGCTGACAATTATCTCTCTGCTATCTTGGCAGTATTAAATATCTTAATATTTAAGTCAAAGTAGTTCAAGTGACAGTTGTGTAGCAAGACTTTTATGTGGGCGCGACCTTGGTGCCTCTAACCAATTACCGAGGCATTTATACCAAGTGCACTGTAAATTTGATTAAACCCTCCAACTGAGGCACACTCTGCAACCTTGCAAACTTTTAATTACAGCCCTTCCTCACACTAAATGGTTAATTACACACAATGTGAGAGAGCCAAAGAAAGAGCAAGAGCTTAAGAATAGAGAACAAGTCAGTACTGATGGAGGGAAAAAAGCAGGCCACTCAGGGAGAATTGCATAAAGGAATCAGATATACAGAGTTTAAAAGCCATGAACATGGGTGAGAGGCAAGGTCTTTTGTGTCTTTGTAAAGAGCAATTGCGACTGGTTCTCTGAGCATAGTGCCAGGCAGCGCAGGTTCCATCATCTCTTCTGTCCATTGTCTGCAGTGTCACTTTATTATGCAGCCATGTTTACAGCAACAGGAGAGAAGGCCACAACACAGAGGCCTATAGACCATATAAAATGTTGCCGTTTTTAAACCTACAAGAACTAAGAACGAGAATGGATTCATATAGAATTATTAGCTGTAGGCAAATGGAATTTCATGGGGCCTTGTTCAGTTCTGAAATATATTGCATGTTTTAAAAGGGGATCTGCATCTGTTTGCAACAACTTTATACATGTTACCTCTCTAGTACTTTTATATGGGTGTGCAACTGAAAGTATTAGTGCTTGCACCTTGCATAGAGTAGTGGGAAACGTCTGTATGTCGTACTTCATGTATATTGATATTGATGAGGAACATTAGAAAAATAATATGGAAGCAGAGACACATACACTGATAAACAAGTTGCCTAGTTTTGGTGTTTTACCGTATTTTGGCACGGTAACCAAGAGGACCCGCATGCATTGAACATGCATGTGTTTATACACAAAAGGGAGGGTCAAGTGGGTGTGTCTCGATGAGGTCCCATCTGTCAGTATTCGTGGAGAAGCAGAAACCTCCCTCACTCAGTCACACACAACATAAAAGGCTAAATTTGTCACCCCTCACCCTTCCTATAAGGGAATGTTTCTATAGAGACTGGCAGTTGCTTAACACACCTCAGTTTGCCTCTTGTGGCTGTGCCTCCTGTGACCTCCTGCTATACCACTTCTCTTAAACCTCTCTCTCTCTAATTAGTGCTCCCCTTTTCCTCTTTTTCAGTCTCAGTTGCTTATCTTTGCTATGCCAAAACCTGTCTGTCTGGATTATGACCCATTTGGCCTTTTGAGCTCTTATGTGGCCAATTCAGTCTGAATAAAACACTTTAAATACAATCATGCTACACATGATGTGAGGTCAGAGCCTGAGGACATCCGTAGAAATTTACCTTTTTGTGTAATTGGTGTGAGTAGCATCCCAAAAGGTATATCTAACCTTTGAAGGATTACTACTACTGTGGATTTCCCAGATGCATGTCTTTATAATATGAATAACATTTTTAGTTATAATCAACTTATGACAAAAAATGTTACAAATGCTTGCATTAAAATCTGTTGGTAAAATAAAAATGGTGCATGGAACTATCTCTTCTTTGTGGTAGAAGTGCAACTGAACAATTTCCCAAGGAATAATGGACACGTATGCAGTCATATGGGCTATAAAACTATGAAACCCTTTAGTACACATACTGTATATGAAACCATGCTGCCCTCAGATCACAGGCTGAACTGTCATTCATATCACTCGAGCTACATCCTGTTAATAGGCCTGATATTTGACACACAGCAGCTCACTGCTGGGAGATGAGAAGATGATGGGGGAAGGGCAAAGAGGCACCAAATGCTCTCTTGTCAGCAGCATATGAGCGATCAAACAACAGAGAGAAAGGCATTGTTTAAGTCGGTTTCCTTTCTCTCTCTCTCTCTCTCCATCTCTCACTCTCCTCCCTCACTTGACATGCTTGCAGGCTAACACAGGGAAAAACAATTATGCTTTGCAGTCATAAATCCACAGGACATAACTCACAAGCTATTCACTATTATTTCATTGAGTGTTTGTAAATGTGGTTAACATAAGAGAAAAGCGGCACTAATGCTCAAGTAAATTAGCTTCTAATTATATTGCAATTCATGCAATTCCCTTTTAAGAGTGTTGACGCAATTAATAACATGTGAAATTTCGAATGAATCCCATAGAAAATTCAACGACACACTTGTGTTTGAGCATGTCTCCCGCCACTTTGGCAAATATAAAGCCGTTACCACTGTGGTAACGCCGTGTAAAAGTAATTTATTTTTCCTTAGCTGTGGTTGCTGAGGTCAAACATATTGAGAGTTGAATAAAACAAGCAGAAGAAACAGTCCAGGTATGGAGGAAAGTGAGGGACAAGGTAGCGACAGGCATTACCTTTCCAATTTTCCAGCAATGAAAAGTGTGTAGGCAGCAAAAATGGAGGCTGCATATTTTTTGATTATCATGGTGTGAGAATGATGCATGGTATTAGTGTGCCTGTGTGTAGCCACCTCTCATAACTCCAAAAATATCTGTATATGTCGGTGTGTTTACACTGGCATATGCTTACAGACACTGCTTTCACTGAGCATCTCCTCAGTGAAAGCACTTGATTCACTGAGAACAGTTTGAAAGGCCCCAGGTAACTGGAAGTGCAAGTATGCATATATTTTAATATGATTGTATCATTTAGGGATATACAATCTAAAGCTTCAATCCAAGTAGTTTTTATTCACTCCTCTGTTATTTTTTTTTTCTAAAGCTGGTAGGGATGTGTAGTAGTCAAGCTGACTGATTATGATTGCAGTGGTGGCAGTGATTGTGATGAAGCTGCATGTGTGCTGGCAGTGAATAATCAGCATCCCTCTGAGGTAATAGGGAACAAGAGGGAGGGTTCTGTATCAGAGGTCCAGGCTGCGTGTGTGTATGTCTGATGGGTTAGGGCAGTGGGACACTGCCTCCTGGAACCCTACTTTTGGTGAAGCTCCATGCCTAATGGGGGGCAGAGAAGTTAATTCCACTGCACCAAAGCTTTATCTCATTTTCATACATATGAATGTGCCAGGCCCAGATCAATTACCACAAACAAATTGAAATGCCTGGGACCAAGGAGGCCCACAGAGAGAAAAGCAGAAGATGATGTTGAGTGTGGGGGAGGTGGTATGCATGCAAATGTCTATGAATTTCTGAGAGTGCATGAGGAAGGTAGAATTCACTGATATGGATGGAAAGACACAAAATCACTACTGCATACTGATATCCTCCCTTCCTGCATATATACACACAGCTCTATTATTTAGTGTCACGCATGAAAACTCAACTCCTTCCAGTTCATGCCACGTTCATTTAAAGATATTGCAGATGGGACGTTGTGAGCAAACAGAGGACCTGATGACTCGCAAAGCGATTAGTCCTCAAATAGGCTCCCTCGTCTTCCACTTTCTTTATCTTTCTGGCCATATGAGTTCTCGCTACATACACACAATAAGTTTCTCATTCTATGTTCCCTTTTCTCTTTATCTTCCATTAAACATAGCATAAAATAAATGTCCATGTCATTAGACCTCATCTATACAAGCACCGGCATCAACTACCAATGGTCATTTTTGGCACTTAAGTGCTCATTGCTTCATTACTTTCTTTCCTTCTGTTATTCTTGCTTCTATCTGGCCTCACATTTCCCAGGATCACATTGTCCTTCTTCCTCTCCTTTCCTTCCTCTTCCCTCCCACAGTACGTCTCTTCAGTTCCTCTGCACTCGAACATATTTTCCCTGCAGAGTTTTCACTATTTTCTAACATTAAACATTTCCTTTGCTACTCCTACCAGTAGCATTTATTGGGACTTATGGTTTGGCTTGAATCCTGCACATTGAATTCTATAGCAGTACAGAGCCAAAACAACAAATATATGTCACAGTCCACATACTGTGGCTACGCGATAGTTGCAGATGAATTCTCAAAAGATATTAGGTAAACAATACAGCAACACATACCGAAAGAGATAGAGAACTCATGCTCAGAGAATGAGCTACACATGTAAATAATACCACTGCTGCACAACATACAATCTGCTGTACAACATACAATCTGTTACTTCAATGTAATTTAATTAAAGAAGGGATGAGTTTGAAATGTTTCAGAAGTTTTGAAACTGCAATAGAGATAGTTCAAGCTCAGGGATGTGGCAGTGAAACACTAAGGCGGGTAATTCAATGCAGGCTGTGGATGGGCACCTGTGCCAACAGACACAGCAAGAGGATTTTGTGCCAGCCAATCACTCTGCTCATAATCTCGGCCATCGTCAACCAAATAACACCAATTTCAGAAGTTTTACATGAATTCCCTCATCTTCATCTGTAAATGCAAGTATCAATCCAGAGTGAGACTAAAGTAAAGGAAAATAACCAGGGGTTTATTGAGTGTAAGAATGTAGATGGGGGGTGTCAACGTGGCCAAACAGAGTTTGATGTGTTGTGCGTTATATAAGTGCTCGGATTACTTTCATGGGCCTGAGAGCACAACAACACTATGAGCCACTATACACATCTATTTGTGTCTCAGCCGCGAAGCTAAGCTCCTATGGTCGCTCTGTGCGACAAATAATCTAAATATTCCTCAACAGTTGATATTGCGTTGATATCAATGTAGTATAGTATAGTATATATATGCGCTATGATATTGATATTGTGCAGATGCGCGCTTTCAGTGACCCCCCCACCCCCGACTAGTCGATTTTGAGTCGAAATTTCAGGGCTTCAGTCGACCAAGAATTTCTTTGGTTGATTACAGCCCTACTAGCCAGAGCCTTAGCATGTAGCTGTTGTTAAATACGAACATGATAGCAAGGCTATCAGAGGAGGAAACAACTATCGGTCCCATGATGAACACACGCATGAACACACAGATAAACACTAGGCACACACCTCACCCTTCTCACCTTTTTCAGCCCTGTTTGCATGCCTGTATCTTACTTGCTAAAGCAAAACAGAGCTCAAATTAAAGCACAGGTCTGACAATTGGACAGCTGAGACCAGCAGATGTTAATTTCTCACAATGAAAGTCAAACAGATTTTTCTCGCAATGTGCACACAAAATCAATTTCTGCTTCTAAAAAGAGCAACCAAGGGCACACGAGGACACATTTGTTTCAGCCCTATTCTCTGGAGTTCAGATGAACTCCACACCCCTCTTTTATTCCATTTCTTCTCTCCCCTCCTCCTTCCCCCATCCTCCCATCCCCCTACTAACACCACACTCAGGGTGCTGTCTGGCTGCCCTCATGCTTCACTGCCTGATGCTGCAGGCGTACTGGGCGTCACTCCACATCATTATCACACTCTGGATTTGCATTGCTGTGTATGTACATGTGTGTCTTGGAAATTTTAACCGACATAATTGTGCATGCATGTGCAAACTGTATATGCATGTCCATCTGTGTACAAGAATGCAAAAATGTTGCGTGTGTATAATGCATGAATAAAATGTGTCTATGGTTTGATAGGTCATTGTGTGTTAATCAGAGCTGATTAATGTGAATCAGTTGAAATGCATTTTTAGAAGATGAGGTGGATAAAAGGTTGTAGGGATTTTGAACATGACACTCACCTTTGGGTTTCTGATCAGCAACCTACAGAGGGAGAATGAGAGAAATATGTTTTAGTACTGATTACAGAAAGGATGATGTTGAACTAACATGGTTTAAATAAGTACATAGATCAAAAGTGTTAAGAGCTTTATTGTGCTATCAAGTACACTTATTCAATCTTGTCAAGCAATTTGTGATATTTTCTACTGAATGAACAGAAATAGTGAGTGTGAATAAGTATTTGTTTACTAAAAACTTGCAGGCTATGTTCCAGCTCAGCCAAAGATATTTATTATATAAAATACAAATGCCATGATAAGGAAAGACACTGTTTTAAAAAAGCACCGTTATTCAATGTACACACATAACAACTTAGTTGCATTTGTATTTATATAATAATTAAAAATAATAATAATAAAAAGCATATTTGCAATAACAATTTGCCTGATTTTGGATCACCTTTTTCTGAGCAATGTCTTTCTTGGTCTTTTCTTCTTGTTTTTTCTTTTTCTTTTCTTCCATCAAATGGTTCTCTTTCTTCTGTTGCTAGCTTCTCTCAGCTGTCCAACAAAAAGGGAAAGTGTAATGAGTGAGATATGAAGAAAAAGGGCAAGAATGCATCAAACACTTTTAACTACACTATTAATTGCAATCGGGTACAGTCACATTAAGGTATAAATTAAACTTGCAGACAAATATGCATACAGTTGATAAACACACATGCAAATTCTAAACCTCTTCCCTCTGTGAAACCGAGCCAATGAATCTGGAAAAACCTTGTCATTCACAATCATCTCTTCTGAGGAACATTTTCCCTCATGGTAGAAAAAAACAAAGGCTGGTTTAAAGATAGAGAATGGCAGAGAATTGCAAGAAAATACAATGGCATGGGTTTAAACAATAATACAGTGTCTTTTTTTTTTTTTTTACAAGGACCTGTTTTCAGTGGTTGTGGGTCAAACTACCTAAATACCTAGCCTAAGGAAATGAAGAGGGCCAGAGAAATTAAGTGTTTTTTACACTGTGTTTCCTTTGGCTCAGCCTTGGCGATATCTCATGGAAACAAGCAAAGGCATGAGCTGGGATGGATGGATGCTAATATATAATACAGCACAACCCCATGACAAATCAATAATACGACTGTCTTAAATGTGCAAATGAAATTGATAATCTCCATATCTGTTGAAAAAATTATGAGAAAAAAGCATGCATGCATGCACACATCGTACAGCCATTGTGTTTTATCCTTATGAACTGTGAGGACACTGTTTTTCTAAGACTCTAGGACATGGGCAGTCTTATTTCTGAGAGCTAATTTAAGAGATCAATAATAGAAATAATCTTTTGTTCTATACATCATGTACTCTTTCCCTGGCAAACACACGAAACACAACATTACAAGTGTGTTCCTGGAATCAGAACTTAAAAATGTATGAATGAATCATAATTCTCAGGCAAGAGGGTTAATAAAAGGCTTTTCTCCAACTGCACTGCCCACTAACAGGAGGAGGGAGCTGTCAGTCAAAGTGACAGAAGAGGCCTCAAAGAGACTGCATGATGGTGGGGCAATGTCTCTATAGCATTGAAGGAGAGGATTAAAAAGATTCAGTAGACAAGGGTTAGTCGTACATAAATATGGACAGAAGGAGATACAGAAGAGACAATGTATCGAGCAAAACCCTGGGAAAGACTGCTTAACTTGTGGCCATGACAGTGGGTTGTAATATAAGGTGATATTCCTAGATTAGGGGTTTTTTTTTGCATTGGCTTTAATCTTCCTCTTCTTCAATCTTTCTCTCCATATGCCTCTAATATTCACACAAACATGCACTCACACAATCCTTTTTTTCTCACTGTGGTTTCATTGTGCCATCTCAGCAGCTTGGGGCAGAAAGCCCTCAGGTACTGCAAACAATTCCAAGCATGCCAACACAAATTTCAATAACTAGAAAACAAGAGGAAATTATGCCACAAATGAGAAAAGAACATGAAAACGAGTATTCTTTCCCCATCAGTTGCTAGCGACAGAGCTTCTCTGATGCAGCTGGTTCTGTCCCATCTGGTTACTACTCCTACTGTCACACACACAACGACAGGAAATGAGGGTTGGAGAAATTGGGTCAGGAGGTATATACAGATACAACGTACGCCACACCTGCAAAATAATAGGGATTTATCATCAACTGAATATCCCATGTATCAATTATATATGGATTGCTTTGTATTACATTGATCTGTATCATTATTTACTCCAATCTTGGATTGCAAGAAGAAAATATTTGCTATGTGAAAGAGGATATGGCCAACTGAGCTGACACAGACATTGCTAAAGTTAGATTCCCTTATGTCCTCTGCTGCCCCCACATATATCTTTACCTGCCTCTACCCTGTCTGTCTCCCTGTCTGTATGTGCTGCTGACACCAGCACCTTCTCAGCAGTGACCCTGGGGTGTCTCTATGCTGCCTCCAAGCATCAGATTTACTCTTGTTGGCAGTACGACACTGCGGTTAGGAAAAAGATGTCATGTTTTGGTGTTTGTCATACAAGGCCACTGTATGTCATTCCATCTACTCTTACATGCAAAAGGGCCTTAGCTCAAAACATAGTAACTTACCAAAGGAAGTACTTAACTCATGTCTATAATTTAACTACCTTTACAACTCATCACCATCCCCTGATAAAAGATTAACCATGAAATACAAATAAGACAGACAATTCTAGAGACATTTCTTGTTAAAAGTCAGCATTAAGAGAACATAAATAAAATATATAAAAGTGATTTGTTTATTGATATTCCTGCTAGCTGGCAAGCAGTTTACCAACACATCCTAGAGTTGGCTGGGATTTTCTGTACTTTTTAACCCTCAATGTCTTTAACATTTTATATCTCTAAATTTATTATAAAAAGACACAGCTTTTGGGTTATTGGAAATGTCCACTTTCATGTGAGGCTAGCCATTGTACAAGTCTGATGCCAAGCAGAAACAAGCATGTGATTCAGCTACCCTTGTACTGAATGAATCTCTGGGGCCGCAGGGAAAATGTGAATAATTTGCATGGTGAGGCAGGACCCTCTCATCCTCTGCTGCAAAAGACAGCCCCATGTCCTTGGACTGTAGAGCTGCTAAGCAATAGAGAAGGAGGCTTGACAACAGGAACACTCTGTACAGGAATGAAGAAGCTAGAAGCTTGCTCACTCACACACTTACACACACATAGCCTCGCATAAAAACACACAGACACACGTGGGGGAGGTTTGATGTACACAGGCGGGAGGTAGTCTGTCAGAAGCCTGTCTTTTTCTGCCAGGCATGCAGAGGAGAGGGAGGTGGGAAGAGGATAAACCGAGATGAGGATGGGGTGGGGGTAGAAAGCAGATGCAGAGCAACACCAATTAAGAACGACAGCCGCCGCCAGAGAACCAGACAGAGAGCAAAGAGAAAGAAATACTGCCCTGGAAAGAGACGGAACCCTCAGTGAAACTAAGAGGAAAAACTGAACAAAGCTATATTGGTGCTGGTAGAAGAGGAGAGCTGGGGAATTTTGGGGGTGGGGCGTGACACGGAAATATCCATGCAGCCTGATTATTAGTACCTAGAGACGCATGGAGAAATATGAGGGGAGAGTGGGAAAACATGCAAAAGTGAAAGAAAGTGCTGCTTCATTTGTGTTAAGAATGTGCAAGCAACGGAAGAAAGAGAGAGAACTTCAAGGGCTGCAAGGGAAAATGTGTAACTTCATGTGTTCTGAAAGGCTATCAGACCAACCACAGACAAGAACAATCACAAAGGAGTAGGAAGAAAAAGAGAGGACCTTCCTCTCTCAGAAATAGAAGTAATAGGTCGTAGCCACAGAGTGTGGCAAATCCACTCCCAACCTCTATTACCTTTCAGCCAGCCACCCATTCCTGTGGCATTAGAGAAGCCACGGGACTCTCCTGAGCCTTATTACATGGAACATTATCATGGACAGCCCTGGGGAATAATTCTTCAATACCTGCTACAGACCGCAACTACTTCCCCATAAACGTGTGTGGGTGTGTATTTGGGTTTATTTAACCCGAATGGCTTGGGGAAAGACAAGCCTATAAATTCCACAGTTGAGAAGCAGTAATAACAGTGGTGTTGTTGGTGGTGTGTTTCCATCCCTCATCACACAAACATGAGTTTGAGTCTGCTTGGTTTATAAGCATTCTGTTCATACCAGCTTCACTTTCAGCAGGTGGAGAGAGTGGCTTGTGAAAATACCCGAGACACTTTGTTGCTTCTAGACTGTGGTGAAAAAAAAAAAAAATCTTGGTCGGCGTAGTGGCTGAGAGAGAAAGGATGTGTGGAGAGGGGCAGTGGAGGTGGTGGGGGAGCATGATGGAGTAAGAAAGTTAAAGAATCAGATAGTGAGAAAGTCAAGGCTGTGCTATAAATAAAAGCTTTGAGGTTTGCCTCCAGAAAATTAGCTCTCAGCGTCTTGGCTGCTTCCTCTGCCAAGTCGATATGAAACTTTAACAGTGGCAGCTCATTAAATGGGAAAACAGCACAATGCATGAGACCAAACAGGCCTTCTCTCTGCCAGCACCAAAGCTAAAGCTTATTGAATTCAAGAGGAAGCTGTCATGTACTGGTGTACGTGTTTTTTGCTTATGATTGCTTTGAGTTGGTGAGAATGTGAGGTTGTGCATGCCCTGCATATGCCTGTACATTTTGTAGTGTAATTGACTCTCACTGTTTTGAAGTGAATAACAGCCAAAGGTCTGGATCGTAAAGAAGTGCTGTTATGACTGACAAAATGGCAGACCCTTAGATTGCAATTAATAGATTAAAAAACAAATATCCGATTCAACCTCATTGAACAAAGTTAAAAATAAATACATAAATATATAGAAATCTTTAACTTTATTAATTCATCATGTAGACATATTAAAAATAAAAATACTAGTATTAAAAAATATATAAAATACTACAGTTTTATCATTAAACATTTGTAAAGAAAAGACAACACTGATAGTTGGGGTACTAGCTTATTTGGCCAAATTGTTATTGTCTCAGATAAGTTAATGTCTTATTTAATTTAAATTGGGCTATACCAAACTGTGGTCTTACATCACAAGAAATGTTTTAGTGGCCTATTTCTAGTAAAGGTAAGCCCTAGAAGCTTAGTAAATGTATTCAAGTTGACATGTAAGTGATAAAACTGAACAGACAGCTAACAAATGAATCCAATGTAAGGACAGAAAGCACATGCTAGTGCTATTTACTGTGATATTTGGAAGTGCTGTGGCCTAAGTCCTGTTACATAATGGGTAAGGCTGTCTAATGATGGTTTGGAGCAGGAAAAGGGGAACATTGTACATTGGATGTCCCGCAGATTTTCTGTCAGCCACCATGTGATGCCTCTCTCCTTTTCTCCAGGTCTTTCCAATTAGCTAACATGGAGCTGAGGGAGAGAGGGAGGCCCCCACCAGACCTCGGCACATTGAGCATTCCTCTGGACCCCTGCCAAGACTCACAGGCAGAACCTCACCGATTTCAGCTTTGCCTTCCCCATCCCCCTGCTTCCATCACGATCTGGCTTACCCCTGGTGCGGCCCCTAAGGCCCAGCCGCCTCCACTGGCACACAACTTGGACAGGGAGAGGGGGACACAAGCACCAGCAAACCTGAATGAAATGGCCAAAGGACTTTATAGTTAAAATGATCTAAAACTCCTTTCACACAAAAGCCCCATGTATGACATAATGATATGAGGCATGAACATGAGTTTAACCAATGTTCATCTTTGTACAGGGACTACAGGTCAAAAACAATTATCGGGTCACTGCCCCTCACACAAGACTGAAACTATATTTTATATTCTCCACTAATAAAATATGATTTTTTTTTTAAACAATTTCATTAGCTTGCACACATTTAACCAGGGAGAAGTGAATTTGTGGCTGAGAATACAAGACGATAACATTTTAAGTATCACAACATGATCTTAGCCATCTCTTACCAAAGCAGATCAGTGTCAGAGCTGTGATGAACCAGGCTAGAAAAACCACATTTCAGCGAACACACTGGTTTTTCTTGCGACCATCAATCTAGTCCACTACAATTACTAAAATACAAAATAATACAAATTGTTGTAAGTGCAGTAGCAACCATCGCTGATCTAAACAAAAAGACATTTCGTACAATGGCCAAACCAAACCCAACAGCCTGGCAAGTCTTTATCCTACTCCCCTCTTCTCCAAAACAGCATCCATAGAGCAGAGCAAAAGGGTAATGGTTTTTAGTGGCATTACACTGAATCAAGCTCTGAGTCTGCCCCCTTATGGGAAACAGCACCCTGTGGTGGGGTTAAGTGCATTATCTATCACGGCTGTGCCAGTTGTTTGAAATGCCTCATAATCACAGGCTCAGTAACTACTGTGGTCAGGCTTGGGCTAAGGTCAATGACAGGGAAAAGGAATTGACAACACAAGCTACTTTTACTAAGCAGCATTTGTCAGGGTCATCACAAAAAAAATGTTCAACCAATTGCAAACCACTGTACAAAAACAAAAACTCATAACTGAAGAACACAAAGTGAATATAGGGTAAGAGTGGCATAGGAGAAGCGGCTCATCCAAGTTGCATGCTGCCCAACAAAGACCAGAGTAATGGAAGCAATCTGAGGATTGATCTATTGTTGATGTTCTGTCTCTAAAGGGTTAGACAAGGGGAAGAAAGCTTTGAGTTTCTTTTTAAATGTATGATCCTGCACAGTGATAAGAGGCTACAGACAAAGTTACTGCCAGGGTTTGTGCTCATGGCTTTGTTACATTACACTCTAATCAAAACAGTGTCTGGATGCCAACAGCCTAGAGCCTGTCTGAATACACAGCCAACATGGGTTAAGGGTTTCCTGCTAGCATGCAGCCAAAATGCATGCTGAAAAAGTTGTATTATTATTCATTGAGCCTAGGCCGCCAGTGTGAGACTGAATTTCTCACCTTGGGTCTTTGTGAAATGGGAAAGAATCAATATTACACATTTGGACAGTGTGAAGTTATGCATTTTTTTGTGACTAGATTTGATGATGTTGGTATAGATTGAAAGACCTCATGTCCATGTTCTTCCAAGATTATCAGTTTTATAATAATTTCTCCTAATGCCCCCACACACCCCAGACTTACCCAAGTGCCCCAAAGATGAGCCACCTTTTGTGGCTACAGCAGTAGCCATTGTGCTTATCGGGGGTTAAGCTTAACTATTTGGTATGGCAGAAATGTAGCAGAGAGAATTCATGTCTTTTTTGTCTCTGCCTATTCCAAAGTTTTACACACACCAAAGGGACCAGGCAACATATTACTCTTACTGCTTGCTTGTCAGCCTTTTGGAAAGATGTGCATGTATATGGAAGGGAGGACCCTTGATCTCGGGTAGGAACAAGGCTTTTTGTGTGTCTGTAAGTAAGCTGGGTGTCTTAGGCATGCAGGGGGCAGTTCATAACCTGATTAACAATTGCAGGACATTAACCAACTGCCTGAGCTGTGAACTTGACACAAATAGTGACACAACCTCCCATGGCGCAAATCAACAGGCATTACATGTTGTAATGCCTGTTGATTCAAACACAAGCACACACATTTTGCAACAGCACACTTACATTCCAAGATATGGCAAAAGCAGAGATGCAAAATGTATGGACTGCACATAAATAATGTGTGTATGTGTGTCACTGGTGCGCCTGCACGATTTTCATTTCACCACCTCACTGGTGTGTGACGATAGAGATTAGACAGTGGTGACAGAGATGTCAGAGGGGGGAAGGAAAAGAGGTTTGAAATTGAACAGGAAATTATGTACTTCAATTAAGACATGCGGAGGAGATATTAAAAGCTATACCCCAGTGCCTGGGGACAGGACGTAGAAGGGGGGGATGCAATGGAAGGTGACAGTTAAATCAGAATCCCTGGGTTTCTCACTGAGCCGGAGGGTGGAAAAGAGACAGGGCAGCAATTTTAAATAATGTACTTGGGACTCAGTGTAGTGAAATGCACAGTAGTGTGCAAGATACATGATGTGATAGACTATCATTTTTTGTAACTCTTATCAGGTAGAGTTACAAAAAGAACCCCAGTGGCGTTACACAGTGGTAATCAGGATAAAATCAAACATCACGCCTCGGTCAAACTGAGGAAAATCACTGCGACTAGAATAGGTAGACACAAAACCAAAACAAGAAAAGAAAAGTATACCACCCCTCACCCTTATGAAATTATACTTTGTCAGCAACTGCAATCAGTGAACAATTCCTTTGCAATAAATACGCACAAAATCACATTCTGTGACTACAGAGACTTAGTGCTTGGCAGGCAGTGCTTGCAGTCAGTTTCAATAAATCCTCACATTAAACACTCACATGTACACAGAGCGTTCTGGTCCACTCAGCCAATCATGAAAGAGCTATGATATAACACACAAGTTCCCAACATTTTTCACATCAAACCGCCTCTTCTATAAGCACGAAGGAGAATTACCTCCAATCGGTCGTTTTGTCATCCATCCAACATCACATATACGACACGTATATCCCCCAAAATACACACTTAGCGCTCTTAAAGGCTGGCTGCACCAGGTCTTTTTTATATACTTTGGTTTGATTTGAAACGTTTATATTGTGAAGAAATCACTCAGTCCTGGAAACAATAATAATCATTGGTCGACTAGGAGTGAGTCAGTGCTATGGTTACAAACCAAACCAAATAAATAAATTATGATACATATTAAAGCCAATGGTTTTATAAAATTAAAATAAAATAATGAAGCTGTATAGTCACTCAATTTCCCCTTTTTTCTTTTTAACGTATATTGCATTACATAGACATACAGTATACATTGTGTCTGTGCACCATTATGATCTCCACTCGGCAACTACGCTTGCTCATCCCCCCCCATGATATGAAAAGCCATTAATTTGAAACTTACCTCGCGTTAACCACAGCTTTGGCAGCTTTCAGTCGAGAGCAGGTGCATGGCAGAAAAAAGGATGCAAGAAAATCATTCTCCGATGTCTTCTCTAAAAGTTACCCGTAAGGAGAAGGAGCAGAGATTCAGTCGCAGTTGAAGTCAGACTTTACAGATAAGCCGTCTGCTGCTGCTGCTGCTGAAGCAGCTTGGTGACAAGAAGATACCGAGGTAAACAAGGGCTACTGAGCCCGATATGACGTTGCACACAGCAAGTACGGCAATGTATGCTTAGAACAAAAAAATATTTTTTTTTAATATCACCGAGAAATTAAACTTGCAAAAAACAGTTTGTTAAAACGTCACGATATAAGGGGGCGTGGAGGGAGCGAAACACCGCCAACAACAAAAACAAAAAAACCCGAACACGAATAAAATGACTTAAAATTGTAAGCTAATGTTAGCTAGTAGGCAGCTGAAAATCATCGACCGTCGCGAGGTGTTGCAAAGTGGAGAATTCAGGCAGCTTTCGTTAAAATTGCCGATGACTTCTCGCGTATCAGAGCAAGCCGACGGTCGCCGTCAGCCAGCCAACTTGTTTTAAAGTGCAAAAAGAAATGTTTTGTTTGTTTGTTTAGGTCGCCAGCTGGACGAAAAACAAAGGGCTGGCTATCGCGAATGCAAAGTGAGAAACGACTCCGGGAAAATACATTCTGCGTGGATCCATACAGCGGAGCGGACAGTCATGGCAAGCGTTCAGTGGGCTCTCGTTGACAGTGGTCTCGCAGCCATTTTGTTCAAAGTAACAACACTGCAGTCTCTCCCTCTCCTCCTCTGAGAGAGCGGGCAGACCAGGAAGTGGCTCGAGGTACGTCACTCCCGACCAACCACAACACCAGATACTGACTCCGCCCATTGGCTCCCCGGCCCCGCCTATGCCGTTCTCCAATCCTCTCCATGGACACGGAGGGTGGATATGACAGGCAGCTTACATTTCCAAAGTAATTGCTGAAGCATGCAGCAAACACTGTACTGGGAGGATGATAATATGAAATAAGAAAGATATTAATCACATCATTTAAATGTTTCAGAGGCAAGCAATAACACAAGTGTGAGGATGATGTTAAGTAAGTACATACGTGTTGTTAAGTATTACATAAAGGTTATGTAAAAGGCTTGTATGAATTTTTGATCAAATTCATACAAAACAGTGGACTCACATAAGAAGTGTGCTAAAATACTTCTCATTCTCCAGCTGTGCCTGAGGATCAATTGTCTCGCTTTGCTTGCGCGGTGTACAGCAGAAGTTGAGAAATGTTTAACTTTCCAATTTCTCCACATAACACATAACAATGGCAGACATTGCATTGCAATCGCTAAAGCAACATTAGCAACTCTACGAAGTTGGCCATGACAGTTACTGCTCTGCTAAATTCTGATAGCAGAGCCAACACCAAACATCAAGTACACCCACCACCAAGCGTTAAAGTGATGCATATAGAGTACAGCCAGGTGGTAGCCAATTGCTTAAGAATTGTTGGTGTGTTCTCTTGAAAATAAGCAAATTCACTTTTTGGTTACTCCACCATTTCCCCAGTTGTATAAGCTGTGTCTTCATTTAGCAGTCTACACAGTCTATGATGATGACTGTGTAAGCCAAAACAAGTCAGGTCAGGGAATATCCTATTTATATCTTGAGTCAGCTATTTTGAGGACTCCAAAATAAATGCTACGGTTGTTCTCTGTTCTGTTTTTAAAACTACTTCTCTAATACTCCTAATTGTATAAATGAACTTGGGTAGCCTACTTTTTACTACTGGGTTAGTGACATGGTATGACATTACATAATATATTCAAGAAATATAATACCATACGTCATGTGGCTCATAATGTGAATAGAGCAAGAGTACAGAAATAGAGAAGTAGAGACTCGTAAAAGTCTGCAGGCATTATGGACTTTATTTAGCAGACCCAAATGTCTCTTAAAGGGCTCACCCCAAGTTTCTCTACCCCAGATGACCTTTGTCAAGATTCTCTTGATCACATGATGTCCAGAGACATGGGACAATAATTCCAGCGTATTCACGACATGATGGATGAGGTCGCCCTTGTGCCCTGAACCGCGTCTGCAGCCGTCCCAGAGAGAGAAAATGCGGCCCCGGTTCATTCTCCTTACTCCTTTCTCATGGAAATGAATGCTCCATGCAGACAAACACACACACACACACACACACACTGTGCAGTGGGAACAGGTCAAGGCTGCAGTCCACAAAGGGGAATACTGACCAGTAAGAACTCTTTCAGGAAAGCTCTTGGCTTCTATGTATTACTCGAAGAGACTGCTAATGAGAAAGCCAGGGGCCCCAGCCAAAATTGTTTTTTTTCCTCTTTTCAAGGCAAGATGCCCAGAGCTATTAAAACAGCCAGCGCCATCTGAATGAAAAAAGCAGATGTTCCATACTCGAGGTTAAGAGAGGTGAGAGCAGAGGGGAACGCCTTCAGAAAATCCTTAAAGAGTATGTTGTGTGATTACAGACTAAAATACTATATGTAGGAATGTGCTGCTCATTGTAATGTCTTGCAATGAATGCTTACAATGAACAATGTCTTGTTCATTGTAAGCATTTTTCATGGCAGTCAAATGTGCTCAGGAGAAGCATTAATTTGGTTATTTATCAGTGATTTTATCACGCACAATAAAGTACCCACATTACTTTTGAATTGTCAGAGTTGGAAATCGCAAAGGACAACTGAAATTTAGAAATAACTATCGCGGTTTTGACATATTAGCCATCAAAGGTAAGAATTACTCAGGATGTATATAAAGATGGGCACATCCTTCCTCGTCTAGATCCACTCTCCAACTCATCATTGCTATTCTTTGGTGTCTCTGAGACGTTTCTTTGACTCCACCAATTTCCCTAATTGCTTTCACATTTTAAGAGACTGCTAACAGTAGCAAGCCAATGGGAAATGTTTGCCTGACATTCTGATAAGAAACAGCCCAGACACAAGCTGCAGGACTGCAGCAGAGGTAATCGCTCATTCCTTCCCCTCTCAGACAATACTCTTCTCTTCTCCTCCTGCTGCTCTCACTGATCTCTTTTTCTCGTTCTCCATCTCTTCAGCATGCTCCTCTGCCTTTTGTTTTAATTCAAGTCCAATCATGAGATGTGTTCCGCATGAGGTTTTAATTTCAAGCCTGCCACTGAGTCTGCCAGATTTACACACGCATGCACAAATTCATACAAGACTACATGCGGATTCACCAAACCACAGATTCTTTTACATACCAAACACACACATTCACTTAATGTCACTGTTGTGCCACAAATACACATGCACACACTTCAGTGTAATGTGCCTACATGTGTAATTAATATTTGTTTAGTCTGTGACTGCATTTCTATCAGTTGAACTCATTTTAATTGATATCATGAGACAAATTACAAGAACAGTATCCCAAATTTATGTAATATATTTCATAACCTATGACAGAGCAGGGTAATTTAGTCATTTTCTAAAATACAAAGCCCATTCCAAATACATCAACCTATAATTTTATGGAATTAACCAAATATACATGAACTATTGAAGGAGAGCAACATAATCCAAAAGCAGATCTTGGTTTAAAGTCTTCATTCTCTGCACACTGCATTAAAGAGGAAGACATTTATGGTGTGCTGTGTGATACAGAATGACTAATGAGTTGGGGGTGCCAGTGTTATGGTATTGATTACGAATACACAATTCTCCTCCACAGTCTTGACTTTATGCATGTGAGTAATCAAAATGCAGACAGGGTGCTGCTGCTTCACTCAAAGTGACATTTCCAAAGGCATGACTTGACATACGCAAAAGGACCATCATGATGATAATTCTGCCAGTGGAAGGAACCAAATGAAACCATCTCCCAACTGCACATAAAAGAAGAATGTTGCACAGAGAGTGACCCAATCAAGCTGCTGCTTCAAGGAGTACTAGCTGTGCAGTTGAGCTAAAACATCCATTGTGAGATATTTTCACTCTGATTACCAATGTGATTGAAGTGCTTAACCATTCAATAACAGTACAGGGTGGTAAAGCCATGCGGAGTCGTTCGCTGCTCATCCATTGTGCCATGGTCTGAGACACTGCAATGAAAGATAAGCCAGACTGCAAGTAGCTGAAGGAATAGTGGGCATGGTAGTCCATAAAGAGTCCTATCATTAACTTTCCATTAGCTTTCATTAAGAATAAAGAATGAATTACCCTGAGCAGAGGCTCCCCAAATCCCAACACATAAAAAAATGTGTTAATGCACCGTGTAGTATACATAAACACACTCTCATGCACCAAAACACATGTGCACATAACACGTGTACACTTATTGTCACCAATGCAGTTCATAAAAGCACACAAATAGATCATTAGTCTATTTCCTGGTTTTTGGCATCAAAATGCATCTTATCCTCTAAACATTGTTGTGTGTCTGTATGGAAGATAATGTATTATGAGGGAAGCACAATAGCCAGAAGAAAGCGAATTCAGCTGCTGGTAAAGGAGCAATGCAATTTGTGGGGAAGGGGGGTTGTACAGACTGTGTGTATGTGTATGTGGTTGTGGTTGTGGTTGTGTTTGTGTGTGCAAGGTTGCGTTTACATGCTTGTGTGTGAGAGGGCATGTCGAATGTATACGTGTGTGCATTTGCATGTGTCCATAAAAGTGTGCGGGTGGAGGCAGACAGACAGACGGACAGAGCAGAGCTGAATGTTGCAGTGCAGTAGGACAGTGTTTCTGAGCTGTGGTAATTTCCCCCGAGACAAGCAAGCAGGTAAAGGCCAGCGAGAAAGAGGGAGGCAGAAATGGATAGAAGGAGGCTGGGAGGGAGGGATGGAGGCAGCAAGCAATTGTGTCAGAGAATAATGGGAAATGATACAGCAGTGGCAGAGGAGAGGCCAGCAGATTTGCCCAATCAAACGCACCCGCTCTGCAATAACACATCCCAAGCTTAAATATAGTAGCTCACACTGTCAACACATTAATGTTTCTATTTTCACTTCAAATGTCTTATCTTGTTAATGAGTGTTTTTGAACTGAGTCATTGTTTTTTAATGAATTCGTCTATTAATTACAACTCCGCCTTTTCCTGATGACCTTGCTTTATTCACTTACAAGCGGGCAGACCTTAATATTAGCATACATTAAGCCCTGCTTATCTTTCATCCACAATAGCTAATACATCAAATTATCACCTGAAAAAAAAAAAAAAAAACGTCAGCCACATTATTGGTTTGTATACCGTAATTTGTGTTTGTGTGTGTGTTTATGAGTGAGCGCCCTCTCTTATTAGCCCCTTCCCCCGCCCTTCTTGCAAACTCATTACCAGAGTATAAGACCTGCGTGGATTTTATGGTGTTTTGGGAACTGACTGGTTAATCAGATTTATTGCACACTTAAGCTTAATTGATTGCCTTTATGGATTCAAATGAATAATTAAGTGCTAACAAGCTTAGTGTCTGTTTCACCATTCTGAAATGATGATAATGACCCACAGAAAGAGAAGGTTGCAGTTGTGTCAATCAAAAAACAAATGCTAACATAGGGAATCCGCTTTTTTGGCCTTAGTCAAACCTGATTACAGTTATGCCATGTATGAATAATTCCACCTGCCTGTCACTCAAAACACAAATGGAAACACTTTGAAGGAGAGAATTTATTTTGCAGACTGCTCCTTTGCTCTTTACGGAGCCCCTTGCTGTGATATTTGACGCTCCTATTAGAAGTGAAGAAGTATAAGCTATTATAGACCAGCTCTGAAGGGACAAAGAAGGACAGTGCATTAAGACCGAGATGGTACAAACATAGACAACACAACCTGACCTTCACATGATCTTCACCAGATCAATAGTATCATCACTGAAGACGAACAGTCACAGATTAACCCAGCCTCCTTTACCATCCCCAAACACACACACACACACACACAGAGACACACATTGACTGGTTCGTATTGAACGACACACTCACCCACCACAAGTGCACACTTGCTTGTTGACTTGTAGCATGGTGGAGTGACGAGGGTTTAAACAGTGAATTTGTGCTAGGGAAGTCCTGCTGTAAGTGGTAAGGAAACAGGAGAGGTGTCTGGTGCAAGAAACCCCGGCAAGGTTTTGAAAAGGACTCGAATACTATGCCGCGTTGTACACATACAGATTGTTTCTGTATTTACATATGTTTGCCATTAGAAAAAGGGCACGATAAAGGCCACATAAATATGCCAGCATCTGGGCTCCATGCACTGCACGTCATTTTTCACATACCTCTGCACATATATTATTCCATCAAACAAATACCCATTTCTGACTGCCCACAAGCCATTTCCTCAAAATATGCACAAGCGCAGAGAGCGAAACGAGCAAATCGATATCTTAACATCTGCGAGTGGCCAGAAGGCAACTAACTCAATCCCATAACCAATGTAAATGTTGGTGGCTTATCCACAGGCGAGGACTGATATTTAGAAGTCCATTAATACAGGGTGGAGCTGGGTTAATTCACTGTTTGTAGCTGCAGATCCAGCGAGGGTTGGGGGGCACACAAAGAGGAGGATGGAGAGAGATGGATGATGGGGTAAATGAGAGACGGAAAGGAGGGGGAAAAGGAGAGAGGGCAAAAAGCAATAGAAAGCGAGAGAAGAATGGAGGAATGCAAATCAACTGTGTAGTATGTGTGTAAGGACTGAGTTTGGATGTGCAGGGTTTTGTTGGTGTTGGTGGTAGTAGGGGTGTTGTTGTTGTTGTTGTTGTGGGCATTGCTGCTTGCTATCTTCCGTCCTCAGCCTAGGCATCAGTTTGATTAATGCTGCTTTCCTCCAACTGACCTCCAAGGTCACTGGAATAGTGGGTACTCAGCTCCTCCCATTCGCTGCTGCACTGGAGGGGGGGGGTAACAGCCGTATAATACGCTCCCTCTGAGGGTTTTTTCTCCTCTCTGTTTTCCCTGTTTCCTCTTTTCTCCCCGTATCTATCTCGTTTAAATCCTCTCATCCTACCTGGCTGTCGGTCTGTCTGGTCGTCTCTCCCCTTGATCTGCCCTTCCTCTCTTTCTACATTCTCTATCTCTCACAATCCTCATCCATCTTTTTCTCACTACCAACATTTCTCGTCCCCCCCTCCCCATCCATGTGACTCCTTTGCTCTCTCCACCAGTGGTCTCTAATCTGAAATGCAATCAAAAGCGGCAATAATGGAATGTGTTTGAAGCCGCTGAAGAGAGGAAGAGGGAACAGGCCTGCGAGGGGCTATTAGAGCTTCCAATGAGGTTTAGATATACACACTCACACACATATATACATACATGCACACATACACAACCACCATTCTCTCCCCTCTCTCACACACAGACTGGCAAGGTGAAGGGACATGAATAGAATTGTCCAACACCATTAGACATTCAGCAGTGACACTTCTCTGACTGAAATACTGTAGCTAAGGAGAAGTGAGGGAGAAAAATACAGGTTTTGTGTGTTAGTCATCAATCCTGCTCTCCTGGCAATAAATACATTTAAAACCTTCTTTTTGGGGGGGGGCTTTATTGTGTCATATACAGTATATACAGATACTCAGCCACCCACCTCTTGCACATTACCCACAACTAAATGCATCTTTCTGAAGCAAGCCTCACACCATTCGTTTATTGACAATAAAATGAAAAGAAACACGAATATGCACATAAATGTGTGTTTCGTAATGGTCGCCTCTGCAGTGGGAGGTTGTTGATTCAAACCCTGGCTGCGTCACACCAAAGATGTGGGAAAAAAAATCATACCTGCAGCCTCTCGGCTTACCGATCAGCAGGAGGGAGGTGTAGATGAAGACACTATGCAATGGACGAGCACATCCAGGGGGGAATAGAAATAGTCCTAGTCACTTCTTGCTACAGAAACCAGAGATAAGCACCAGCCAAATACTCCTTGAAGGAGTGCAACCAACGATTTCTATGTTAATGTCTATCCAGATGACCAGAATGGTAAAAAAATGTCCACATTTATGTCAGTGAACAGGAGAGCTGCTGCACAGGTCTGTGGTAGATGTAGTTGCTTTTCACTTTGCGCACTTGGGAGTGTTCTCAAGTGCTCTGCATCGTTGTCATGAAAGTGTCAAAGCTATGGATACTGTTTCATCTCAGCAGAAACTATAGCAGTCCACCCACGCTAGTGCAGGTCTTTGTGATTTCTACCACAATGCTATATTTGGTCTGAACGCCCACAAAGGTCTATAATAGAAGCTCAAGGTTGGATTCACACAGGTCAGCTTACTTGTGCACTATAGCAGCTGCATATTGTTATATACAATGTATTGGAGGTCATCACCGGGTCAGCTGGTTGTGGGAATCTTAGGGCCACCTTAGAAACTAAGTTGGTCCAAATAAATGTCTGTGTAATCAGACATTTATTATTATTATTTTTTATTAATTAAATCTACAGATGGCCTGGAGCATTACTTTTTGATGGCAGTTCTTCAGTTCCTGCTCTATTTATTGTTCAAAGGGGCCTTTTCAAAGGGTGTTATTGTGTATTGTGTATCATGTAATGTAAATTGGTTCAAAGACAAAAGTTACTTTTTTTCTGCATATTTCTCAGTTTGCTTCAGATTAGTTTACTCATGGTTCCAAAATTTCAAATTATTTCAATAAATACTTTTATTGAGAATATTATGAATATAGAAAATATAAACTTTTCCTCCATGACTTAACATTCATTGTTAAATCGTCACATTATTACATTGCTGCTGACTTTGACTTTGGCTTCCTTGACTGATAATGTGTGATCCATGCTGTTGGTTTTCTCCGTACTGCTCTGGAGCAGGGTCCATCTGGATTTGGTTCCTCTTGGTTTCCCTTAGGCTCCTCTCTTTTGAAAAGTGAAAAACCTTTGAGAAAGTTTTCCTTTTCTTGAGAGACTGTGCCATCTCTCTCCAAATTATCAAAATCCACAAATGAGGAAAAAAAGAAAAAAGAAGCTGATTTGCACATTTCTGTTTCAAATGATGTCACTGATCTTTTCTGTAAGGCAGGCCTTACCAAGATGGAGTCTGGAAGAGTGTGCAAAAAAAGCCAGTAGTATAATAGCAACCTGGAGAGTTAGCCTTGCTGCGCACCATCAATTTGTTTCACACTCTGTACCCTCCATCCCCCCACCCGCTTTCCTTTTCTTCTCTGTCTCTGCCTGTTCCCTTTTTCCAGTCAGTGCCTGAGCATGAGCGACACACTCCCGAGCATCATGAATCTTTCATGCAAGCGGGCTGTATAATCCCTGAGGCGTGCTCTTGGAGACCCACACACACACACGCCTCCATCACCTTGTATCAGGAGAGAGGGAAAGAGAGAGAGAGAGGTTGAGTGACTGAGAGAAACAGAAGGAGAGATGAGGAGAGGGAGGGATGCAAAGGGAAAAAGGAGAGGAGGCGAAGAAAGGGGAGGGAGGGCAGGGATGGGTGCAGCAAAAGACAAATTGAAGGTATAAAGTAGGACCTGGCTGGAATTATCTTTCTTCTTTTGACCACCAAAGGAGGGATGGAGGAGGAGAAAGAGAAGTTTGTTCTTTTTCTTCTTGTCTGCTGATGGCTGCAGTCGAGAGTCACTTGGCTTCCTATAGCCCCAGTTGGAAAACACAATAACCCATTACAGATGGAGAAAACCTGCCAGTCTATATATATCCTTAAAACAATATAAGTCCATAGTAAGGAGATAAGACTATGCATTACTGCACATTACAGCTGAGAGTGAGCTAAAAACGACTGAGACTTAATGGCTACATAAAAATAAGGTAAGCTGCAAGTTCATGTGAGGTTTATCACCACGAGTGACCCCTTCCCTACTATCCCATTGATGTCACTTTGTCGTTGATATTTTACAGTTAAGGGAATTATTTGATACATCTTCACTCTAGGTTACCAGTTTGTCATTTTGAGGCTTGTAACAATCTCCATCAGAATACGATTTTAAATAATTCATCCTTCTCCCTTGTTCAGACAAATACACACAGTAGTTCTTCAAATAGACTCCTGGCACAGTTGATTAGTGCCACACTGGATATCTTTAATGTGTGTCAGCCTGGATCTACTGTGGGTCGCCCAGGTTAGTTGCTAATAGAGAGACAATGGAGGACACACAGGGGACAGGACAATACCGTTGTGGCTGTTGCTATAATTACCCCAAAACAGACAATACAGCAGCAGTGAAAGCCTCCTCGGCCACACATGCTTATTAAGTTCCCCACCAGTGTATTTTCATTCCGAGGGCGCCATATACCGCTGCTCTGTCACCTCCCTCGGCGTCGCCTTACAGACACACACAGGGTACCCTTTCCACGTCCCTTTGGCACATTTAGACACTCAGAGTGGCTGCCCCGAGTGGCCAGCCACACTGAGACGTCGCTGTGAGCATCAAGCCGGTACTAAGCAGTTACTGACAAGAAAAATATATACTCCTAGTGAATATACTAGTGAACATCCACTATAACCCAAACCTCAGTCCTTTTCTTGGCCCTAAACTTAACCTCAGGACTATCCTAGTCCCTAACCTTAACCTCATACTCTGACTTTTATTTTACCACTGCTCTGCTCTCAGTGTCTAAATGCGGCATCAGTGGGTTTACATTGGAGTCAACCGAAAGTGGTGCTATGTGATGCTCTCGGGATGATTTATCGCGACACAATAAGAAAGTCTTGTCTCCATGTGTGTGCTTGTGTTTTATTTAGGCAAACTAAAAGCATGTGTAGGAGCGCGAATGTACATTTTCATTGTGCACGTGTAGATTTCAGTGTAGTCCTGACTGGGACAGCCCTAGCATACACAAGTAGCCCAAGAAAAGGTTGAATAAAGGAGAAAGGGTGCAGCAACTCCTTTATGCATTCATGAGCAGCTATTTTATGTGTACACGTATGCAAAATGGGCCGGTGCTCCATATACAGTGTGCTCGCTGAGGGCAAGTGTGCACGTGTCCGACTTAAACGCATAATGTGTGTTTTCAGGGGCCAATAGGTCGATCATTTCCCTCCTTCCACTACCTTGCCCTCACTCCCATTACTGCTCTCCGTCATGGTCTCAGCTACATTTCACCATGCACTCTTCGTCTGAGCACCACCTACCAAATACAATTAAGTTGAGTTATGACCGCTCCACAAGAGGGGCAGCCTGGGAGGGTGGTGAGAACTGTGCTTATGTATGTATACAGTATACATACATACATACATACATACACAGTGTGTGTATGTGTGTGTGTGAGAGAGGGAAAACAAACACACACACGACTACACAAGAAGTCAGCGCAGACACAGTCTTTCTTGGTGGAAGAGGGTGGAAAGGGGCAGGCAAACGGATGGTAGGTTAAGATTGAGGAGGAGCTGTGGGTGGTGGACGGTGCAGTGCCAATTTCACGCCTCTGCTCTTCTCTGCCTCTTCCAGCTGCATGCTGCATGCGCTCTCTTCTCTGTACCTCTCCTCCCCCAACCATGCTTTATCCCCCCCCCCATAAACACACACACTCATGGCTGTACCCCCAACCCCAACTCCATCCATCCCTCCTTGCCCCTCCCATCCTCCCTTCATAGGTTAGAGTATGACAGTACAGTGGCATGGGGGATCCATCTCTAAATAACAATCCAGAGAACATAATAAAACCACATTGCAGCTGCCTTAGGGGAAAAAAAGAGGGACAAAGAGACAAAATAATGTTTCTGCAGCCTCGCAAAGCAGCGGGAAAGAACGTTTTTTTTCCCTGTTCAGTCCTCTAACACCCACATCCAGCATAAGATGGATGCCTCAGTTTGCTCACTCCTTATGCACAGTGGCACAAGGACAGAAAGAGGGCAAGGGGAAAAAAAGCAAGCAGCAGCGCAATTTGCATTGATAAAGGTAACATTTGTTTATGGCACGTGCAACACCTCTCTTAACGACCTCTCCGCTGATTGAAGCAAGCTTCCTAATTAAGCATTAATTACACAACAATAGGAGCGGCAATTAGGCGGAGGCGATGCAATGCTGACATATTCCCACCTGGGATAATGTCAACACAGCATTATTACCATCACCACCTGCTGTGGTTATGGCTATCTAAACAGTCATAAACATCAGCTCTGGCATATTGTTCCACAGTTGCTATACGATTAAGCAATATGTTTTCCCTCTCTCTTTCTCTCTCTCTCCCTCTCTGTGTCTGCCTCCCTTCCTCTCTCTCTCTCCCTGACAGTCTGTCTCTGCTGGTAAACACCAAAGCAGACGGCTCACAAGCATAGAGTTTTTCCCCTTGTGTTAATTGGTCAAATCAGTGGGACTTACTCAGGCAGGCAGGCAGTGACAGTTTTCCCTTTGTAGTGGCACAGTGTTTACTGTCCTGCATGCTGGAAAGACTGGGGCCACATGGATGCTGCCTTTGTTTGCAGAACATCACACAGAAATAGAAGATAAACTCTGCTGTTTTTTTTTTTTTTTAACAACATACAAATCACACACACACACACAAAAAAAAGATCATACAAAGTGACACATCCCTGACATGGGAACAATGGGGGATTATAGAGGTGTTGGTGGACAGATGGGAAAGCAAACATATGCATGTGTGTGTGTGTGTCTGGACTGGTAGGTTGTGGGTTTATGTGAGGCCATAGGTGTTCTACCCAAAAGGAGATACTTGGTTTATAGATCAAAATAGAAAGCACACAACCACTGCTATCAATCAACCAGAAGAGAACCAAATCTATCAAGTCAATCGTGACTTTAATTAAGCAAAAATATTTCAGATGTGCTCTTTTTAAATTACAACTGCTGCTCCCAACTGTTCTGCATCACTGCATGTGTGAACATCACCCTGAGTCATTAACAGCAAAAAAAAAAACAAGCCCCAACTCGGGAAAATAAACAATGCTCAACAGGGAAATTGAATACCAGCAGGACTTTGTAATTTTCATCTGAGGAAGTGTTTCTTGTAAATCAAGAGTAACTGAACTCTATCTTCTTCGATAAAAACAGGGAACGGGGAATTCACACATGAACAGACTTTGCTTTTTACCTCCCAAAGGCACACGCTTGTGCCTGTGGGCTAACTAACAGACAGGAGAATCATCTCATTCCTAAATCATCATTCCCACAACCCCACCCGACCCCCACCACCACCCCGAAATTAGTGGAATTTCCACAAAGCGGGAATACATTAGGGAGGGATCGGGGCAAATGGCACATTATGAATACTGTCAGAAGTGGCCTATTAAAGAAGAATCAAACATTATCGACGCCTGCGTATCTGGAGAACAATCTTAGTTAAGTTAATAATGTGCAATTAATCATAGGTCACTTAGTGCAAGATGGGGTATAACATACTGCAGTATAGGCCTAATCTGCTATGCAGGTGTCCAGAGAAAGAGAGAGATTGATGGAAGCGGGGCGAGCAATTTACCCAGGTTACCCAGGTTTTTGAAGAAAAGAGAAGAAAAGAGAAGAAAAGAAAAGGTAGAGGGTTTTATAGAGACACTCAGGCTGTGCCTCGTAATGGACCTTAGCTGATGGATTTCATGCAGAATCAGTTCAATAAGGATGCAAAAACGACCCACTGCTGTGAAACCCCTGTCCCATACAAATAGAAAATCCATATTCTGAATGCATACATGTGTAATGCAACAAACTTATAAGGAAGAAACAACTTTACGTCACAACAAAAGTCATAAGTTAGAGACGTGTGGCTACAAAACTTGCTCTGACAACCTTGTTGCCTTTTAAGACAGAATAGCAGAATGTTTGCCCTCCCAAAAATAGAATCTATTTATTTCACATTTTATTTATCATACACATAGAGGTCATTGACTTTAATATATTTTACAGCTGTAGAACTTAAGCAGATACAAATCAGTCCTTAATGCATCTCCGTCTCGCCTTCAAAGGATGTTTTGATTTGAGCACGAGAAGTCAGACAAACGGAAGATAAGAGTATGAGCTGATATCACAACAGCATCAGGAAAGGAAATAAGAATTTAATCCACTACTCAGTGACAGGAAAGGAAGGTGGGGGGGGATGAGGGAAGGAAGAAAGTGCAAGTGCCAGGCAGAGGAAGAGAGGACATGAGAGGAGACAAGCAGGGGAAAAATTCACTTCCACAGTTGGCTGATCTAGGAAATCCAGCAATCTCGCAGCAGCCAGGAAGCAGAAGCAGATGAGCCATGTCTCTCCATCTCTCATCCTCTTTATCCATATCCCTCCCTCTGTCTTTATAGATGAGTTGCCCTCCATCGCTCTCTTTCTCCCATGTCCCTTTGTTCTTTCTCCTCTCACTCGCAATCTTTTATATCATCCATTACTTTCTTTCACCTCCACCTCACTGCACTCACTCTGCCTCCTCCCCAACTCTCTCCCTCTCTCGCTTGATTTCCAGAGCTGTTTGTCTAGTGCTCCAGCCAGACTATAGCCCCCAGTGGGATCATTTCACACCTCCAGTCCTGATGCCAGCCCGTCCACGGGCCTGTGGTGTTACCAGCTGACAGACAGGGAGACATTCTGCACTCTGCTGGCCCTGATTAGGAAGCATACTGTGGAGTGGAAGAAGGATGCGACGTACATTGATTTTGAAAATCGGACTTATGGGATCATTGTTTCAAGAAATATATCCTTTCATTTTGTTTTTTAGGAGGAAAAGAAAATCGCAACTTTATCGACATGATCAAATCTGGAAGAATCGGCATAGGAGCGGCCCTAAAGAGTCCAGTTCTGTGGTTTTGCAACTATCCACGCCAGAGTAAGTGTACCACAGGGACTGTCTGTGTCTGGCTGGCATGTGTGTGTTATGCCACAGAATACTCTCAATCGCCAGTGACACAGCCGAACGCCATCAGTCTCCTTCATTGCACTTCACAGCAAACCACCCATCCCCGCTGAAAGCCCACATCTCTCCGTAAAGACAATAAAGGCAACTCTCTCCGTGCTTGCGGAATAATAATGGAACGGGGGCGCCACATATTACATCGCAGGTCAAGTGTGCATAAGCATGTGTATGGCATAATGGCGGGAGTAAACGGTGCACAACAAGGACAAATTGAGATGCTGTAACAAAGCAATTACAGCTTCTAATAAAGCTGTAATTGTGTTTCATTATGTAGAGACGACATCTATTTGCATCATCTTTTATTCTCTTGCTCATCGAGTGGCGCCTGCTTGCTAACCTCTGACTGGCTCAGACAATGCTCATTGTGCTTACGGTGGTGATCACACACAAACACAAGCAAGGAGGTAAACGCATGTGCACTCACACACACACACACACACACACACACACACGGGCACACACTCACCGAACCAGACAATGAAGTGAGGGAAGCCTCGAGTGTCACAGCATACATCTCTCCATTGAAAACCTGTAATTATAAACCTTGTCTCCAGATAAATCAATTAACAGCAACATATAGCTTTTAATTTAATCCGAAGCTAATTAAAGTGAGGAGACATGCGGGAATGAGGGGAGGGGGGGCGCGGGCGCAGGCGGTGTGTAAGAGCGTACAGGAGGTATGTGTAGAATCTGAGGAGGCTGAGGGATTGTCTCGGTCCCCGAGTTCAACCATGCACGGCACAGATGATTGCAATGAGTTCTGCTGGCAGTTTGGTTCAGGGATCGCTGATGTTGGCGCAGCAACATCAAACATCACCTGGAGCTGTCTGACTGACAGGTGACACTTTAATTGAAATAATTTAGTTGCTCCTTATGGGAGCACGACTCCGCCTTTGAAGAAGACAGAGGGAGAGATGATTAAGTGTGTATATGCGTGTGTGTGTATAAACACTTGAAGATCATAATGAAGCAATTTGCCTGAAAGCCTTTTCCCAGTGTGGTACAAGAAAAAGGTGACACTGTCCTATAGCTGCTAACCAAGACGGTGGTTGAATAGGGGAGGAGTCATTGTCAGGTTTGTCTCCGCCATGCCAATGGCCTTTTTATGAGATTGCTTTACATGATAACGAACATTCATTTTTTATGACAAGACAGAGTGGTTTGGGGAGATGTGATAAAGAGAGGATTGTGTGTATGTAC
Organism: Solea solea; assembly: GCF_958295425.1. NCBI lineage: Eukaryota > Metazoa > Chordata > Actinopteri > Pleuronectiformes > Soleidae > Solea > Solea solea. Next base: position 17,616,543 of record NC_081143.1, on the reverse strand, counting down.
GTGTTGTTTCATTGAAGAGGCTGGGCACGTACGTCTCCTCTCTAATCATGGCTGCAATCTCTGCTGGATGCAGTATAAAAGCCATTGCTGACAGACTTCACGTTGCGCTTTAATTTACCCATCGCTGCTGTTTATGAAACATGTTTCCAGTCCCACTTATTATCTTCTTTGTCAAGCCTGCCACCCCGCACCACTATCAGCTTCCACCGCTCCAATCTCGGCACATTAATGGCAGAAAAATTCGGCCTTGTGTCATTTAATAGAGTCGCATAACCACAGTCCATTGTTTAAAGAGTGCTTTAAAGGTCAGTAAATGCAAGTCCAAATGAGGTCTTCTGTTTGAGTTGAGAGTCGAGTATCAGCAGCTGTTCAGACAGTGTTGCATTGCAGCACATGGATAATATCATATTCAATAATGTGGAAGAAGGATATTCAACGTCTTTCTTTTATAGCAGACATCTTTACGTCATCGTAGGAAAATAAGTCGTGATACTACTTTCTATTTACTTTCCCGGCTTAGTTTCTTGGTAAATCAGTCAGTATGATTGGAGTTAGCAGCACGATCAGCAAGGAAGCTGGAAAATATTAGAGCGACCACTCCATAAAGTTACTTGAGGTCAAGGGCTGTGAGTGGTTAGTGCGGTTGACACTGCTAGCAGCTAATCAGAAAGAGCCGCTGTCTGACTCAGTGTGGAAAACATGTTTCATTCCTAACAGCATACAGGGAAAGGATGCGGAGGCCAAAGTCAAGTCTAAAACACTGGACAACTTGTGGACACCACACTGATATTAAACAAACAAAACAAAAGTAAGATTCCGAGCTTTTCTTTTGTCTTTGTTGCCCTGAAGTAAACTTAGGATAGAAAGAGACAAAATGAGAAGAACTTGAGGGACAGAACAGTGGCAGACAGATCTCTAAACCGTGGTCTCTCATTACTCTGCCTGTGGACACAGTGTGAGGTGACACACACACATTCACATATGTAGCGATGAAGAACAGCACGTTCAATCCCACTCTACTTACAGTGGTCTTCATCTTTCACTGTGTCACATGCAGAGCAATTTAGAAATTGGATGACATTAAAAGCTGGAAGATGATTTGGAAAAGAGACAAAGAAAGCTGGATATTTAGAACATTGTAAAAATGTCGTCAGTAATTGAAGCAAACCTTCAACTGTGCTTTTTCTTTCTTTATATCACTTATAGTGTCACCAAATTCTGACTTTAAAACATGTACAACAGCAGAATCTCGTCAATAACTACAGAGAGAAAGAGAAAGAGCTGTTCGTCAACATTACAACACAATTACAACAGTGAAGTTGGAACATGGCTGCGGGGAAGCACAGACTGAAGCACTGCCTGGTTATTTGGCTGACAAAGTTGCCTCTCAGTCATACTGGGGTATTAAAATCACAGTGATGGGGACATTAGTAAATGTACTGTTTGAGAGAGAATGAAAGAGAGAGAGGGGGGGAGAAGAGAAATGTGCTGCAGTGTAAACATCAACCAGCTACACTTCTCTTTGGTGTCGACTTAAATGCCTGTTATATTTAATAGCTCTCTACATCTTAATCCATATGGACACAACATATTGAAGGATTATATGTGTGTACATAGAGCACATGACCATTGTCGCCAACCCTTTATGCCCCGGGGCATCATAAAATGCTCATTAATTCCTCAAATTAGCTTAAATGCCCACATTAAATGCTGTTTCATGATAATTTTTTTCACTTATTAACTATTCCCTGAGTGGGCTGTCGAGAGTCCTGTCAGGTCAGAAGGAGTGGCGTGCATGCGTGTGTAATGTGTGCATGTGTGTAAGGGAAGAGGAGAAGCCAGTGCAGAGGCAGACCTAACACACACACACACACACACACACACACACACACGTCTCTCTTGCCAAGCAGCCAAGCACAGGGGCCTATTGCTGTTGCCTTGGTGACGCTGGCCGGCAGCAGATAGAAAAAGAGGCTGGCAAATAGAAAATGTCAATTACAGCTGAAGATATGTAGATCTGAGTATGGGGCTGCTGCAGAGAGAGAGAGAGACAGAGCAGGAATGAAGGAAGAGAAAAGAACTGAAAAGAGAAAGAGAGCGGGAGCGGAGAAAAGGTGGGAAGAAAACAAAACAGGAAGAGGTGCGGAGTCGAAACTGCAGCGAGAGGAAACAGAGAAAGACAGGGACGAGGTGGAGGAGACAGACGACAAGATGGAGGGAGAGGTGGATGGACAGGGATAGCGAGAGGTTACAGAGGAGTGTTGATGAGTGGGGTTGGGAAGATGTGTGTGTGGTGGTGGTGGTGGTGGGGGAATGGTTAGAGGGGTGTTAATGCAGGAGATGAGAGGCTGAATTGAGCGCCGTTTGCTGACAGAGGACATCTGTCCACATCCATTATTTTTTTCTGAGGCAGAGAGGAACTGCATGGTTCTGTTCATTATTTCTCTCTCTCTCTCTCTCAGTCACACACATACACTCTCTCTCTCTCTCTCATTCCATCCACACCCTTCAGCCCCATCTCTTGCCTCTAACTGGCAATTTGATTAAGCCTGGGAGATAAGGTTGCACAGGACAGGACAGATGTGTGTGTGTGTGTGGATGTTAAACATCGCTGGAGACATTTCGGTGCAATCACAGCATTGATCTGCTGAGCATGTGGCCAGTGTAGAGGGAGGGACATAGGCAGGTCCATCATGGACATTGACGTTGAAGATAAGCGTGTGTATGTGTGTGTGCGTTGCTCATGTGTGCAGGGTTATAATGCATACACATCTATTTGTATGTTGGCATATTTGTCCCTTATACTGTCGATGGTTGTATGCATCTTCAAGATGTGTCTCACCGAATGAGCATATGACCATTCCAGTGTGTTTCACGAGAACCTAAGTTGAATTAATGTACCCCCACCCCCCCATTCCAATTTCCATTGGAGGTCTCTTGACCCTCCCACTCTGCAAACACATAATGGTCCATTTGGGGTTTAGCAGCAGGCATTACCAGAGAGCACTGAGACAGTGAGCTAGACTGTATTTCCATAAGACTGGGACACAGAGGCCCTTCTATACATATATTACCCTCTTTGTGTCTGAGACGTCCCATGTGGTGCTCTGCTACACACACACACACAAATGCACAGAATGCATATGCAGCCCGACATGAAAGCACTCTCACCGTCCTATAGCAATACAAGCGTCTCCTACTGTACGTCTGCACATACATATGTATAAATGAATGTAGACACGTGCACATAGATATAACAGTTATGATGGGACCTTCACGGCAGCCTGACTGTGATTGACTCTGATGAGCTCTGCCATACGACAATCCTTTAAATATGTGCGGTCTCTAACGCACTGTCCCGACTGACACAGCTAGTCTGGTGAGGGGTTTTATGGTTCGCATTATTATTTCTTCCCTCCAGAATCTCATCACAAATATACAGTACAACAAAATGCATGTTGTATCTGTTAAGACCAAGTTTGAAGGAGAAGGAGGAAAAAAATAAATAAATATATACACCACCCCCAGAAACCCTACTATGCAATTATTTTAAGAGAGAGAGAGAGGACTGATTCCTGGTGTTCATTGTTCAGCATATGTGAGGAGATCACATCAGCAGCATTAGGGTTAATGGATTCAAATTGCCGCAATTACAAAATCTCAAAATTCACCTTCATGCAGAATTATCTATTGTTGGAAGAGGTGGAACTTCAGCTCCCCCCCCCCCCCAGTAGATGAAAGGAAATCACATGAAATGTCTTTAAGGGAACAAAATCAAAGGTTTCATTTGTAATTGTAAAGAAATGTTTGAATCCGTTGTACGTCTTCAGTTTTACTGAATACCACTGATAGACACAGATCGACGGTAAGGGGCTTCAATTAACTATTAGAGTAACGTTATCATCAAATCATTTGATCATCGTCGAGTACAGACGACCCTGAGAGTGCCTTAACGCACACAGCGCCAGACTTACATCAAACACAATGTAAATCTCTCTCTCGCTCTCTCTCTCTTTCACACACTCACACTCTACAAATACCAGCAAACAGCTGACATTGCTCTTTGTTGACCCACTTCTGATGGTATCATCTCCAAAGGGAGGATGAGGAGGGAAATCTAATAGAAAGGAGGGAGCAAAGGGGGCAAAAAGGGATTAAACAGAAGAAAAGGGAGTAATTGACTAGTGTTTCTTCATCTGGTGGAGTATGAGGTGTGGGTAGGTAAAGGTTGCGTTGCCTGGAGGCATAAATGCTCTCTGTTCATTTACAATTTACAGGCTGCTGCTGTTTGAAGCCAGCCACTCGTCTTCATTTGGGATTCACACCCGCCTGGCTGTGGCAGATGGCTATTTTATCATCCTCACACACGTGCACACACAAAGTCATCGACATGCTGATGAAGTGAGGTGCCTGCGTGTGCGTGAGAGACAGTGTTTATGTGTGTGCGCGTGCCCGTGGTTTTTGGGGATCCCAGTGTATCATAATTTCAGCATAATTGGCTGACAGGAGCATTTGGAGTTAATTGGTTCAGTGTAAAACCCTGGGGCTTATGGGTATTGTAGTATAGATAATGCAGACGCTCTGCGTGGTCATACAGCCTGACTGAGACAATTATCTGAATGCTTGAACAAAATCTACTGGAGAATTGTGAGTAAGTGGATTTTAAGTTGCTTTACGTTTTTCAGATTTTAGAACCCTAGAAAGAAAGTTGCGCTGAATTCCCCTTCCGTCACAGTCCAAAGTTAAAAATGATGAATTAGATTTAAATAGTTTTATAATAAAAGCGGCAAAATATTGACGTGCACTGGCTGACTTGCCTGAGGCGATCTCATTTTTCTGTCCTTCCCTCTGGCCCAGTTGGGAATTATCACTCATCATGTCGGATTTATCGGGGGGTCAAATGGATTGTCCCAAAGCATCTCAAACATCATGATTTCAAGGATCATATTATTTGACTGTTTTAATCATAAAAGTGAACATGGTGGATAGATGCTGTGTACCGGAATGCCAAAACAGTCAGAGGCTAGAAGGCTAGAACATTTTAACCGGATTTTATCCCCACAGATCCAGAGAGACGGCGGAGGTGAGTCGATGCTCTGATACGTGCTCACAGCGCGCAGAAGAAGACAGAGCGATGGGAACAAACACAAGCAACCACACATTTTGTGGTTAACTCTCAGTAAATAAGTGACTCAATCACAGCAACGTTAACACAGCAATGATTTACTGCCTGTTGCTAATGCCTACATAACGACGATGCGACACTCACCCTTGTGCTTTGTGGTGCATTATTGGGATCCGATATTCAGTCTGTTTTTGCGATATATCAGTGGATCTCCATGGATTTAAAGTGCACAGTGAACTCTGAGAGGGTGAGTCCAGCATTTTTGCCGCATCTTAGGCTGCCAACATACGTCACGTGATGAAGAAAAAAAACAATAATTAAAGGAGGTATCATTATTTTATCTTAAATGTCGGTCACATTAAGGTCATTTCTCCTAAATTTTACACACTGGACCTTCAGCTGGTTTCAAAATAATATGCGGTCTCCTGATGAATGAGACAGATGTTTAAGGTGAGATATCTTTGATAGTGAGTGCAGTCAGTCCAGGTCAACAGCAGAGAAAATCAGCTCTTGGTAATCAAAGAGAGTCTCACACTGAATTGTGCCCCGGAGGCAAACTTCAACTTTGGCACAATAGTAGCTATTGTATGAGAGAGATGCTCTGCCACCTACAGCAGAGACCTACCAAGCCTATGCCTCATAATGAATTCCACACAACATGGAGCGGCAGAGAGAAAGAGCCTCTGGCAAATACGAACAGAGGTTCCCAAATTTGCTGCAATAAACCTCAATCATATGCTACTTAGTCTGACTGACAGTCAAAACAGAGGCGCGAGTCACCAGATTAAGAGGGGAAATGGAGTTGAAGAAGGTGAAATTGGAAGAGTATTTAGTAGGTCGTTCCACATGAAATCCTAACAGTTGTAAAATTCCCTTCACCTAATGTGTATTATCCTGCAGGATTATAGTACCTCACAGAAGGAATTTCGACTAATTCGGTGTAAGCGGGTGTGAGGGAACCAAATCTTACAAATTATCCTGTCAGTCTGTATCAATGAGACAATATGTTTCTGTGGCTTTATTTGGACGAAACACTCTGGCGACACAACAGTGTTTTCTTGTCGCTGCAGTGTGTGTGAGTGTGCGTGCGTTTTCACATGCTCGTGCCTAGTGCGAAGGAAGGCAGGAAATAAATCACCCAACCCAAATGTGAGATATTACCTCGGGGGTGGTGGTGGTGGTGGGGGGGGGGCAGACATAGCATCCAGCAAAAGGTCAAGGGGAAGCGGGAAAGGAGAGGCATTGGGAAAAGGTCGACTGGCACCCGTAAAAAATTGGCTGGATGTGAACAAAATAATGTAGTGGAGTTGGGAACAGCGTGTTCTCCAACCTCAGCACAAGAACTAGGGACGCTTATTGATGCCTGATGAAAAGAACCAGCGCTGAGGGGCTGCAATAAAAGTGTGACGCCGTCCTGTGGCTTCCATGTATATGTGTGAATGAATGTGCTCTTTTTGAAGAAAACAGTGAACGCGACCCGTTTGCTTGGCGCGAGACTTTTGAAAAAAAGCGAAAAAACAATAACAAGTAACAGTGAGCAATACAGTAAAAGGCGATGCCTTAAAGACAGATGACAATGATTCACACAACAAAGCAGTGTTTCATAAATGATCATCCCGTGGATACACACAGGGCTCTAATGATATGAAATCATAAACACGGCCTCATATTAATCTATCACCTTCGTGTTAGTCCTAACACACGCGCGCAACGATTAAAGCGCTAACTTGGAACATGATTTACATCATTATTATTATGACTGTCATAATTATGAGCCCCGTTATCACTCTTGTTATTAATAGCAATGACACTATTATTAGCCTGTCTGCTGGTGTGCTACATAGTCTGCAGGCTAATTACTGCGTCCGACTGTCCAGGCATGGTGCCGGCCCACAACTCCAAGGTCAGGAACCTCCTCTGCCTCCTCTCGTCAAGAGACTCTCACACTTACTTAATTCTGCCACTCATAATCTCTTTTAATCTCATAAATGATAGTGAAAGCGCTAATTCTTCCCCATACAATTTATTAGTGTGTGTTTGTGCTACCGAGACCCAGCGGTGCATTTCTGTCACAGCTAATCCAATTAGGGTGGATGTATCTAGCCAGGCCTAAGGGGAAGAGGAGCGTTGGAGCAGGTAGGGGAGGCTTGTGAGAAGACGATGCACCCCACTGTGGGGAGAGCGCATTAGGGAGACTCCCTTCCTGTGCCCGGTGTCTTTTTATCACTATGATGATGGCGTGGAAATTGGTGTGTGATCACAGAGAAGATAGAAATGGCAAAAAAAAAATATGGGACATTGCTCTCGCTGTGTCTGTGTTTGTGTGTTTATGTGTATGTGTGCACATTCATCTGCCTGCGTGATGATGAGGTCCTTATGGGGCACCACAATTTTCACAAACACTCATATTCTTCCAAAAACACAAACACACACGTTCACTGACACGCACATGGCGCCTGGACTCTGAATCTGAACCATAACAATCTGAACTCCCGTTTTAAAGCCTCCAGAATCACAATTTGGCCAGTGCCATGTTGGGTGTCACCTTTAAATGTAATGTACAAAACTTAAGGCCTGTTACTAGCAATTGAGATCATTAACTCCTCTATAAATCCAATGGGAAATGTTTCCATAGACTTCCATTCAAACATTGCCTGGTTGGCTTGAGGAGGAAAGCAGAAGAGTTTTCTTCAACGGCACACAAGCATGGATGACATTTTGTTTTAAGTGAAGTTGGTCTGTTTCACCATCATATTGTGGGATAATAATATAAGGCTAAATTGCCAAGCCGTTTTGGCATAGTGACAGTAACCTCTGTGTTCATTCTTTTATTTTAAGTTTCACTGAAAATCAGCCCCTGACAATTTGATCATAATGGAAAAAACGTGATGCGTGATGATTTGTGACTGTATTTCTTACATGGCCTGTGTGTTTGAAATAAGGCTTCTGCACCCCAACGTCTTCGGCTGCAAGAAGATGTTGGACAAATAAATAGCTGCAAATGCATTAAAACCTCACAAACAATGACAAAACATCAGGTTTGTGCAAGGCCTGTTTTCGTCTTCAAACTGTCCAGATTTTGAAACACGAAAGTATAAAAAAAAACCAACTATATTTGGATTTATGCAGCAATATCCATTGAAGACGCGTTGAGCCTTCCATGGTAATCACTTTTAAAAGGCTGTAGCTTTATTAGTGAAAACAATAAATGGCTCCCGCGTGCATTGCGATCTCTGCAGTCTGATTTACTCAATCCTGCAGTGGCGGTATTAAACTGTTTCTACTGATTACGCTCATAAACACAGTGTGTTTGCAACACTTGTGACACCAATTACAACCTAGGCCTTAATTAAAGAAGACAGGAATCCTCCACAGGGGACGGGAACAGCGGACCGTCTGACATTAAATAGCATATGCATATGTTTCTCATCTCATTAATTATGACGCGAACGCTCACTGACAAAGCTGTGCAATGTGTCGAGTCACGTCTCTGAGACGTGTTTGCATGTATGCAATAACGTGTGTGTATTTCAGTGCATTTATTTTTTCACTTCAAGTGAATGAAAAGACATCACCATTACCGTTCCATCTACCAATTTGTCCTTTGTCTTCCGTCTTGCATCTTCCATCGCAAAAGTGCGGAGGGTAACTAAATCAGTAATATGATTTAGAGGGGGTTCGGACTTTAATCGGATTGGTTTTTAAACAGACAGAGAGTAGAGATGAATGGTTGAAAAATGGGATTCAAATCCAATTTCTTCAGCTGTGTCTCTGTCTGAACGCTCTGGCTGCTAAAATCAGATTTCAAAATGTATTTGTGCATAACTCTCGATATAAAACAGTGACGTGAAAAAGCGGTGTGGACGTATTCACTCATGCTGCAGAGTGCAGTGAAGCTGGCCACGGGTACAACACAGAGCATCGTTCCCACGTGTCCTTGAAATCCTTGAAACTTTGTGAATTTGGGGAAAATCAAAAATCGAGATTTAGGGAAATGACCTACACAGGCCTACACAGAACAAACGTCGAGCCGTAATCACTAGCCGTGCCGTGTGGATACTGTCTCTCTCTCTCTTCGCCGGTGACGTGAGATTCCATGTAGAACAATGAACGAGTAACGCTAAGCAAGAGAGAGCAAATGATGTGATGCCTGGGAAATGTAAATTCCAAGATCTCGGGCTCACCAAAGAAAATTACAAAGACAGACTTGAGTCAAGATCCCAAGGACAATCACTTGTCCAGATGCGGAGCGTGCTGCAAATCAATAAAAGTGGACGCCGCGAGCAAAGCAGCTCTATCAAGTTGCCCTCCCATCGTAAGCTGTGTCAGCACATTCGGTCCTTGAATTTGAGAGAATAGGTCCTGGGAAGTCATTAAAGAAGTCCTTGGATTTGACGTAAACCAAGGTGTGTGAAAATATGAAGAACTCACATCAGAATGTGTTTATTTAAGCCTTGGTATCACAGCGTTCACTTACTGTAAGTGTCTTTTTTCCCCCTGAAGTCTCAGCATATTCAGCCCAGTGACACAGATAAGTGAGGAAATATGAAAGCATGCACCGCACACTTTGGCTGTTTCCTTCAGCAGATGATTAAAAAAGCACAACCAAAGAGGGGTCAAACTGTTTCTTGCCAGACAAGAGCCATTTAAAAAATCCATTAGTGACTCAATGCAGCATCATTATCACCAGCTGCTTGAGCATACAATATCCTGGCTTTGACTTTTCTGTCTTCTTGGCATTTTCTTTTCAGGCAAATCTTGAAATATGAAATAGGTGAAGTGCAGGAGAGCTTCCATTAGTGGAGAACGTGGAAGGGTGGTATTTTAAAAAGCTGAAATAACATGGAGTCTTTTCATTAGCAATCGTGTTGGCTTTTGTGGCAGCACATATTTCTGGTGCTCGGAAAGTATAATGTGGCATGCGTGGATATTTCTCTGGTTTGCTGTCATCGGATTTGACAAGTCTGACATCAAGGGGATACAATGAGCGTGAGAGATGAGACAATGCTGGACCCTAATCTGGACCTGATCTGGTGTTTTGTCCATCTCTTGTCTCTTTTCTTTCTTTATAATCAGTATTTTCCTTTTTTAAGATTCACATGACTCATAAAACGTTTCATCTTTTGACTAGATATATACATTTTTCTTTCTCCAGTTTTACAAAAGTAAAAGTTTTTTTTTTCTTCCTTTTCTCCGAGGACAGAGGTTAAATGATGCTATTCAAATCAAATTTACAATAGATTTGCCACATTAACCTGTGGGAAGTCAGACATCGATGCAACAATAATAATTACAACGGAATCATGATTAGTGCAGCTTTAAAGTTTACACTTAATAATATTTAAAATTGATTTCAGAGGGATACTACTGCACAGCAAAATGTGCACTGTCATACGTGACTTTTAGGGACTTTACATCTACTTAAATTAACTTACTGGAAACTGTGTTTTAACCACTAACCTCAAAATCACAGCTTTTGTCCCCCAAATGGACAAGATGCCCCCAGCTGAGCCTCCCTCTCTCTCACACACACACATATACACACTGAGTCACACATGTCTGGTCTGAAATGGCACAGGTCTGGGCTGTGGGTGTTTGAACTGGTGCTCTTGTGTGAAGGCTCATGCTGTAACTATTTGTTCTCTGTGAGTAAAGCCTTATTAGAGGTACACCACGATCCCTTAAGGAACCAGCGAGATTGGTGTTGGAACACAGAAGATACAGGACTCTCATCCTCACACTCAAAGGAGTGTCCATGCTGTGCGTGCAGTTCCCCGCTGAATGCCAGCCCACTATGTGCATGTGTCTTGATCATGTGATCACAACGGCAGGGTTGTTACACAGAGAAAAAGGTCATGTAAGAACAAATACCTGTAGGGTTAAAAGAAGAAAATAAAATAAAAAAAGGAGACACATTTGTGGTCAGAGGCAGAGACACAAGTAAGAAGAGAAAGAAAGGAATGAATGGAATAAACAAGGAGACTTTGTTGAGTCCGGGAAGTGAAACAGAGAGAAATCACTTGCCAGTGAATCTGCCAAAATGCTAAAATGCTGTGCTGGTTAAGCCACTTTCTTGCCACAGAATTATCAACATTTATTCAGACCAGATTAGAGCTCAAAACATTTCAAAAAAAGAAAAGGCTACATATGCACAGTAAGAGCACTGACGTAGTTACTGATTTAAAAATATCCTGGAGTGATACTGGATCCATTTAAACTTCATGTTAACAAAATATGCACAACCATCTATCTATGAATGCATAAATGTCTGTTTGTTAATCCCATGGCGGGTCACTTGGCAGGTGACTTCCAAAGTGTACCAGTGTGTGCAGTGCCTAACTTTGACGTTGTTTGGACAGCTCACAGTGCAAAGTGCCACTTCAGTTCTTTCTCACATGGTGCACATCTGATACAGCACAGCCTTGTCTGTTATTTCAGGTATCAGCCAGGGGCGGGAACTGTGGATAGAAAGATTATTAGGAGAAATTTGGTTTACATGTATTGTAAAAGTCCCGTTTTAGTCAGAATAACATGATACATTTTTTTTTTGTAACATTGATTTTAACACTTGATGTTCCAAATGACTAGAATTTAACAAGCACATTTGGATGTGCTTCACTTGTTGTATTTTAGAGTATGTTTTGGGTGTAAAATGTTATTGCTGCAGTACTTTGACCTTTCATTGTGCTGTTCTGACTTGCCAAAGGGTCTGCAGATTCAAATGAGCTTTAAGATATAATCTGGTACAATGCATCAAATGTCAACATTGACATTTAAACTGTAATCCGCCCGTTTTCAATACAATAAAATAAAAATAATGCAGACATACTTACAACCTTCCCACACACATACACCTTGACACGGACATCACTTCACTGGCCCGTGACTCAAAAAAATGTGATTTTTGTGTTTGAGCAGAGGGGGTCCGATTACTACAGAGGGACACATCGAGGCGTGAGGGCTTCATAATCACTGATGTCAGACTGGATGTCAGCTGCAGCATAAGTGACTATCACCAGCATGCTGCACGCGAAGAGGTCTCTTTTACACACAACCAGACTCCAGACAGCACAGATAAAAAGGCCTCCTCCCCTCCAGCCCACTCCACTGCCCTGCAGGAGGGACTGGCACACACTCAGGCCAGCATTCATGCACACATGCACGAGGCAGATGCACACACACACACACACGCATATGACATTCACACATACTGCTCTAAACACTTATGCACACATGGTAGGGGAAATGTTTCAAATCCTCCCCTTCACACACATTGATTTGCATTTGAAACACACACACTTCGCAGACGAAGCCTTGGGCCCGCTCGAAGCACTCGCACAACTACACACACACGCACACCACAGTTTTAGTTTTTTGCTGGTGCAACTCAGTCACAGCCATAGTTTTGCTGAGAGTCATCAGTTTAGAGGAAGCTCAGAATGTGTGTTTAATATTTAACAACCGAGTCTTGTACTTCAGACTCAATACATCTTTCTTATTGCCTTTATATCATTTGAAATACAAAAGGGATGAAGGCAGCGTGTATTTAAAAAGCAGTCACTATGAACAAGGACGTGCATTTCGATTGAAGAGTTGACACAATCAGTGTTTGCTTTCATCTCTGCGGTCCTTTTGCTAAACCACGTCATTTGCTCTGCAGCCTCCATTTGTACAGTCGGGCCTCTATGTATGTGTGTGATTTTGTGCTAATGCACAGACTGTGTGTGTGTGTGTGTGTGTGTGCCTGTGTGCACTCTGTCTGGCGGCAGCACATGCTAATCTGTGCTGAGAATCATTATCCGTGTTTCCTGGGCCATTAGACTAATGCTAAGAGATAACACAGAAGAAGTAGATGAGACCTGACGCTAACAGGGGCTAATCACCAGGACCACCTCTCACAATAAGCTCAGCTATATGACACTAAATATCCCTCAGACGCAGGGACCTCAAGCACGGGAAAGCAGATAATTACAGGAGCCTGGAGCATCTTATTAATAAAATTTCAATAAATCGTCTCAAATATTTGAACTAGCTGAGGTATGTGTGATTTCATTTGACACCTGAATGGCCTCAGAAGTGCTTACATCCCCCTTTTTCGGCTATTAATTATTAATATTCTCTAATGCCGATCATTTCATTTGAAAGGGGTTATCCAGTCTAATATGCAGTCTGGGTGAGAGTGTTTCTTTTTTTCCATTTGAGTTGGAGGAAAAAAAAGGGAAAGTAAAAAAAAAAAAACTGAGTGTGGAGTGACGATGGGTTACACAAAGCCTGCTGAAAGAGATACAGGTGCATTGCTTACAGCTCATAGTTCACCAAACCCTCAAATTTCCCCCAGCAACAACCGTCTCAGAATATTCACTGCATGTGGTGTTGGAGCCTTTTTTCTTTGCCAGGCATTGGCACAGCACGGCAGCTCTAATCTGCATATCACCCGATCTGACCAATGAATCGCTTCCCGTTTAATCATTCCATTTGACCTAGCAACCAAAAGCACCCAGCGAGCTTTTGACTGGCAAACAGTGAAAAGAATATATCCCCGGGAACTCCAAAAGATCAAATGTTGAAGGAAGTGCTAACGAGGCAGGTTCCTCCTTCCTTACTTTTTAATGAACCACAACCCGACGAGGGTGACCCCGCCGCTTCGCACTGCACCGGCTCTGTTGAACACACTACCTCGGCTTCATCGAGGCTACAACTCAACAGTCACACATTGGTTATTTACCTGGGTTTAATTTACCGTCTTGTCCCCCCCATGAGAAATAAACTAGATTGCACTGTGAAATAAAAAATAAATATGGAGACTGAGGGGAGACAGCACGGGCGGGTGTGTATCGGATAATTTACAACTAATAAAAAAGAGTGCTTGTTTGTCTCAGTGTGTGCGCCCTCACCGGCTTCAAAGACAAATCTTTAAAAGCAGAGGAGACACTGTGAAACCCTGTCGTCTGTCTTCTGTCCTCCCCCGTGCAGCTGAATTCTGTGTCTCATGTCAAAGCAGACCTGACTGAGGCTTGGCCACAGAAAAGGCTGCATTTACATTACATTTGAGGAGAGAGGCTGAATACAGTACCACGCACACATGCACATTTCTCTACCGGAGGAGGCACGAGCACAGACTCCACACAGGGTCTGGCTACAAAGAGCTGCATTGAAGCTCAGCAGACAAACAGAGGTAACCCTGGGCTGAGGAAAATGATTGAACCCTCCAACCTACCGATAAAGGGAAACCAACTTCAAATAACCTGCTGGATGTAAAGATAAAGGGACAGAAGGGAAGATGGATGAGCCTTAGCTCCAGTTAAGCATATAAGCCTCTTCATTACTCCTCCCAGGACAAGCTGGTGGACGTGGATGGAGGAAAGGAAGAACTAAGAGAGGAGAAAAGGGGAAAGGCAAGGAGGAGTAGGAGGGGAGAGGTGGAGAAACGAAGTGGATTCCCATTAGTGAGGTCCATCACCTCTTGGCCTTCCTGGATCCTCCTCATCTCCATAATAGGCTGACCCCCTGTGTTTCAGGCTCATTAGAAAGGCAGACAGTAGGGCCAGGCAGACACACGCCTGTCACCTCAATGCTCCCACTGGGGTCCTCGATGAGACAGGGATAAAAGGAAGATGAATGGAGAGATGGTCGCAGAGAAAGGACGGGATGAAAGGTTGGGCCCCAGGTTTGATCCGACAGAAGAGGAAAAGAGCAGGATGGTGGAAAGACAGGGAGGAGAGAGGGAACAGAAAGTAATAGATCTGCCGAGAAACATAAGCACAGGCAAAATTGGTGTTTCGTGTCAGCATCACTTAACACACAAGTACATTTTTAAACGAGAGTCCCATCAGGACCGAGTCTGTTACATTTAAATCATTGTTCACACTATGCTGAGTAAGCCCACCACATGACTTTCTCTGTAAATCTCAATATAACAGTGTTTATATATCTCATTTTGACATTTCAACTCACAAATCACACAGGAAGTGATTTATTTGATGTCAAAACAGACGGGGGATAACATTGCGCAAGCAAAGCGAGGCAGCTGCAAACAGAGCTGTCACACAAAGTGTGAGTGAAAACTCAAAGAACCGCCCACAAAAAGTTTCCGAAGTGTTCAAGAAAGCCAGATTGTCAGATTGTCAGATGCAGGACGCAGCATACACATGCTGTTAGAGGTCATATGCAATTTAAATTGCAAAATGATTCAGTGATCAGTGAAAACCAGTTCTACTGTGGATCTTACTGTGTAACATGGGCAAAACCCACCTCGGAGTGGATTCACTGACATAGAGTCTTTCTTCTGTCACTGCTAATAAAAACAAACCAGCTTGTATGAACAACAGTAGTGTATGTAACTGACAGTCACCCTGGCTGCTCAGGACACTGATGGCTGGTTTGGGTCCCTCCCTTGGGAGCCCTTGTTTTTTTTTATTTTTTACACGCTGCCCCTGCTATTGATTAAAGCGGCGTCCCTACGCCTGAAACCTCCACTCAGACCAGACCCAGAGAGCAGAGGAGCAAGGTCATGGGTGACGAGGTTGGTGACCTCATCTGGCTCTTTCACTATTGGGTGGTGATCAGTTACCCCATGGGTGATTGACCGGTGTGTAAAGTCAATTCTGCGTCTCGCCTCGCCCCTCAGGGAAATCACCGCTGATGAAATCACAACTGTCCCGCAAGGAGGAAAATTACAGATGATATATCCTACAACAACTATCTCAGGGAAGGGATTAAACGGTTTGTAAAAAGGTGGAGACCATCCTCGTCACATGCTTATAAAAATATAGAGAGTTTCGCTTCTGCAAAAAAAAAGAAACACTTCAAAACTGAAGATGAAATCTGATGAACAGTCCCCTTATCCTTCCATCCATTTTTAATTTTATTTTTCAGTGTTTTTAATACCCCTCTTCTCCTGCAGGTCTCCACAGCCCTAGCTCATCCATCAAGCTTGCCTATTTTCTTTTGCTTTTTAATCCCCATAATGACCCTCTGTGCAACACACACACACACACACACACACAGACAGAGAGAGAGAGGGAGAGAGAGGGAGAAGACGAGTCTAGCTGCACAGTATATTGATTTGCTTTGAAATGTGTCATTTGGGTTTTCATTATATGGAACGATATCTGACAGTATCTTGCTACCTCCACGTTTGCTTCTGACAAATACTGGTCACTCTTAACATTATCTCATGAGCTCTTATACAAACATACATATTTTGCATTCTAATTACACTGTATTAAATACAATGCAGTACACAGAGACACAGGTTTGCATCATCCCTAACTCTAACCACAACCAGTTCATCCCTAACCCTAACCCTAACCTAACCACAATCAAGAAAAATCGTAGCCTTAATCTTAAGCAGTTAATACGGAATTAGGTTCTGCTTCATTTGAACCAGGTTTTAGTCCTGTGGTCCTGGTTCTACCTCCTTTCAAATGAGGGGCTGTCAACACGGAAGGTGAATATGAATACTACTGAGAGGCGTTTTAGGGGACCTGAAGTGGTGGGAAAATGTCAAAATGCCTGGTGTTTGGAGATTGTTTGACAGTTTTACCAACGACCGTCAATGATAAGTAACTAAAACTGAAGAAAATGCTAGATATCACTAGACCACGTCCTGTCTTTAGAGATTTTACACACGGGAAAAAAAAGTATCATATCGTAAAATAAAGAGAGGAGAAAACGAAAGCTATTTTTTACTTGAACAGACAAAACAGATCGGGGATTGTTCCACACACAGTCTGAGCAGAGTCGTTCATCCATCTCGTTCATGTCTGTGACTGTTTAGGTGCACTGTGTGTTTGTGTGTCCAACTCTCCGCCCACAGTATATACAGTCGCTAAATAAACTGAAACGGCACGAACAGACATTATTTCCCTTTCTTTCCTCTGACTCTGGTTCATACTGTCTCCGTTTCTGTTATTATTATCTGTAACGTACAACGTCTTCTTCTCTGTTTTTGGTGTAGCGTTACAGCGCAACTTACAGGGCTGGCATATGTACTGCAGCGTGGTGAGTCGATGCCGTCTTTACGGGGAACTTTTTGAAACAGGCAAAGAAAACCATTATTAACATTTCCTGCCATTTCCGTCTGGACGTGGCCAGATACACTGGAGACCCCGGACAAATGTATCCAGCTTTTCCACAAATCTCTCCTCGTTGTCTTACATCCACCAAACCCCACCCACACTCTCTTTCTCTCTCTCTCTCTCGCCTGTCGTCACAGACACATGAAGAGAGGTAAAGAACGGACAGAGTAAACGGGAGGTACAGTACGTGTGTATGAATGTATGCATATGTCGCCTTCAATGTCAACCTTGTCCCCCACCACCTCCACCTCACAATCAGGTCTGCTTGTTTGTTTTAATTTGCCCCGGTGGCTGTGGCTGTGAGCTGGTATTTTATTTTGATAAATGGAGGGGGAAGCCCTGCTAATAAATCAGGGCCTGTGATGAAGAAAAGCCTTAAATAGGATATT